>NC_060144.1:403011011-403319078 GCF_021461385.2 Schistocerca piceifrons | reverse complement strand
TCCTGAGTTGTAACTTAACCTTCGTCAATGGAAATCTGTTTGAACTAAGTTTTAACCCTGCCAACTGTTCAATGTTTATTCTGCATGTTGGTGCCCTTAACCGTTTCGTTGTTGCAAACTCTTGTTCTTATTATTACTGGCGCCTTTAAAATATTTTTTTGATTTACATCGTTTAATTTGATCCTCGGAGTTTTAATTTATCTTATCATAGGCGCTTTAAATCATGTTTTTATGTTACTGCTCATTGGCTCTCTTAGATTATTTTTAGCTGTTTCACTGTGAATTTACTTGGTGGCGCTTTTAGAAAACCTGATGATAAAAAATCACTGCACCAAAAGTTAATTAATATAGAGTAATGAAATTGCGGCAATACATTTGTCTAGGTAACACATTTAAGTGATTAACACTCCAACATCACAGGTTAATTTAAGTGCGAGATAAGCTGTAAGTAGCCTGTTTATATGTTTATATGTTGGCAGCGCGATAGAGTCCATTAGTAACTCTGACAGCGCCGTACACCCTCGGTAAGAGACTCTGTGGCTGGTCGGACTGACAGTTAGAGGTGAATAGCCAGCAGTGTTGGAGGTTGGAAGTTAGCTATGATGGAAGTTAGAGGTCTGAAGTGTTAGCGAGAGCGCACGGTCTGGACTTATCTGTCAGAGAGATTTTTTACCGTTGATGATTATATAATTTTTGGAACTGGATGTCACGGACGATTATACAATTTTTTGAATTGGATGTCTCATGATTAAGGTAAAATCTGCTAAATACTTTGTTTGCTTTGCAACAAAATCTTTCCATTGCTAGCCACATGCCTATTAGTAGTTAGAGCCTATAGTAGTTTGAATTTTTTATTTATCTGGCTGTATTGGCGCTTGCTGTATCGCTGGAATGAAGATTTCCTATGAGTTAAGTGACTTATGAAATGTGTGGGTTATTGTTAGGATTTCTCCTAATTCAGGGCCATTCTTTTGTGTTAATTATTTGAGCAGTCAGATTGCGTATCGTTGTATAGTGTGTGTGATAAATGAATAGAATAACTTTGAGCTGTGTTTGTCGGTAACAATTCTGCAGGTCAGATATGAAATGATAAAGACAAACAAAGTGACTCTTGCATTCAATTTCACTCAGCAGTTTGAGAATTAAATTTAGAAGTTTCAACTTCTCAGTTATTTCAGTCCAAGTAAAAAAACTTTTTAAACAAAGAAGTTTCAAAGCCAATGTAAATATGCAATACTCACACATTTATTAATGCGTAACCACGAGAATGTGGAATACAAGCATGCAAACGGGCATGCATTGTGTTTTACAGGAACCGATGTCATTTTGTTGGTTGGAGATGCATCCCTGTTGCACCTTGTCGATCAATACAGGGACGGTTAGTACTGTTTGTGGATGACGTTGGAGTTCTCGTCCGGTGATATCCCATATGTGCTCGATTGGAGACAAATCTGGTAATCGAACAGGCCAAGGCAGCATTTCGACACTCTGTAGAGGATATTGGGTTACAACAGCGGTATGTGAGCGAGCGTTATCCTGTTGAAATAAACCTGGATTGCTGTACATAAATGGCAGCACAACAGGTCGAATCACCATGTTGTTGTTGTTGTTGTCTTCAGTCCTGAGACTGGTTTGATGCAGCTCTCCATGCTACTCTATCCAGTGCAAGCTTCTTCATCTCCCAGTACTTACTGCAACCTACATCCTTCTGAATCTGCTTAGTGTATTCATCTCTTGGTCTCCCTCTACGATTTTTACCCTCCACGCTGCCCTCCAATGCTAAACTTGTGATCCCTTAATGCCTCAGAACATGTCCTACCAACCGATCCCTTCTTCTTGTCAAGTTGTGCCACAAACTCCTCCCCAATTCTATTGAATACTCCTCATTAGTTACGTGATCTGCCCATCTAATCTTCAACATTCTTCTGTAGCACCACATTTCAAAAGCTTCTATTCTCTTCTTGTCCAACTATTTATCGTCCATGTTTCACTTCCATACATGGCTACACTCCATACAAATACTTTCAGAATCGACTTCCTGACACTTAAATTTATACTCGATGTTAACAAATTTCTCTTCTTCAGAAACGCTTTCCTTGCCATTGCCAGTCTACATTTTATATCCTCTCTACTTCGACCATCATCAGCTATTTTGCTCCCCAAATAGCAAAACTCCTTTACTACTTTAAGTGTCTCATTTCCTAATCTAATTCCCTCAGCATCACCCGACTTAATTCGACTACATTCCATTATCCTCGTTTTGCTTTTGTTGATGTTCATCTTATATCCTCCTTTCAAGACACTGTCCATTCCGTTCAACTGCTCTTCCAAGTCCTTTGCTGTCTCTGACAGAATTACAATGTCATCGGCGAACCTCGAAGTTTTTATTTCATCTCCATGGATTTTAATACCTACTCCGAATTTTTCTTTTGTTTCCTTTACTGCTTGCTCAATATACAGATTGAATAACATCAGGGACAGGCCACAACTCTGTCTCACTCCCTTCCCAACCGCTGCTTCCCTTTGATGCCCCTCGACTCTTACAACTGCCATCTGGTTTCTGTACAAATTGTAAATAGCCTTTCGCTCCATGTATTTTACCCCTGCCATCTTTAGAATTTGAAAGAGAGTATTCCAGTCAACATTTTCGAAAGCTTTCTCACCATATTGAAGCACAATTTTACATTTAGCGTGTTCTGGACAACTGCGAGAGTACTTCTGCTGTCATACAAAATCCCACCCTTGATCATAACTCTAGGTGTAGGTCTAGCGTGTTTAGCAATCTTACGGGTTGGTTGCAGGCCCCCAATTGGCCTCCTTCTAACCAACGCAGGGCCATCACCGACATCGAGACAGAACCAGCTTCAACACAACACACCTCCACCCTACCCTCCAATGAGCTCCCGCCTGACGCTCATGAAGTCGCAAATGGCGGTGGTTTGAGATCAGCGGAATGCACGCCACAGGGAGTAACCGCTTTGTAACAGTTCGTTGTGTCACTGTGGTGCCAACTGCTGCTCAGTTTGCTACTGGAGATGCAGTATGATGCGCCGAAGCCATACGCCACACATGATGGTGTTCCCCCTCGGCAGTACCACGTGACCGTCCGGAGCCCGGTCTTCATGCGACCGTACATTTCCGTGACCACCGCTGCCAGCAGGTCATGTGCAGTGGTTACATTTCTGGCAAGTCTTTCTGCAATATGACAGAAGTAACATCCAGCTTCTCGTAGCCCTATTACACGACCTCGTTCGAAAAGCATGGCGGCGGTCTTCTGGAACTGTGAAGGGATTATTCTGTTTGATGCCCTCCATCACGGAGCAACGATCAACTGTGAAGTGTATTGTGCTGCCCTCAGGGAAATGAAGAAACGACTTCAGTGAGTTCGCCGCTACAAAACTGAAAACGAACTTCTCCTTCTCCATGACAACGCAAGGCTTCACACTAGTCTCTGCACTCGAGAGGAGCTGACACAACTTCATTGGAGTGTTCTTTCTCATCCACCTTACAGCCCTGATGTCGCACCTTCCGACTTCCATCTGTTTGGCCCAGTGAAGGATGCACTCCGCGAGTAGCAGTACATGGATGATGGGGAGTTTGTTAACGCTCCGAGGTCGACCAATAGAGTGGTACAGTGCAGGCATACAGGTACTCCCAGTAAGGTGGCGTAAGGCCGTCGCATTGAACGGAGAAAGTATTTTGTAGCCATGAGAGTGGGGAATAATATGGTGAAGAGGATTCTGAATAAAACAGACTTACTTTCAGAAAGAAACAGTGTTGCATTACTTACTGTAGGCCGCTCGTATTTCGACGTGTTTTGCCTGCTGAAAAACTAGTGGCTGAGGCAACAATGAATACTTCCCAATGTTGTAAGTAGCAGTAAATGTGTTTCCACATTCTGATATGTTTCTAGATTGCGTACTCAGTTAAAGTTGTGTTCTTTCAAAGAGTAATTTTAGAGACTGGGTACGAAAATTTACCTTAAAAGATTCGCTACAAATTGAGACTAAATCTACACAACAAAGTTGACGAAGCCACTATCCAACGGCGTGGTACGTTACATAAAAAGCGTTCCACTAAAAACCAGTTCGACACCGAAATCATACTACCTTTTAGCAAAATGTCCTCATTATTTACAGGCACCTTGTTTGAGGAAGCCGTTTCTTTTGCTTTCAGTTAAGCTGTTTCCCTCCTGCAAATGTTAGTTCTGATAACTCCTGTCTCGAACACCTTACTTTGTTTCTCCCTGCAAGGCAGCTACAGTCGGCTGCACGCGTAATCCTTTTTTCGCGTGACTGTTGCTAACGATCCTCATTTCGGAATCCCGGCGACTTTCGTAATGGGTTTAATCTACATTTCTCCTTAGAGCATGAATTATGACTCTGTTATTTCCGTAAATGTTAACAATAGCAGTTTCCATTATTCATGTAATTCCCGTATGACTGACATTAACAGCTTTTCCGGTGTGTTGCTGGGCCTGAAATGAGGTGACGGTATACATCTGTTCTTCTGGAAAAACGTAACGCTTAAAAGAGGGCTGCTGTTTGTCTCGCTGACATCAATGTCACGACGGATTTAATTACATCCTCTTTTGCGAGGAATGGTAAATGAAACGGCTGTTCGCTTTTGTAGGCACATACTCTATTAACGTACTACAATGAGTTAGTGTAAAGTTTTTGTTCAGTGTTCCATCTAGGACTGCCAACGAATGCTACGCTGTGATGAGATTCAGCTTTCTCTGTCAACCCAGTGCTTGTGGACGAAGAGGAGACGTTTTTGGTTACCTTTTGGCCTGCACGCTATGCAGGCATCTTGCAGTGCTTTAGAGATTTTCTAGGACTTTACAGTCAATTTTAAAATAATGTTATTTTGATGAGGAATTTCCGATGATATCTGAACATGTGCTGTAAGAAATTGTTTGCAGATTTGCGAACAGCCTACATCGGAAGAAACTGTAATTTGTACCTTCTATTATTTATTACTCGATTACATTTACAGTAAGGATTATTTCGTAGTGAATTAGCTGAAGATTACTGGGGAATGACCCACCATGAAATCTCCTGCGAATTATGAAACTTATAATCTTTTTGCTTTACTTGTGTGGAACCAGGACTTCGAAGTAATGATCGACAAAGTTTGTCCTTTTCATTTCCCTTCACTGCATTTAGATACTTGACATTTGTTTTTCCATTGGCGTCTTTCCATTTAGTTTTCGGATCTGATTGCTGCAGATTTATATTTTTAATTGTGACCTTTGTGCAGCGATCTTCGTTGATTCATTGAGCAGTTCAGTACATTAAGATTTAGCATATCCCTTGATCCGTATACATTTTACCTTTTTTCCGAGTTTTTCGTTTTTCTTGGTGATTTTCTTCTTGAGAGGGGTTTGGGTCTGCATGTCTTCCAGCAAGCTTCTGCAGCTGGTTACAATCAAAATACGAGATATTTGTTGTGGGATATCGCAGAACATTCCCGACCCGCTAGGATAGCCGAGAGCGCTAATGTGCTGCTTCCTGGACTCGGGTAGGAGCGCCGGCCCCAGATCGAATCCGCCCGGCGGATTAACGACGAGGGCCAGTATGCCGGCCAGCCTGGATGTGGTTTTTAGGCGGTTTTCCACATCCCACTAGGTGAATGCCGGGCTGGTCCCCACGTTCCGCCTCAGTTACACGACCCACAGACATTTGAAAACGTTCACACTATTTCATGACTAGACGCAGACAGCTGAGGTACACTCATTCCGTCCTGGGGGGTTTGGGGTGGCTGCAGGAAGGACATCCGGCCACCCTCTGCCACTAACATTGCCAAATCCGTCATAACAAGGCCGACGCAACGTTCCTGCGGGATAAAGGCCTACAGGAAAAAGAAAAAGAAAGATCGTAAAACACTCCCGCTTCAGTCCCTAGAGTTCAATGGTGTTCCAGTAGGTGGCGGCGTCACACATTGCCTTCAAAATGGCGTCTGTTACGGAGACGCGTTCCAAGCAAGAGCTGTCAGTGAGTTTCTTTCGGCGGAAATGCAGAGCATCGCAGATACCCATAGGCACTTGCAAAATGTCTGCGGAGGCCTGGCAGTGAAGAAAAGCACGATGAGTCGTTGGGCGAGGCATCTGTCATCATCGCAACGAGGTCGCGCAAACCTGTCCAATTTTCAGGGTGTCGGAAGACCGTACACAGCTGTGACTTCTACACTGAAATGAGAACTAACTTCTCCTTGTCCATGACAACGCAAGACCTCACACAAGTCAGCCCAACCGAGAGGACCTCACAAAATGTCATTGGACTGTTCTTTCTAAACCACCCGACAGGCCGGATCTCTCAGCTTCCATCTGTTTGGACTAATGAAGGATATACTCCCAGTAAGGTGGCGTAAGGCCGTCGAACTGAACGGAGATTATGTTGAGAAATAGGGTTTTCTAGCCAAAAGAGTGGGGAATAATATGGTACATTGAAAAAAAAACCAATCTGCTTTCAGAAAAAAAAAAAAAATATGTTGCCTTTCCTTATTGAACCTGGACACATAAAGGCGCTGCCTACCCTGCCAATACCTGCGATTTTTCAAATAAGTTTGTAAGATATAAATGGATGTGATATTCGTAGAAGACGAAGAGGTGTTGGATACATAATGAGGGAGGGGACCAGTTTGTGGATCGAACACAAGACCTAGTCTGGGACTACCACAGAGTTACAGGTCTGAGTAAGTTAAGGAAACACAGCTACCGCGTGTGAGGAATGAATTCATTATTTGCTTCCATTTGCAAAAAGTGTTTGCACCAGAATCGATACTTGTGAAAAGTCTCGGACCGAGACTCGAGCGCAAATCTTTGTCTTGCCCGTGAAAACCAGTAAGTATATCTCTCCAATACTTCAGCGAACTTATAACTCTTCCTCGCGAAAGGGAATGCCAGCTTTAACACAAGAGGGTAAAGTTCGGCCAAATTTAGTCCATTACCACGTTCGGTAACAATTAAAAAATAATAAATATATAAAATTAACACGCAACATACGCAGTTTAGACGGGGCTGCTCTGCAGTAGACGCCATTTTCGTAATGAAACAAATGATTGAGAAAGAAATGAAATTCAATTTTGAAACTCATATCGCCATGGTCGACCTTCAAAAGGCATTTGAAATCCTG
Organism: Schistocerca piceifrons; assembly: GCF_021461385.2. Lineage (NCBI taxonomy): Eukaryota > Metazoa > Arthropoda > Insecta > Orthoptera > Acrididae > Schistocerca > Schistocerca piceifrons. The sequence goes on along the minus strand of NC_060144.1, from coordinate 403,311,942 downwards.
AATGGAGATATGTTCTGAGAAACTTTGATTCGAAAAGGTTTACCAGATAGTTTAGTACATGCGATCAGACGTCTATATCAAAACACTACTATATTTAAATAATTACTATTAAAAACAGTCTTGATCACAATTTATTTTATAAGGTGACCGGTTTCGACCACTGCTGTGGTCATCTTCAGACCATTGAGTGGAAACCCCTTTCTGTTGGAGAATGAGTTGTGATTCTCCAACAGAAAGGGGTTTCCACTCAATGGTCTGAAGATGACCACAGCAGTGGTCGAAAACGGTCACCTTATAAAATAAATTGTGATCAAGACTGTTTTTAATAGTAATTATTTACAATTTTATTGATCACTGCTGTTCCCATAATGCATTCAAAAGTACTACTATATTTATTGACGCAGGGAAGCAACTAACGGCTGTAGTAAAAACAAATAAAGGAGTTAGATGAGGCGGCTGTGTCTCCCCAAGACTTTTTAATATCTTTATGGAAGAGTTCATAGCAAGCTGGAGACAAATTTTCAAGTGTGGTATAATGCACCCACCGCAGTACAGATTCAATAGTGTTTTGACTTGAACCAAGGACCTCTCGTTCCGCAGCTGCTCACGCTAACCACGGGACCACGGCGCTCCCTCAAACACGTGAAACTTGATGTTGCCTATCTTGCACATGGACTACTCAGTTCGTATATTTTGCTTATTTTTTCATAGTTCCATACAACTTCTTCCTGTTTTCTCGATTGATCTGTGTTCAGTTTTTCAAGGACTGTCCACTGTACCAACTTATAACCAAATCTGAAGGGGGTGCGATGGGGAGGTTCCCTTGTTAGGATAGTCAAAGGCTGCACACTGATGGGCAAAATAAAAACTAAGAAAGAAGACAAGAGCTACAGATTTTCAATTTGGAAGCCAGAATTAAAAAGTAAGAGTGGTGTTCGTAATAAGTCTCTAAAATTACTATTCGAAAGAATTCAGCTTCAGCTGAGTACGTATTCTAGAAACATACCGGAATGTGGAAACATATTTAATGCTACTTTCAACATTGGGAAGTAATCATCGCTGACCTCAGCCACAAGTTTGTCAGCAGGCCAAATGCCTCGAAATACAAGTGACGTACAATAAGTGATGCAACACACTTTTTCCTGAAAGTAGGTTGTTTTTGCAGGATCCCAGTACACAATATTATTCCCCACTCTTTTGGCTACAAAACCCTATTTTACAACATAACCTCCGTTCTATGTGACGGCCTTACGTTACCTTACTGGGAGGATCGGTATGCTGGTCAACGTCGCAGCCACCGTCTGGCTGCATCAATAACCTCTCCATCATCCACATACTGCTTCCTGCGGAGAGCATCCTTCACTGGGCCAAATCGATGGAAGTGGGAAGGTGCGAGAACCGGGCTGTACAGTGGATGAGAAAGAACAGTCCAGGGAAGTTTGTGAACTCCTCTCACGTGCGCAACCTCGTGTGAGAGGGCTGGGGTTGCGTTGGGTCATTTGGGGGAGGAGACCAAACTGCGAGGTCATATGTCTCATCGGATTAGGGAAGGATGGGGATGGAAGTCAGGCGTGCCCTTTCGAAGGAACCATCCCAGCATTTGCCTGAAGCGATTAACGGAAATCACAGAAAACCTAAACCAGCATGGCCAGACGCGGGACTCGTGTGAGACCTTGCGTCGCCATGGAGGTTTCTTCAATTTCCCGGCGGCAGCACAATACATTTTAAAGTCGATCTTGCACCATCAAAGGGGACATAAAACAGAATAACCCTTTCACGGTCCCAGAAGACGGTCGCCATAACTTTACCGGTTGAGGGCGTGGCTTTACACTTTTTCTTCGGAGGAGTGCTGGCGTAGCACCACTCCATGGATGGCCACTTTGTTTCCGGTTCGAAAATGAACCCATGCTTCATCGCCTGTGACAATGTTCGACAAAAACTTGTCGAATGCGCATGCAAATCCGCACAGATGGGCCTTCGTTGCTCATTATGGTCTTCCTTCAGGCGGCGAGGAACCAAGCGGGTATACACCTTTGAATACCTTGACTGGTGGACTAGTCAGTTAGCACTACCAACAGAGACGTCCAGGTGTTTGATCGTGATTTGCCGATCACTTTGTGTGTCCGCACGTTCCAACATTGCAGGAGTCACAGGCGATCTTGCTCCCGTGATGACAGACGCCTCAGCTAATGGTTCACAGTGCTTTTGTCACTACCAGGCCTCTGCAGACGTTCCGCAAGCGCTTACGAATATCTGCAATGCTCTGGTTTCGTGCCGAAAGACTCTTAGTGACAGCCCTCTGCTTCGGGCGCACCTCTGTTACAAACGCAATTTTGTACGCTACGTATAGCGCTGCCACCTATCGGAACTTCATTAGATTATAGCGGTTGAAGCGCGAATATTCTAGGATGTGTCAACCGAAACTGGTCGAGAAAAATAGTGCTTATTGAATGCACCCTCATACAAAATCAACATCGTGTAACCACGTAGAAAGAATGCAAAGGGATCGTCTGCCTAGAAGCGCTGTAGACTACAGCCCCATTGTACAGTGAAGCGTCGGGCGTCCGAGAAGAAGATGATTTCTGGAACAGGCACACTCCACGAACTCTAGATGATGATGATGGTAAAATCAGAATGAGAATTTCACTCTGCAGCGGAATGTGCGCCGATATGAAACTTCCTGGCAGATTAAAACTGTGTGCCGGACCGAGACTTGAACTCGGGACCTTTGCCTTATGCGGTCCTAAGTTCGAATCTCGGTCCGGCACACAGTTTTAATCTGCCAGGAAGTTTCATGGTAAAATAAGTTCGTAGCCTGTCCCATCAAGCGCTTTTGGTGTCGCAAGAGTAGGACCCGATGCTGCTTCACGAATGATCTTAACACGTGAACATCAGTACTGAATAACGCCCTTTACCTGTGACAATAGCTGCCTGGACTCACGAAAACAGCCATACATATTTAAATACAACCTGTTGTTTCCGGCGTGATTCTCGTGCCTGGTCCTGGCCGTTTCCGTAATAACATGGAAAAGTCCCTGTATTCGATGGAAATTTTGAGAGCGCCCTCATAAAAACACAGTGCTTTTCAGAGATCGCAGCTATTTTCTGTGGCCTCGTTAACGACGGAAGGCAGAGCGCGTATGCAAACCTATTACGAACCACGAAATGTGCTGTTGCCTCAATGATGTAACTTCCAGTCAGGTAGTGGATGTGTCCACTATTTTATGTAAGTTATTACCGTGTGTCACATGATCTCTCATACATTTTCAAATAAAGACGGAAAATTTTAAAACAGAAGTTGCTTTTCGATTTGAGTCGACGATATACGAGGGCCGTTCAGTAAGCAATGCAACACATTTTATTTGTGAAAACAAGTTGACAGATTGGCTTCATTCGGGATTCCAATATGTCGCATTATTCCCCCTCCCCCTCTTTTGGCTACAAAACTCTGTTCATCAGCATAATCTCCGTTCAATGCGACAGGGCTACACCACCTTACTGCGACGGCCTGTATAACCGCATGGTACCAACTTCTGGTCCACATTGGAGCCAACGTCTTGTTGCATCAATAACTTCCTCATCGCCCAGGTACTGTTTCCCGTGGAATGCATCCTTCATTTGGCCAAGTAGATGGAAATTCTCTCTGGTCTCCTGATAGGCGGCGAGGAATCCAGTGATCATACACGTTTGAGTACTCGAATTAGCGGACGCGTGTGTCGGCATTACCAGCAGAGACATCCATTTGAGCAGCGAGATGTTTGATTGCGTTCGGTCGATCACCTCGAATGAGAGTGTCTGCACTTTCCAACGATGCATCCCAGCTGTGTGCGGCCGGTCGGCACGCAGGAGATCCGACGGGTTTGCTCGAAAAAATGGTTCAAATGGCTCTAAGCACTATGGGACTTAACATCTGACGTCATCAGTCCCCTAGACTTAGAACTACTCAGACCTAACTAACCTAAGGACAACACACACATCCATGCCCGAGGTAGGATTCGAACCTTCGACCATAGCAACAGCGCGGTTCCGGACTGAAGCGCCTACAGAGCGCTCGGGCACAGCGGCCGGCGGTTTGCGCGACCTTATTGCGATAATGACAGGCGCCTCAGCCAGCGACTCAGCGTGCTTTTGTTCTCTGCCAGGCCGGCCCCCGTGGGCATTCTGCAAGCGCCTATGAATATCTGCGATGGTCTGATTTTCCGCCAAAAGAAACTCAACGACAGTGCTCTTCTGCTTAGAACGCACCTCCGTTCTACAGACGCCACTTACAGGGCTGTGTGTAGCGCCACCATTTATCGAAACTTCATGAAGCTATAGGGGATGACGCGGAAATATTCCATGACGTCGCACAACAAATTCTGCATTTTTCAACAGAAATTGGCCGAGAAAAGAATGTGTTGCTTTACTAATTGAACTCCCCTCCTACTAAGCGATGTTAGCAACAATGGAAACAGAGAAAGGTTTTCATTGGATATGAATGACAAAGACGAAAGTGAAGTCTGATTTTTTAAAGTATGATTCTCCAGTGAGATAAAGATAAACACAGTATCACTGTCCGTGTGGAATGGCTGAAGAAATCAGGAATGTAAGTAAATCTCGAGAGAGCAAAAATCCAGATTTCATGGAAGTCATACTGACTACTCTTGGCAAACCGACACCTTTAAACAAATGTAAAACGTAATAATAAAATCCGTCTCCTGTTCTTTATAACGTTTTTACTGTGCCAGTGTATGATTCGGAGTCACAGCTTCATCATCAGAGCTTTTTATGTTACGTAAGGACCTCCATTGCGACAGCAGCATGAGAGAAACCTCTGAAGAAGACTGTACAGGAAGAGTAGCTGAAGTGGTCATTTTGCAGTTAACTGCCATGGTTTGATGATTGTTACTGTAAAATCCCATGCCCAGGATCTGTGACGAAACATTCTGAGCTCTTTCCTTTCTCTTGCACTCAACATCTCCTTTACTGCGGTGGATAGTGACTCAGCTTTTTCAGACTGTCCAAGGGGGGCAACATGAAGAAGTCGACATACAGGCAAAAATGTCGTCAAGGTCCTGACGCCAGCCAAATGAGAGAGAATGATTCTGCAGTGTAGTGTAGTGTAGTGTAGATAAGTGTAGTGTAGTGCAAGCAGTGACCCGTTTGTGACACAAATTAAACGCAAAAAGTATATTTTGTAAGATAATATTACTGTATGTACATTTTCAACTGATGCCTTTCCATTAATATGACATGCCTGATATCAATTCTACCACGGGGCTTCCTCTTTCATTCCTTACCACCAATCCATATTCACTTACTACCTTTCATTCTCTTCCTTTTCCATACTATGGGATTCCAGTCCCCCATGACTATTAAATTTTCGTCTCCCTTAAAGTACCTGAATAAGAACAATTTCTTTTATCGCATTACACATTTCTTCAACCTCTTCGTCATCTGCGGAGCTAGTTGGCATATGAACTTGTACTTCTGTGGTAGGCATGGGCTTCGTACCTATCTTGGCTATAATAGTGCGTTCACTATGCTGTTCGTAGTAGCTTATCCGCGCTCCTATTTTTTACCCAATATTAAACCTTCTCCTGCATTACCTTTATTTGATTTTGTATTTAGAACCGTGCATGCACCTTACCGGAAGTCTTGTTCTTCCTGTTACCGAACTTCATTGATTCCCACTATACCTATCTTTAACTTATCCGTTTCTCTTTTTAAAACGGCTATAGTTTCCCCTTGCTTTCAGCAGTCTGCAGTACCAGCACAGCAAGGCCGTTTTGGTTAATGTTACAAGGCCAGATCAGTCAATCATCCAGACTGTTGCCCCTGCAACTACTGAAAAGGCTGCTGCCCTCCTTTAGGAACCACACGTTTGTTTGGCCTCTCAACGGATACCCCTCCGTTGTGGTTGCACCTACGATACGGCTATCTGTATCGCTGAGGCACACAAGCCTCCCAACCAACGGCAAGGTCCATGGGTCATGTACGATAAAACACCATATACAGCAACAGAAGAACTGTATAAATAGCCTTCCTCCAAACAGCATATGATTACACTCTATATTAAATTCACCCCTCCCTCCTCCATACTACTCATTCTATGTGCTTCTTCATCGCACTCTCTCCCACTCTCTTTCTCTCATATATATATATATATATATATACACACTAAGCATCTCAAACTACATTAACATATGAAATCGTGCACCGCTCTCTAAATAAACACGGAACGAAACAAATGAACATCATATATCTATGACAACACGTGAAATGGCAGTAAAAGCGTGTGTTTTTCTGATGAAATAAATCAAATGCGTTTATATCAACCAGAAACGACAACAAAACGAATAAGTGTTTTAACACGCCACAAACAAGGGAAGCAAGGCCGCACCATAAAAAACCCTAAGGAACACTCTGAATGCCGCGATATAGGCTACAGCGATTCTCAGTATGTAACGGACGAGAAACAGAAAAATAGAAAACGTTTTGTTGTTTGCAGATGACAAACTGAAAAATGCATGTTATATACAAAACTACCATCATACACAACTGATTGTGTCACGTAAGGTATGTGAACAAATGTGTAACCATCTTAAATTTGTGTCCTAGACCTAAATCTTGCAGCATAGCCCAAGTGTACAGCATGTAATGCCTCCACTTTGTGATATGTGCCTTTAACTGTATAAGAAAACTAAAGTAAAAAATTTAACGCCAAATTATCTCTAATTTGTAGGTACATGTACTTTTATGTCAAAAATTGATATAACCAGACAAGATGTTAACATGTAACAATAATTTTCAGGAAGAAAATTAGTAAAGCATCCCACTAGAGATAATACATAAAGTGCTGAAATATATTTGGGCAGTAACAAAACCAATAAAACGGTGACTTGCATAAGGCATAATTTCTCTCCTGAGCGATAATTTTTGTTTGCTGGGCAGAGTGTAGCACTGAAATGTACAGAAACATGGCACACGTAGTCTCGAAATTGCGTCGATTGTTTTTAAATGGCTGTTCCCAGTCTTGTCATAGTCTCTCAACACGCTGCAAAAATGCTTGTCCTTCCTCGATCTATGAAATTCACAGACAAGACTCCTTTAATGTCCCAACCAACGGTCGCTCACTGTCTTGCTTCTCACTCACTTCCCTTGATAACACTATCACTAAAATGACCGTGTGCATATGCTGAATACGGCGTAATCACGTAGGCTGGTAACCTGGAAGCCAAATTATTTATAGAAAATTCTTTCTTCGATTACAGCAAACACATCATTATGACCAAGGGTGAGGCTCATGCTACCTTGATCTAAACTCAACCCGTAGATACTATAATCAAACAACCAGACTGGTATGTTAGTTGACACCTAAGAGTTGCGCGATTGATTCATTTGCGTCTCAGCTCTGCAACGGCTGCTTCTCCAAGCCGTAGTATACTTACGTGTTAGCTAAAATGCATACTCAAAAAAATAACGAGAATTGTGTTAAAGAAAGATTACGAAACCATCACCATAGGAGAGTTAGGATTTTAAGAAACTCTTTGAAAAAATTATGAATACTCTTGATGCGTGATAGTGAGGTATTATATCGAGTTTACTGTGACTATTTCACCTCCCTTGCTTGAGCCTTTCTGTTCACAACTTTATCTTACTGCGGAGTTCGCGTAGCTCGTTGTTATTTGTGTGCACTGGGCAGCACACATTGAGCAGGATGTACTGCGGAGTTCGCGTAGCTCGTTGTTATTTGTGTGCACTGGGCAGCACACATTGAGCAGGATGTTGTTGTAGCCTGTTAATTGTCACAGACAAAATACGCAATTAAAGCCTACTTGCTAAACGAACAAAGCACTCCATCTGCAACAGCCAGCAGGCAAGATCTCGGCGGCGCTTTTAGTAAAATCGCGTGCTTATCTGCAGCCAGCCACAGGTTATCTGCTTTTTGCTGAAGATCAGAGTTCAGTTTAGCAGAGGAGCGAATAAATACTGGCCGCCCGGCCAGTCGAACTGGGGCCTCAAACGACTGTTCAGGTTCGTATGTAGAATCCGTGAGACTGGAGACATAACAGACTTTCGGAAAAATATCATCCACACCATTCGGAAAATATCAAGGACAGATAAGTGCCGGAATTATCACAAATTCAAAGTAACAATTTGCGAGGTGCTGGGGCTAGCAGTGTATTTAACACTAAATTCTTCTAGAATCTACATATGTAAATGATGCTCTAAGCCCCCCCCCCTATTCTAACTCCGACTTTTGCTGTTGCATGTGGATTAAAAAGATACGCGAACTGACTGTAATCGACCCTGCAAGTGGAGTAGAAAAGAGTTTGGCACCTGTAATAATTTCATTTGATAAATAAGTTAAATAAAGGAAAGTTTCATTAACATAGTGCAAAATGATAGGGTTGCTCTACTGATTAACAGAATGAAAGTTCTGTCCAAAATAACAATATGATTTATTATAACTCAAAATAATAAAAAAACACATGAAACATTTACAATACATCACATTGGCTCAAATTGGATGCTCAAATAAGTGCTGTGAAGGTGAAGTTGTCCCTAAACTAGATTGTGACATTTATGACGAAGTGGTATGTGGAGCCTATTCCTTGCAACTCAAGTCTTAAGAGAGACACTCAGCCAACCCAGCATTAATTGCTGCTACATTAGTGAGAACTCAGACAATGAACACCCAAGACAGATCAAAGTTAGAAAAAGACGAACAGGCGCGCTCTGCTTAGTTCTGATTATCACCTAAGAAAATCCCTGATCTCCCGGTGCTGCGGACATACATTACCAAACTGTCTTCTTAACTGCAAGAACACGATCTGGCGTACCGGAGGCGATGGCTGGTTGCTTCGACGTCCCGTCGTGGTGATGAGAATGTCGCGAGTATAGCCCGAAACTAATTATCCTGGTCTGGTTTTTCCAGACTAAAGACTTCCTAGCAATACAAATGCGCCTCTGAGGGAGACGAAGAAGGCTCGCCACACAATCACTGACGATACAGTGATTTATTTTAACAAGCGAGGTCACACTGTAACTCCGATACAGTCAACTTTAGCCAAAACTGCTCAAGACAGACAACATAGGCCGCTTGTACGCAGAACGCTCAATTGCCAACTGTACTCGGAAAGTTACGTTGAAGTCGAAACTTCAGCAACTTCGTCAAACAGTTACAATTAAATAGAAGTATATTAGACAGCCAACGGAAGGCAGGCTGTCCAGAGCAGCGAGAGCTCAGTCTTGTAACCTACTCCAACCGAAAGGCGAGAGCCGAATCCCCACAAGAGCACCCATACAAACCGAACACAGAACATTCCTGCCCCCACGACAGTGGCCGTGGTTAACCGTTCCATTCAGCAACTCGAAAACCGGCGGAAAATTCCACTCTATTGCCGGAGCACTACCATTCCACCAATGGAGATTCTTGGCGCCAATTTCTGCGCCGATTTTGCTACGTCACGGAGCTATGCCCTGAGCAAGCCAATCACAGCTACTACACGGCAGAAAACGCGGGAATTTGCGCGCCAAGGCTGCTTGGGAACACAAGTCATTCCCACGCCTCGCTGGTAGCCCGCCAGAAAGTGTTTTCGCTAAGTTTCTGCGAAGTAATGGAACCTCTAGCCCAGCCGCTACTTCAGGCCCCTCCGGGCGTGTCTTTTGACAATGTCGGCGTCTGGAAAGCATTCACTCGACTCCCTCACAACCATCGGCTTACCCTTTCAAGATCAGCTGTGCCCGCCTGTCACCGGACCACCTGGGTGACGAGAGACGCTGCGTGGGAAGTCCGCATGTGAAGGAATAGCAACTTTTCACTGCATGCAATTAGAGAGGAAAATCGTAAGATAGAAATATGAGAGGGGGCTCATGTCACCTCTCAAATTCTAGGATCGAAGATGGTGGTAAGAATAATATACAGAAGATTGGAAAACAAAACTGAACATCTGTTAGATGGGGATCAGGAAAGGTAGCTACATCAGGGAGGCAGTTCTGACGTTGCGTTTGATAATAGAAGCAAGATTTAAGAAAAACCAGATATCATTATAGGATTTGTTGACTTACAAAAAGCGTTCAAGAATTTGTAATGATGCAAGATATTCAAAATTCTGAGAGAAATAGAAGTAAGCTAGATTAAAAGCTGGGTATTATATAACGGGTAAATAACAAAATGGAAAATCAAGAATGAAGTGCAGTGCTGTGATTAAAATGCGGTAAGATAGGAGTGCGGCCTTTCGCTACACATAGAAGAAGCAATGAGGAAAATAAAATAAAATTGAGGATGAAAGAGCATTGATTTTAAGATTCACTGATGACATTGCTAACCTCAGTGAAATGTACAGAAGAATTACAGGATATACTGAACGAAATAAACAGTTTAATGAGTACAGAATATAAACTGATGGTAAAGCAAGGAAAGACGAAAGTAATGAGGAGTGTCGTAAATGAGATTAGCTATTAACTTAATAACAAATTCGTTGACTTTTCAGTAGATACAGTTAAAGAATTCTGCTACCTGGAAACAAAGTAAAAAATAACGGACGAAGTAAAGAGTAACATACAGTGACTCCAAAAAGTATTCGTCCAACCGTAGTGAATAGAATATTTAAAGCGCAATCATAAAAATATAGGTAAGAAACGATCAATTATTATTTTCCTTACATTGGTTGCGTTTAGAAATAAAACGCCATTTGGGTTCATATGTTGCTTAATTTGCGAACAAATTCACGTTATTTAAAATCATGCCAAAGTCAAGATCAAACCAATATTCTTCTAATACACAAGATCCCATGTACACCGTTGCTCTGGCGCACACTCCTTTCCCTATGCGGTTGTGTTTCATCCACTGTAGTGGGTAGTTACCTCTCCATTTTCAAGGGCGTTGCGCGATATTTAAGGAATACGAGCCGAAAAACCTCGCGCAACAACAAAATAAGGGAGAGAAACCTACATTCGTTCGTTTTGAAAGGGAGAATCTCTTAAAAAAAACATAGAAACCATTGGCAGACCTACCAGTACTGTGAAGATTATTATACACAGGTTAAACAGAACGAAGTGTACCAAAACCAATCACGAGGCAATCCTCTTCCTGTTCTGTCCGAGACTGAAAAATGACGGCTACTTAGAGAAGTCAAGAAAAATCCAAACACCGCTCCAATACCCTCTAACCCATTTGAAATGCGTGCGGAAAAGTCTGCTTCAGCACAGACAATAAGAAATGAGGTTTATAAAGTTGGTCGTGTAGGCTGATCAGCACATACAAAAATAAACATCAATAAAATCGACAGAAGGAAGCAGGTTGCATTTGCAAGTGAACATAAATCCGATGGGTTTGATTCCTGGAAGAAGGTTGTATTTACTTACGAGAACCGATTGAGCTGTTTAAGTCAGATGGGCGAGTGACAGTATGGAGAAAAAGGAATTGTGAAGTTGAAGAGAGAAATCTCAGAGGCTCAGACAAACATGGAGGAGATCCAGTAATTGTTTGGGGCTGCATGAGCGCAAATGGTGTCGGGAATTTTAGTTTTATTGATGCAGCTATGGACCACGAAGCTTACATAAACGTCCTAAAAAAAGACATCTTTACAGAATATATTAGAAGCCAAAATCGCGTGATGTGAAATATTTAATTTCATGACCAGTTTCGACAGTAACTAGGTGTCATCCTCAGATTCCCAGATCTCTCAGCAATATATAATTACACATCAGTTTCGTCGACATACTGAGAACATGCGTCAGTTATAATGATACAGCTCCACACTGGTCTGTCAAATATATAAAACTTCCTAAATAAAAGTTACATAATTTGACAAACTAATGTGGAACTGTATTGTTATAATTTGAGCATGTTCTCTGTATTTCGACGAGACTTGTGTGTAATTATATTTCTAGGAAGTCTGAGAATCTGAGGATTACAGATAGTTACTATCGAGACTGGTTCTGAAATAAACTATTTCATATCAAGTGATCTTGGCTTCTAATATTATAAAGAACAACACTAGATCGCCTCAGTACCAAGTGTAGATTACATTTTCACATAAGAGAAAGATCCAAAACATACAGCTCTAGATGCAAGGTTGTGACTGTTGTGTAACACTCCACGTTGGATGCCGACACCACCACAATCTCCATACATTAACCCAATAGAGAGTTTGGGGAATGTGCACGCCAAAATATATAGCGAATCACTAATATCCAATAGGAACGATTAAGGAACGTTCTACTAGAGAAATGGCGTCAAATTACAACACAGACAGCAAAATCTCTGGTGACAGCCATACCAATGGGAATGAAAGAGATTGTAAAGAGGAAAGGAGGGTCTGCTAAGTACTAACCACAACATTCTTTGTTCAGAGCGTTATTTTCAGTATTGGAGACGAGTAATTATTTTGCATCCTAAACTACCTATCTTTACTTTTAAATGTTTAATTATGTTTATGTAAATGGATCTCATTGTTTCTTTATTGTGTACTCCTTCTCACTGGTTAATGAAACACATCCATGTCCCTGCTGTACTTCATTCTGATGATTTTCCACTATCTACAGACCCTTAAACATAAACTCATGTATTAGACGGATACTTTTTGGAGTATGTATAAGAGGCAGACTAGCGCAAGAAAAGAGAGCATTCCTGGCCAAAAGTAAGCTACTAGTATCAAACATAGGCCTTAATTTGAGGAAGAAATGTCTGAAAATGTATGTCTCGAACACATCATTCTATGGTAGTGAATCGTGGATGGTAGGAAAACCGGATAAGCAGATAATCGAAGCATTTGACATGTGTTGCTACAGAAGAATATTGAAAATAACATGTAAATCTGTTGTGACTTGGACCTCCCGTCGAGTAGACCGTTCGCCAGGTGCAAGTCTTTCGATCTGACGCCACTTCGGCGGCTTGCGCGTCGATGGGGACGAAATGATGATGATTGGGACAACACAACACCCAGTCTCTGAGCAGAGGAAATCTCCGACCCAGCTGGGAATCGAACCCGGGCCCTTAGGATTGACATTCTGTCGCGCTGACCACTCAGCTACCAGGGGCAGACATATTGAAAATTAGTTGGACTTATAAAATATGGAATGATTAGATTCCGCGTCTAATCGGAAAGCAAATGAATATACGGAAAACACTGATAAGAAGAAGGTTCAAATGGTTCTGAGCAGTATGGGACTTAACATCTGAGGTCATCAGTTCCCTAGAACTTAGAACTACTTAAACCTAACTAATCTAAGGACATCACACACATCCATGCCCGAGGCAGGATTCGAACCTGCGACCGTAGCAGTCACGCCGTTCCGGACTGAAGCGCCTAGAACCGCTCGGTAAGAAGATGGGACCGAATGGTTTTGTCTGGTATGTTCTTTATGTTGGACACAGGCTGCCCACAGTTTGTTTTAGTAATTCATGTAAATAACAGTCCCGGATTTTTTGTACAAATGAGCGTGAAATCTTATGAGACTTAACTGCTAAGGTCATCAATCCCTAAGCTTACACAATACCTAACCTAAATTATCCTAAGGACAAACACACACACCCATGCCCGAGGAAGGACTCGAACCTCCGCCGGCACCAGCCGCACACTCCATGACTGCCCCAGATGTTTTAAGATATGGTTTTGCGACAAGTCATGTTGAGAACTACAGGACACAACAAGACTCCTGTTGGGATACATAATTCACGTTTGCTTGAGGACAGCGTAGGGTCAAAACGGATCACGACATAAAACATGTTTTATGCAGCTGGAACTACTATTTACTCAAATTAAAATTCTTAGCCCCAAAAAGACTTTTTGGTATGAGATATGACAGTCAGGTACTAGTTTGACAGCTCTGTTGTCTTATTCTCGCTCAGATAAAGCCGGCGGCAGAAGAAGCCTTAATTGGAAGTCCCGTGCGCTCGCCTTGTGTCCACGCTTCCGAGAACCGACCGGACTGCTCCAGACGTCTGGCCGCAGTGGAAGAAAACAGAAACCGCCGACAACAGAGACGCCGCCGCATCAAAGCGCACGCGCCGCCTGTCCACCACAAGTGAACGCGCGATTGTGAGCGCTCTGGCTGCTGCGTGTGTCCGCCAACTTCGCGGAATAGTGGGAGTTTCCCTGTCCGGCACAGTGGCCTTCCTTTACTCGGCGGACAGAAAACGGCAGCGACGAGCAACGGTGACGCAATGTCGCAGGGAAGCGGGGCTGCCGTTTCAGGAACCGCTAAGTCGCTCCGTTTTGCGGAAAAAACGAGCGGAAGTCTTGTCGTTTCTTAGACGCTTCGCGGTGTATGGCTAAACCGTTGCGAGTACGTCCCGGCAAGTGCGGTCGCAGTCTCCTTGTACTCAAATAGCCGCTGGCTCGATCCTGCTTACGGGGTTGTTACGCATAACTCGACTTGTAAAACTACCAGAAGTTAGACTTGTAAAACTGCCGGAGGCTACCGTAGACTATCATAAGTACACTACTGGACTGGCCATTAAAATTACTACACCACGAATATGACGTGCTACAGACGCGAAATTTAACCGACAGGAAGAAGATACTGTCATATGCAAATGATTAGCTTTTCAGAGCATTCACACAAGGTTGGCGCAGGTGATGACACCTACAATGTGCTGGCATGAAGAAAGTTTCCAACAGATTTCTCGTACACAAACAGCAGTTGACCGGCGTTACCTGGTGAAATGTTGTTGTGATGCCTCGTGTAAGGAGGAGAAATGAGTACCATCACGTTTCCGACTTTGGCAAAGGTCGGATTGTAGCCCATCGCGATTGCGGTTGAAACGTCCCCTTTGAACAATTATTCATGACTGTCCATAAACTGACACACAATATTTTTAGCGCAACGCAATCTGACTTTCAATAATCCCTACAAAAGAATGGCCCTGACTAACATTAACCTATACCTTTCACAAATCACTTACCTCACAAAAATCTTCGTTACTCGAACTACTGCAATACAGCGAGCGCCAATACTGTCAGCTAAATAAAAGATTCAAACTACGGAAGGCACTAAACTACTGATAGGCATAGTTAGCAAATGAAAGATTTTAATAGAGAACAAACAATGTATTTACCTTAATAGTGTTGAAAAATCATAATATACATACCAGTTCATGACATCCACTCTTACAAATTTCAAAACTCCGCCATTTCTCTCCCCACATCCACCACTGCTGGCGGCTCACCTCCAACTGCGCAACGCTACGCGCTGTTCGCATCCAGCTGCCCAACACTACAACGCCAGAAAACAATGCAAACTAGCCACAGACTGCACACAGCACAGCCAGTGATTTACATACAGAGCGCTGCGTAACGTTGCCAATAAGAAAACATAAACAGCCTACTAGCACAGCCAGTGATTTTCATACAGAGCGCTACGTAACGTTGCCAATAAGAAAACATAAACAGCCTACTTACTTAGCCCCCATGCTCCCCACAAAAAATTTTACAAATTGGTTTGGGCAGTGGCCAATAATGATTTGATAAAATTTTTCATAATTACAATAACAAAGAAATAAAATGCACACACTTATTGATACAATGTTGGTCGAAAGCTAAAATTTTCTCACAGTCCATAAAAACAGTCCTGATCATTCATCACAGTAAAATTGCAGTGTTTCTCTCAAAGTCTGAGCAGTAAAAGAAAATGCACACGGAGGTAGAGGATTTCCATGCAGTCTTGAAGAAGTAGTGTTGTCCTTCCAACGGAAAGACAGTGCTGACTCTCGACATGCAGACAGGTAATGGGCCATAAAAGAGCAAACCCACAGCAGAGTCATTCGACGTTTTGAAGAATATTGGTAGGTAGGTCATCACAGCGTAGACCTACTGTAGTCCTGGTAGAGATTACGGTATTGGTGAGCCACCAGAGGAGCAGACCCAGTGCAGTCATTGTAGAAATAATGGAATTGGTGGGCCATCCAAGATGCAGACCCACTGTAGTCCTTGTAGAGACGGCCAGCAGTCATCTGTTACGACTGTGTAGGTGCACAATCACCATCGAAGAGTCTTGCAGAGAATATAGCAAGTCCATAAACCACCACTTGCGCACTCACAAAGTTTTTGGAATTGTCCTTAGAACCAGCAATGCTGTTAACCAGTCCCTTGCTGAATTATTAACACACGTCCAAACACTAACAGTCCTCTTTTTTTCACATGTTGTGCATATACTATGACCAACAGAAATATGTGCAGTGAAATGAATGCCTACAAGTTACTTAATTTGATGAACTGGTGTCAATTACAATTTTATAACATGAGAATACAATAACAAAGATACAAAATACATCATGAAAGAACATAACAATACAGATAACATTTGTAGTAATACGGGCTTTACAAAAGAATCGAAATAACATATACATCAGTGTTACAGGAATTATGACATAAGTACATACATAAAAGATCAGAATACCTTTTGAAACATCAACTTCACACATGAGCAACAAAACAGAACAGATAAATAATGTCTATACATCTTTACAAAGTAAATAACATAGTATTAGAAAAATTCTACAACATAACTCTCATCAGCTAAACACATAAAGACAGGAAAAACACAAATAAACAAGGGTACACAAACACATAGCAGAATAACGCAAGAGGAAAATGCAGGGTTTGTTTTCAGTGTAACATTTGGTACTGCAGTCCAACCCAAAACTTCATTCCATAGATCTTTCGTCTTATTTCAACATTTGTTTCCACCAAAAAAATCCTATCCAAGCATGCTTTCTGTATTTATATGTTCACATATTTCTTACCTCATTATTTATTTTCCATTATCTTACCTCATCATTTATTTACAAGAAAATCCTACCTAAACCTGTTGTCTCTAAACCCTACTTTTTTGTTCATATCCTCTTTCAAAATACTTTTTTGGCCAAACCATTTTCTTATAGCTTCTCAATGCATTTCTTCCAGTTCATCACAACTCGTTCTCTTATATAGCCTACCCCATCTTAAGCTAACTTAAAGCTACTGAGTTTAGATGCTAAACTAAGGTACGAGGCTATGCAGCAGCACAATACAATTAACACAAACAGCAATGACAAAAAATGCAAATTGGCAAAGCAAGCAGCAGGAAATCTAAATTAGCAAAGCAATTGCAATATTACAACTAATATAAGGCACTGTGCAGCAAACAAGAAAAATAAATCAGTAGTAAAACTGGCTTAACAGAGTAATACAAAGTCAAATTCAGTAACACTGTGCCTGGCAAACAGCAGCAGCAAATGCTATAACTTACATCTAATCATGACAAAGCTGAAGCAGAAAAAATATTACAGAAAAAATGGCCATGTCTAATACCTATGTCACATCTTAACACTAGAGTGATGCATCACGAGAACTTACTCTAGCAAACAAGTTACCAAATCGTAAAAAAAATTATTTATACAATTCCTGTGAAGGGAAATGTCTATTTATGTTCCCTCGTTTTCTTGGAAGTACATCATAAAATTATTATTTACTGGATCTGTAGGCATAAAATAACTATATTAGTACATCTATTAAATTTTATTTTAACCAATGCTGCAGTGCAGCTAGAAACTAGATATTAAACAAAATGAGCAATCTCTCAACTAGAATGATAATAGATGTAAAATGTTTCTCATCATTTCATTAGGTATTTTAGTAAATATCATAAATTAAGAGCTCCACAGTGTAATCATATGTTTTCAAGTTTGAATGTGTCATATGCTTTCTACAAAGAAATGTCAATAGTGAGGATAATGGCCTCTTTTTTTCTCCACCTGTACCTCTGAAAGGCACACACTAATGGATTTTTTTCCAGATGACTGTCGCTCAGATGGGCCTCCACAGAACATTACGTCAAGGTCATCTACCTTCTTTACAGAAATATTTATGGCAGCAGTTTCCACTACAGTGACAGCTTCATATAAAATAAAAAAATTCAAAGGTTAGAAATTTACATTAGAAGTGTGTAGAAACAAAATCTCATGTATATCAGTGTCCTAAAAGTTTTTTCAGCATTGTGGTAACTAACATTCACATATGTACACACATTTCATAACTTTTAAAGTACGATTCTTGGTTTCCAACATCCTTTTTCACCAACCAGAGTCCCTAACTTCTATTCATTATTCATATATATATATATATAAACATGTAATCACGTTCCTCATATACGGTAGCATCATCTTATTGATCATAAACATACCTCAACAGCATAATACACATCGTCATCATAATAATAAAATCACAACAGATCAATCACATGTCAAAATCGTCGCAGCTTCTTTTAATAATGTCAAGACCTTCAATAAAGTCATCTACTTCAAACGTACTTCAAAAATCATGATCCCTTACCAAATACGACATTCAAAGCTTTCATAGTATCACAATGGATCGAAAAAGTATGAACGGTTCACACAGTGCAGACACAGTACAGTTTCATAAGTGTGAATTTATCCAACTGTGTAATTGCGTAAACATGTGTCACTGACATTATAAAAAAATTTTTGTTTCTCTGTTAAATAATCAGATAACTGTGTAATTCAGTGTTAGAGAAATATGGTACCAATGTGTAAAGTTGTATAAGCAAATACCATATTAGCTAGGGCTCCTTGTGCCTGCCAAACAAATGGTACACAAAGTAAGCGTGTACCACCCTGAGGATTAATGTAATTATACCCTCAGGTGTTACAGATTACAGCAATGGAATGAAATGTATCACGGAAAACCTTTGTATCATTGTACTTCAAATATCTTTAAAAATAAATGATTTAAGTACAAAATTAATCACTCAAATACGTGTCCTGTAGCGCTAAATGTGCGTCTTGCTTTAAGATAATCTCTGTGGAAGTGTCGTAGTTATTGTCCTCCGAAAGCTAAGTTCTGCAGAGGCCAATGTACTTACCTCATGATAAACAAAAGTGAAATGCTTTGCGTATAGATATCTTAGTTATTACGCTTATTGCCATAATGAAGAAAGTGCTGTGCTGTAACGTATTGTTGTGCTACAGAAAAGGCTGTCTCATTGTAGCTATACCGCAAAGTTATTACTAAAACATGTTTTACTTTCCAGAATAATTCAGAAAAACTGTGCAGATATAAAACAGATGCACCGCAAAAGCAACAATGTAGTAGCGTCGTGATATAACCGTGTAGCTATCAAAGAAATCAAATGCCAAGTCATCTTTAATTTCACCAAATGTACTTCAAATAAAGGGTATCTTTTCAAGTAAACCAAAATATTGCATTAAAATCTCATTAGCAGTATATGTTCTAAGTATGTAAGCCTGATAGTCGTTACATAATCGTGCAACTAACAAGCAAGAATGTACAAATAACAACACTGTGTCATCTGTTCACTATAACAATGCATTCGTAATTTCTGTTTAAATAAGTTCTCTTGGTTCTTGACTGGATATTTAACTTCAAATATTGTTGCATGTTAACCGATTCTAAGTCTGACAAAGCATACTAGTAATGTAAAGTGAAAAATTTTATAGCAAAGACTAAGTTTTAAAAAAAAAAACAGATTATCTCTCACTAAATGGTTTTACATGTGAAATGTGGTGCAATCCTTTACTCTCTAGTGCGCAGAGTTTCAACTTCAAAGCAATTATCATGTTGTATACTTCGGTAAGGAATGCTAAAATTTTCCTCAAGGTTAATGTCTATGTTATTTTTCTCCCAGCCAGCCGGCGCACGTGGCTGCCTGCGGCGCGAGTCATTGTCTGTTTCTTTGTTGGCGCACGTCGTTATTAGGATTAGGAGACCTAACTTCTATAAATTCACCTTGTCGAGAGGGCACTCCCCTATTTGAATCCCGCCAGTTCTGATGAAATTCAGGTCTGCAGTTATGATTATATCGTATTTCGTCATGTCGGCAGATTCCATAGTTTCTTTCTTGTCGGTCACGTGGTGGAGAATTTCTCCTTGAATCGTAACTGCGCGCTGGACCGTTGCATCTAAAGTTATTCTGTCTCCCTTGATAATAATTATTTTGGTTCCCATATTGTCTGTTTCTATGGTTGTCTCTGTCACATTCATTACTACAGAAATGCGATCTTTCTCTGTGACTATTAGTCTGCCAGTGGTTGTCATACGGGTGGTGTCTGTTTTGGTCACGATTTGTGTTGTAAGAATAGACGTGTCCAGTTATTGTTTCTGTCGTCACGGAATTGTGACGGATGTGACCTGTAGTGATTGTTTTCCTGTTTTCGCATCCCGCGACTGTCTGTGTCAATTTCTAATTCTTGTAAGAGTCCCAGAAAAGCTTCAATGTCGTCTTTGCAACGTCCTGCCAAAATAATATTTCTTAAATGTTCAGGCAATTTCATTAAGCAAATGCGGATGAGTTTTGAAGGGCTGTATGGGTTTGAAAAATATTGATTCTTGTGCAACATGTCTTCAAAATATTTCACAAGACTGGAAAATTCAGATTGTTCGAAATGTTTCATCATTATGATGCTATGTTTTACTCCGTCTTGTGTAGCTTGAGACCAATACGCTGAGAGGAAGGCATGATAAAATTCTCCTTCACTGTGACAATCGTGAATGACCGATCGCATTCTTACAGCTGGTTCATTCTCCAAGTAGCCACACATAAATTCTAATCTGTGCTCTAATGACCAGTTGGGAGGAAAACAATGAGAGAATTGATGGAGCCATGCTTGTGGATGAATGTCGTTGCCAGAATTCTTATATGTTTTAAATTGACGTGTAGTAATGAACAGCTTATAGTCAAAATCATCATGTCAGCGAGTCGCATATCGGTCATTGTTACGTCGTTTCGGCGGTTCCATCTCAAAATTCGGTG
This sequence comes from Schistocerca piceifrons, assembly GCF_021461385.2. Taxonomy (NCBI): domain Eukaryota; kingdom Metazoa; phylum Arthropoda; class Insecta; order Orthoptera; family Acrididae; genus Schistocerca; species Schistocerca piceifrons. The sequence continues at coordinate 403,291,182 of NC_060144.1, read as the reverse complement.
CACCTTGCCAATTTCTTTCATAATTTCCGAAATGTCCTGTGTTATTATTTTGTCGTTGTTCCGTATTTCAATGTCCCTCTTCCCGTATTGGGGTGCGAGTGTCCTCTGAAATACGTAATTCTTGTATTATCTGTGTCCGCTGATCTTGTACTTCCCGGATTTCTCTTTGATGTTGCGTATTAATTTGATTCTGATTTTGTTTGAATTTCCTAATTTGTTCGCACTCTTCTGTGTCATTAAAGACTACTGGTTTTGTGTCATTCAGATTATCATCTACCTTCATACATAAATTACTTAGCTGATCCAAAAGTTCAACTACTTTCTCTGATAATGAACTAATTTCCTCCATGTGTCTTTCTGAACCAATTTTCAGAGTATCTACTGTGTCCTTTAAGTTTTCCTGAGTTTTTGCAAGTTGCATAACCGAATCAGTAGATGCAACTGAGTCAATTTTAGCTTGCAAGGTCTCATGATTTTCATGAACAATAGTTTGCAGTTCTTTTATGGCTGTTTCGTGATTCTGTAATGCATTTTCATGCCGCAAAAAAATAGGTTGAAAATGCTCACAAATTTGTGTTTTTACGTCATTACAAACTTTTTGACATTTCGATTCAATGTTATGTAACTCAGTAGTTAAATCTTCACATGTTTGTTCAAGCGTGGTGTCTAACTTCCAAAGATTTTGTTCCATTGTGTCTAACTTTCGAAGATTTTGTTCCATTCTGTCTAACTTTTGAAGGTTTTGCTGGGTTTGTCCCATTTGTTGTATTAATTGTAATAACAATGCACTGGTGTCTGAAACATGTTCCTCAGTGCTTTTCGGCAGTGAATTTGTACCGGCAACATTCACACTTTGACAAGCAGAAAATGTGTCTTGACTTATTTGAGAAAACGGTGAGGACCCAAAACCTAAATCTACAGTATTGGTAAGATTGTGTCCTGTCATTTCGGATTCCTGAGAAGAGCTGTTGCCGACCGATCGATCGATAATGCTTCCCTATTCACCAATTGTTTCACTGTCTACGCCATTATTTGCCGCCCGCTCCATTTCCCTATGCACAATTACCAAATTACTAGTTTGAATGCCTGTTAATACATTACACAGTGGTGCTGATTAACTACGCTCGTTGTCACTATTATTTCTCAGTTTACTTTGGAGCCTAGTATTACGTTTTTCGCACGCCATTATTGTCACAATATTTCACACGACAACACAGAAAAGCACAATTTGAAGAGCAAAATAAGAAAACACATTAACATAGCACTGAAAATAATGTCTAGTTAATTGCAAGCACAGTTGCGAAATACTTGGTGCAAATCTACATGCATGCCACAACAACAATGAAAGACTGCAACTACAAAGGAGATTCTCTCTACAATTACGCGCTAGCAATAAACAATAGCTACACTAATTACACAAACTACAAGAAAAAATCAGAAGATTCCAGTGAGGTATCCTGGCAGGGTCGCCATATGAAACGCCCCCTTTGAACAATTATTCATGACTGTCCTTAAACTGACACACAATATTTTTTGCGCAACGCAATCTGACTTTCAATAATCCCTACAAAAGAATGGCTCTGACTAATATTAACCTATACCTTTCACAAATTACTTACCTCACAAAAATCTTCATTACTCGAACTACTGCAATACAGCGAGCACCAATACTGCCAGCTAAATAAAAGATTCAAACTACGGAAGGCACTAAACTACTGATAGGCATAGTTAGCAAATGAAAGATTTTAATAGAGAACAAACAATGTATTTTCCTTAATAGTGTTGAAAAATCATAATATACATACCAGTTCATGACATCCAGTCTTACAAATTTCAAAACTCCGCCATTTCTCTCCCCACATCCACCACTGCTGGCGGCTCACCTCCAACTGCGCAACGCTACGTGGTGTTCGCATCCAGCTGCCCAATTCTACAACAGCAGACAATAATGCAAACTAGCCACAGACTGCACACAGCACAGCCAGTGATTTTCATACAGAGCACTACGTAACGTTGCCAATAAGAAAACATAACCAGCCTACTAGCACAGCCAGTGATTTTCATACAGAGTGCTACGTAACGTTGCCAATAAGAAAACATAAACAGTCTACTTACACTGTTTATCGTATCGCGACACTGCTGCTCGCGTTGGTCGAGATCCAGTGACTGTAAGCAGAATATGGAATCGGTGGTTTCAGGAGGCTAATACAGAACGCCGTGCTGGATCCCAACGGCCTCGTATCATGGCTGTAACGGATCGTGCAGCCACGTCTAGATCCCTCAGTCAACAGATGGGGACGTTTGTGTTACGACCCTTGGCTCTACCCTTCATTTGATCCCAGAGAAACCCTACATTTCAGCAGGATAATGCACGACCGCATGTTGCAGGTCCTATACGGGCCTTTCTGGATACAGAAAATGTTCCACTGCTGCCCTGGCCAGCACATTCTCCAGATCTCTCACCAATTGAAAACGTATGGTCAATGGTGGCCGATCAACTGGCTCGTCACAATACGCCAGTCACTACTCTTGATGAACTGTGGTATAGTGTTGAAGCTGCATGGGCAGCTTTACCTGCACATGCCAACCAAATTCTGTTTGACTCAATGCCCAGGCATATCATGGTCGTTATTACGGCCAGAGGTGGTTGTTCTGGGTACTGATTTCTCAGGATCTATGCACCCAAATTGCGTGAAAATGTAATCACATGTCAGTTCTAGTATAATATATTTGTCCAATGAATACCCGTTTATCATCTGCATTTCTTCTTGGTGTAGCAGTTTTAATGGCCAGTAGTGTAAACGTAGACTACGGTAGTTTCCTAGTAGATAAGGTCACTTAAGGTCGTTCCCAGGTTACCTGTACGTTGGGTGTGTTGCATACCTATCGGGAGTTACCTCGTAACGATTGCTTTATTTACGTATGCGATCAGTGTCTTACAGATTATTCTAAAAACCAGAAGAGGTGAACGATCTACAGACTGAGTGAGGGTATATAAAAGCCCCAGTAACCTACAGAACATTTTTGTTGTATGTGGCTAAACTCACATTTGTTACTTAAAAGTAAACAGTATATATATCAAAACTGAAACTGTCGGTGTTTAATTCAGGTTTTATTCGAAAATTATTGATTTGTATCGTGAAACAGAGGGATGCTGTTTTGTTAAAATAAAGGAACAAAATAGATTTATTATATAGCTCTGGAAAACGCAATTACCTCGACAAAAAGGTAAAATAAAAAAACGCAAAACAAAACATAAATATCAAACATTGCTTCAATATTTCATCGCACTTGCACAAAACATGTTTTTGTTATTCATAAACAACTTTCGCATTCATAAATAGTAACAGGAAACTCTTGCCTTTGAACATGATGAAGAAGTTTCTATTGAGTACAAATGGAAATGAGTGTATGGCATTGTTGGCCGGGAGGCCCCATCCGAGGAAGTTCGGCCGCCGAGCGTAAGTCTTGTTGCAGTCGACGCCACACTGGGCGACTTGCGTGCCGGTGATGAGGATGAAATGATGAAGACAACACAACACCCAGTCCACGAGCGGAGAAAATCTCCAGCCGGGCCGGGAATCGAATCTGGGCCCGCTGCATGGGAGGCAAGCACGTTACCATCCCGCTAAGCATTGAGTACAAAATAACAACAATATTTACATGTGTATTTCTTATGTTTGTGCATTATGCTCGGGATGGGTCAAAACTCTGACTTCGTAGCGAACAAATCGGCACTCACTGACACATAACACTCATGTATTGCTGTTGCGATCGCTACGTGCTGCAAGGGGAAAAGCAAGAGGAAGCAGCGATGGGCGAAAAACTGGCGTGGATGGCGCCCTACCCACGGTCATATTAATGAACTGGCAGCAGAGACAGATGACTATCGGAATCTTTTATGAATGAACGAGGAATTTTTTGACGAATTTCTCAACTTCATTACGCCTCATGATCATAGAAGATATACTGTTCATATACTCGTCGGATTTCATTTCCCACACTTCTGGAAGTAATCCTTAAACACGAAAAGAGTAAAATACACTAATGTAGAGGATCGTTAGGTAGCACTGTTACGTATTTCTACAATAAATAATTCTAGCATCTGAACCGTACAAATAAGCAGCTGCAGTTAATTTCCCTGCCTTTGTCGAATGTTTCTGCAGCTTGTTACTGAATAAGTGGTAACTATGTGATCGAACTACCCCTCTGAATGCACTTCAACAGATGATTCCTTTCATCTATCTCTTCTGATGTATTCATATTCATGTCGCGTTGTTTGAAGTTCCGTAAAATAAAGTCTCGGTAGGAACTGCCGTGCACTGCACAATATCACCATTACACGCACATTATGCTGCGCAGTGTATTGGGCGAGTGTCAATATTTTTAAGACTTTGCAGTTCTCTTCAATGTATTGCACAAATCGTCAATATCGCTCTCGGGTGATCAATTTTATCGCGCAATACCCAGTTTTGCACAATAAACATTCAGCTTGTGAGGGATCTTTAAGTAAAGCTTAAGATATAATCTACTGTTGACGTCTAGGATAGAAGAAATAGGTCGAGTCGTAACACACTGAGTATGTTGTGACTAATGAGAATTCGTGCTAGTCTCAAATTCCAAATGTCTAGTTTTCATATTAATTGTTTTCTTTTTTAATTCTTCACTCACCTCTTTAGCCCAGCTTTCGACTCGATAAAATTACATCCGCTGCTAATTTCTGGCCTTGTGTTGCCTCAGAGACATGGTATTTGCACGATTATTTGTGTGCAGAATGGATGAAGTCAAAGAAATAGGCACAGCTTAGTGACAGTCTCTTCTGGCAGCTTCCCCTCGGGTACATAGAAAAGAAAGTAGATTATTCTGTTCTGTTTACGTAATAAACATTAGAAAGCAAACTGTCACTCATGCGTATGTGGATGGATTGCCACAAACAAGCAGGCATCAGTTCCATGCCTCAAGGTTGCTACGGGTGTAATCCTACATTTAAAAATTTCTGGAAATGTTTCTCATAATTAAAATTGTAAATCTTTTTAATATTGTAATGCTCTTCTGCTAGATGCAAAAGACACTCCTGTACATCAGGAGATTATATGAATATTGTATACGAAACAAACTGTTCCAACAAGCCACATATAACTGTTGTTTATCTCTGGAGCATTCAAAATAACTCGACCCAAACTCCACATACAGCGTGGTAGGGCAGGGGCAACAGTACAGGTGGGGATTCCGTTGTGTGCGGACACTGAGCGGTAGGGGAGGGGCAATTCGACACGTGGAGGCTACGCTCATCGCTTATCTTAAAACCTGCAATAATTCGACAATTATAGACTTTCATTAATTCTACAGTTGTAGACGTTCAAAGGCAACAGAGTAACGAAAGAGAAACAGCCGCATAAAAAGAGGAGCAACCAAACCAATACATGTTCACATATGTGCTACACGAGTAAATCTCGCAAAATAACTACAATACTGACAAAGTCAAAAAACAATAAGTGTCTTATAGAAATTATGTGTCAGTCATCTGACAACCTATTCGTCGATATTACCTAAACATAAAATTTTAACTCCTTCTTCTACTACTTTCCAGAAGCGGTGAGGCCTTCGGAAGTGCCGGTACCCGTGCAGCCCAGTGCTCCTCCTTTGTTTTTTTGTCATGCAACTGAAACAGCTAGCAGTTTCACCAACTTTCTCAGGCGCAGTTTTAATAAGATTTTTTATTCCTCATTTTCCTCTTCTGATATAAATTTATTGGCGTCGCATATAATCACACATGCCTGTTTATCAAGAACTTTCCCTGCCGTTACTGTGTGCAGAGACCGCAGTACCACACTCTATAGTGAAGAGACAGCAGAGAGAACAATCGAAATGCGTAGGTCAGCAGGTAACAGTCAACCGTTATGGCCGCCACTTAGGAACGCCAGGACAGGATCGCTCAGTGCTCAGGACAAGAAAGTGTTTCTGTGCATGGGCCAGGTTATTTTGGCGCACAATGAATTGTGAAAGGTCTTTGTCACAAATTAACTTATTGACGCTTTTCGACACATCATTCTCACACATAGCTGCGGTAAGAACAAAGAAATACAATAGAAAGATGCTTCAGGAAAATATATGTCAGTGGACAACAGTTTCCATCAATACTTACAAGGAAGTATGTAATCTCCCCCCTCCCCCCTCCTTCCTGATTTCATCTATTGTCCACATTAAACAATATCCAGTCGAAGTAATTAATAATCAATGAAGATTTGAGAGGAGTGAAGATTACAATAAACACTTTAGTTTACTTAGCTTGTCATGTTGGCTCCAGTTCTTCTTGTCTAGGGGTCTGATTCTTGAAACTGAAAATATCACATCAGGTCCTCACGGTTGGTTTGAACTAAATAAAGCTGAAGATTGTTGTTGCAGCATTGTTTTACGTAAACATATATTCTCACATTCTAGTATATCATAGAGTATTTTGGTTTTTCACGTTAACAAAGCCGGAATTAAATTTTTCCGCACAAAAATACATCCGATCACATCAGAGGCATGCTTACGATTACCACAGTCTGCGGAAATAACAATATTCCAAAGGGCTTACAATTTTTCTTAACAAAAATTTTAAGGGTGCCAGTAATTCGTAATTTCAAATATTTCTAAAAAAATAATTTTAACTGTACATTCAGAACTAATACTTGTCGATTATAACGTCGAAACTAAAATATGTTATAAAGTAATTCCTTTCAATAAATTTTAGCTTGAAATACACACACACTGTATAAATTTATATGAAAATTTTCAGGAAAGCAACTGAGATAATATTGACCCGTTCAAAACTTGAAAAGTAATACTGCAATCGACAACTACTGTTGAGGAAAAGTAATGCTAGAGGAGGATCTCCCGCTGCAAGTACAGAAACAAGCAACACATATGTGGGCACATAAGATTTTCAACGAATAGAGCGACTGTGGGGAAAAACTGAGTCCTGAATTACAAATTTTTAGTGTAGTGAGCATTCTGAATTGATAAGAATATCCAAAGAGAAAAGGGCTCCTATTAAACGGAGATGTACATAGGAATTTAATGTAAGAAAATTATATGAAATGTTCTGTAGCAAGGAGAGTTGGCTAACTTGCATTGAGGTATGTGGCGAACGTCTGTTGGTGCGACAGTAAATTGGGCGGTTGAGTGCTATATACTGTACACACCACCTTGTTAAAACTGCTGGACAGGACCTCACTCTTGGTTGAGATCTGATAGAGGGAGGGATTTCCTAGATACTCCACAAGAGTGATTGTGTACAGCCAGCGATGACTAAAGCTCCTCAAAAGTTGGATAGCGCCCATGGATGAATAGCTAGCCTTAAATATATAGATAGTCTGACGTCTTTTATTTACTTGTGTAATATTTTAGGATGTTTTTGTTAGTGTAGTTGTTATGGGACAATTTTTTGGAACAATCTTGCAACATACGTATATTCATATAAATTCATATTCTGAATAATTATTTACAATAGGAGAAATGAATTGACATTAAATGTACGAGTGACTGTCAGTTTCTGCAGTATTTTAAAACAGATTTGCATGCTGGTTGGAAATAAAGGAATGCCTTGGAAGCACACTGGGTGACGTTGCCTCAGAATTGAGAACCAGCACAGTCAGGGATCCTGGTGCGCCCTTCTTAGACAGCCAGTGAGGGAAGATAGTCATTGCCATGGTCGGCCTCAGCACACACCTTTGTGACACTCCATTGCGCCGTCGCGCAGATAGACAACAGTTGTGACTTCCTATAGGGACCACTCGCACAAATGTTTTCACGAGGTGGAGTGAGGAGGAATTGTTAGTGGTAGGCACTATTGTCAGACGAACATAGAATGCGGACTTTTGGGGAGGATTCTGGAGATTGCTACGTTGCAGGAGAAAAGAGAGCTCATGATAGGCGTTTGAAAAACGGAGATGTCACTGAACACGTAGCTTTTACAAAAAAGACTTTGATTAAGGACATAGAACCCATAAACAATGGTTCATCTAAACTATTTCCAGAGTTACACAGAAGCATGACAGTCTTGGAAGGAAGCTGCTTCATTGGCCGAAGAGAGAGACAGAAATACCACGGAACGGCTGTTTTCAGAGGAAACTGGCAGAAAATAAATCACTGCTTAACCAAGTAAAATACAGCCTTGATGATCTGATGCGTCTGGAAGACTTAGAAAATTTCCGAGCCATCAACTACTTAGCTGCAGGAGAGGGCCACTGTGCAGTACTTCAGTCACCGACAGCTACACTGTGGTAAGACTGAGCTGCTGCAGCGTGAGATGTAGAAAATTTAAAGTCAGTCTATAATTTTACAATCTCAGAGCTCACTCCAAAGATTTTCCATGTGAAGTAATGAACAGTTTGCTTACAAAATCGAGAACAGGTGTGACATATAACCTTCAATAATTCTGCATATTACCTTCAATAGTTTGTAACCTCCCCACAATATTATATAAATGAAAATGAACCAAGTGTATCCTCCCCACAGAAATTTTTTTAGTATTTAAAAATATGAACCATGCGTAAACTCCCCACAAAAATAATAATTAAATGAATTTTTATTTTTGTGACCTCTGAACAAAATTGGTTCCCATTTATAATCTGTGTGCAGAAATGCATTCACATTTAATGTTCCCACAAAGTTCTTTCTCATTTAATGTTAAGTTCGAAACAGAAAAATTCCTAAACACCAAAATAATAAAGAAAATTTAGTAACCTGGTAAATTTTATGACGACAGCAGCGCTGCGCCTCGGCCCTGTATTCTGAATAAAAAGGAAGCAAAAATTCTTACCAAAATAAAAACTGCAAATATATCTGCTCTTACATAAAAATTTTCGGCACAGCTCCGTGCAATGCTGGCCCATGCTTTATGATTCGTGAAAGGAATTAATTATTCATTGGAAAGAATCTTTAAATTGAAATGAATGCTTTTTTTAAAAAAAATTACTTTATATTATAAAAATTATTATTGGGGCATTTTTTGAAACAAATTAAATGACAATTAACATACATTATTAGATATGCGCAAGGCTGCTTCTTTACCTTCTACAACAATACTCATCTTCCAGAGTCCTGACCAGAGTCCCGAGCAGACCAGACAGCCGACACGCGCCGACTACCGCAGACTACTCACGACTACTGTCGACACGCGCATACTAGCGCAGACTAGCGACAAGCAACAACTAACTACATACAGCTCTCTGGTCAGAGACTCTCCTAAGTCTTGCCTATTGCAGGCAGCGCATATAGCGTAAACCTTACCTCTTACATAACCCTCCACTGAGGGGGGGGGGGGGGGCAAAAATTTGGCAGCGATGGTGAGTCAATTGGACTTGCCATGAGCAACAAATTTTCCCTAATTAACTAAGTTTACAATCACAGAATATATACATATATATAAGTGCAGAACATGAAATAAAATATAGTGCACATGCACTGAGTACAGAACATATCAAGCAAAGACAAAATGTGTACACAATGAGTACAAAACATATTAACAAATGACAAAAAGTGCACACGCACTGTAGTACAGAACATATCAGGAAATCACAAAATGTATATGCAATGAATACCAAAATATATTATCAAATGACATAAAGTGCACACGCACTGTAGAAGTCTTAAACATTTTTACAACAAATAAACATATCAAGGAGTGAAATAAAGTGCACACGGACTGTAAAAGTCTTTAGCATATTTACATAACATGTCATAGAGTGAAATAAAGTGCACACGCACTGTGTAAGTCTTTAGCATTTTTACATAACATATCATGGAGTGAAATAAAGTGCACACGCACTGTAGAAGTCTTTAGCATTTTTACATAACATATCATGGAGTGAAATAAAATGTACACACACTGTATAAGTCTTTAGCATTTTTAGGACAAATAATCTTATTAACAAATGAAATGAAGTGCGCACGCACTGTAAAAGTCTTTAGCATATTTAGGACAACTGATCATATTAACAAATGAAATGAAGTGCACACACATTGTAAATGTCTTTATCATTTTACAAGAATTTAAACGCACTGTATAAGTGTTTACCATTTTACAAGAACTAGGAAAGGAATGGGAAGGATTGCATCATGGTTGTAGCACATTAGGTTGCACGTAGCTGCACTGAAAGTCCATATCTTTCTACAGAAGCACAACACCAAGTGAGACAATCTGAAGTTCTTTTCCCTGAAGTATTAATCAGTGTAGCCAAGACACTGAAATGTCGTATTAATATTCCATGTTATCATTTTGGTAGTACATTAGGTACACCAAACAGTGGGACCATGATAATATCTCCAATGCTCAAGGTGGTGGACAGCATGTCGTGTCAACACCACGTTCTTGTAAGGTACACCAACGTAGAATTAGTGCAGAAACCAAATATAGTGCTCCATGAGCATGAGGATAGACAGGACAAACGGATATTGCAGTAATTTCTGGTAATTAGGTCAGAAGGTGAAGGACATTAAATCTTATGCCAGTCATCATTGATAATTACACTAGTCTATTAACTGATTTTTAAGTAATTCGTGGCACTCATCGCCAAGTTACTGAAGATTTCTGTACCATGTATGAAGTATTACAGAATAATGTTCATAAGTTATCTGTTTACAGAGAGCATTGGCACTCATTGGTCGGTTACAAATCATCAGAAGTCATCATTCAAAACAGGAGCTAATTCATATATATAGCATGATAAATTTAAAGTATAAGAAACAGTGGCATTCGTTGGTATCACAAAACATTTTTCATCATTCAAGTGACATATGACATATTGAAAAATAATTATTGGCACTCGTTGGCCAGTTGCTTAAAAATAATTATTGGCACTATTGGTCAGTTACTAAACATGTAGCAAGTATTGAATATTACAAAATATTATTCATAACTCATCTGATTGCAGTAATTATTGGCACTCATTGGCCAGTTACAAAGTATTCATATAGTTTTATAAAACATTATTCAGTATTATTCAGAAGTCATCATTCAAAACAAGAGTTAATTATTGGAATAGCATTAATGCATAAGCCATCATTCAGTATTACTCAGAACTCATCATTCAAGTAACATAGGACATATTTAAAATGTAACACACTGTAACTATTACTCAAGGTCTCTAGTCGACTAATACATAGACATAATGGATTCAATACAACAGAGAAATTTGTATTATATTTAGAACTAGAAATATATCTTAAACTGGTAGCATTATTTGGTTGTATACTGGTAATAGTTGGGACTGGTAATAATTTTTCTTTTTTTTTTTGCTAGCAATGCATTGTGTTGGGATCGATAATCAATTGCTGGGGCATGAAAATATTTTTCCTTTTGACTTATTGCTGGAAATAAGGATTAATAACGTCATTCATCATGAGTCTGCTGTAGCAAGGTTATGAAACAAAGGCAGTATATGTGATCACATTTATAAATGATAGACACAACTGGGTAAAAAAAATGCAAGTATTAAAATAGGTTTAATGACTAACTGCTTATAGCACATTAATTTCATGAATAGCTTCTCCTGGAAAAAATACAAAATGGATTATTAAACTGAAAGAAGAAACGCATATTATGCTGAAAAGTAGTGAACTTCGAATTAACAGGTAATGAAACGTATAACAAAAATATATATGTTCTCTAGCTGTCCTTTCCAAAACCGTCAGTCATCATACCATGCGACATAAGACATACTGTCAAAACGAACTGCAACAACTACCTAAATAACTAGATAGCATCTCTTAACTAATAGTAAATATATAAACTTCATCATTATTTTCATCTGCAAAGAAAAACTTCATTATCATTACTATCATCACCTGCAAAGAAAAACTTCATTATCCATATCAGCATAATTCCATTATTATCATCACCTGTAAAGAAAAACTTCATTATCCATATTAGCATATTCTGCTTCATTATTCATCACTATTCATTATCATCTACAAAAAAGTCACTTCATTATTCATTATACAACTACTCATAGTATAGAATTCCTTATTTCTAGCATATTTCATCACTAAAATTAAGATGTGTAGTTCTGTCTGACAGTCTGCATCAATCGCCTCGTATTCTGAAAGAAAAAATTAGTTAAGACTGCTATCATACGATGTGTATAGTATATTCTTGTTAATGCTTGTTAATTCTGATCCATTTACTCTTCGTAACGAGGTATTGCATCTTCTTTCGGTCATTCCGAAGGTGAAATTCTCACTTCTGTTTAATGTATTTCTTTTACACGTTATTTCTTTCTGAAAATAATGAACAATGATTAATGTCTTGCATTTAAATCATATACCCATTAAATAAAAGCTGGTTTCTAGTGATATAACTGAGCATACAGCGTAGCATGACAGAAAACGTAATATGTCAAAAAACATAGACAGTGTTCAGATGCAAAAATGTACACAGAATATCACAATGTAGAAGCAAAAAATAGTCACGATGTTGAGGTATCATAAGGCAAAATGTCAAAGTCAACTGGTGTTTGTTATATCTTAAAGATTACATAGTGCATACAAACAAAACAGGAAAACAATCATACATACATAAAAAATGGAAAATGTACACGGTCCGATGTGTAACAACAAGAAATGCCTCTCTTTGTTCAGTTTGTATGTTGTGTAGTTGATAGAGGCGAGAGTTGAAGACTTTAATGGAGAAAGAATTTGATAAAATTAATATGTCACTAGACAGAATCGCATAATTGGTCATAAAATGTGTAAGTCCATCTGGAAAAATGTGCACTGTCTAATGTGTAACGACAAGAAGAGCGACCTGCTAACCTTACCTTGCGGGGCACTCGCCAAGAAAAAATATGATTATCATCAGTAAGTGTTCATGTGAATATAATTGCATAAGTGGTCATAAAAAAATCAGCAAATGGCATTACAGTGTGATAAATCACAAAGTATATTCATTCAATAAAAGGTTTGACGTTGGAGACGTGGTGGTTCCCTTTGGTTTTTCTGGTTCGCAAAGTTTCGACGTGTACTACATTGGGGTGAGGAATGCTGCAAATTCGATATGGACCTGCATATAGAAGCTCAAATTTACTACACCTACCTTTTCCTCTACTAGATAAATAATGTGTGCGTACTAATATCTTCTATCCAATGTGACAGTCACGGCGTGTACAAACCTGTTTTTGCTGTCTTCTCCGGCGCTCTGCGGCACGTTTGATGTTGTTCAGCGCAATGTCAATTATTTCATGGTGTCGTAGTCGACGAGATGTAGGAAAGGTTACTAATTATTTAATTTTGTTAGGTGGTTCAACATTTTTCAGTATAACAGACGGAGATAGCATAGTAGATTCATTTGGTATGGAATTAATTACATCCTGCAATGAGAGTATGTGCGTGTCCCAATAAATATGTTTTTTATGGCAGTATATTCTACATAGTTTACCAATTTCTTTCATTAATCGTTCACAAGGGTTCGAAGAAGCGTGATACTTGGATATATAGATCGGAGAAATGTTTCTAGCTCGTAACATACGTGTCCATACAGCAGATTGAAACTGTGATTCATTGTCGGAAATTACTTTCAACACATGTCCTACATGAAATAGAAAATGTTTTACAAACGCTTTCGAAACAGTTTTAGCAGTAGCTTTGCGTAACGGAGTGAAGGTAACAAATTTTGAAGTGAGTTCAACAGCGACAAAGATGTAGCAAAAACCTCTATTAGTTCTGGGAATCGGACCAAAAATGTCTACAGCGGCCATGTGTCTCAATTTAACAGGTAGAATGGGATGCAATGGAGGAATATGTGAAGTCTTATCTGACTTAGCTTTCTGGCAGATTTTACATGACGCTAAAACTCGTCGAATACGTTTCTCCATGTTGGTAAAATAACAGTTCTGTCTCAGTATAAGAAAACATTTTCTGGCTCTGTAATGTGCGTAACTTAAATGAGTATACCAGATTAATTTGTTAACAAGTTCGTCAGGAATGCATAATAACCAATTGTTGCCGTCAGGGTGAGAGCGGCGAAACAGAATATTATTGCGTACAGTGTAACGGTTTCTAACGGTAACATTATTCCTATCTTGCCAAAGGTGTTTAATTTCTTTCCATACGTTGTCTTTACTCTGCTCTTGTGCTATGTCTTGTAATGACGACGAAATGAAATTTTCAAATGCAACTTGTTGAATGTACACGACGCTGAAATTTGCTTTGCAGAAGTTGGTTGCGATGTCTTGCTGATTGTTGCTGAGAGAATGGGATAGTGCGTCTGCTACAATATTTTCTGTACCGGGAATGTGAACAATTGTAAAATTAAATTCATGCAAATAAAGTTTCCATCTGCTTAATCTGTCGTGTGTAAATTTAGCGGAAAGTAAAAACTGTATCGCTCTATGGTCTGTGTAAACGGTCGTATGTCTTCCATAAAGAAAATGCCGAAATCTCGTAAATGCCCAAACAACACATAATGTTTCGAGTTCTGTAACAGAATAATTGCGTTCAGCAGGTGACAGAATGCGACTCGCAAAGGCTATATTTTTAATTACTGTGGTGCCATCTTCTTCAATTTCCTGAAAAATGTGTACGCCTAAAGCGGTGTTAGAACTGTCAGTGGCAATGGAAAAATTTCTAGTAAGATCTGGGTGTGATAAAAGTGGTGCATTCAACAAAGCATGTTTCAAATAACATTCTCGTGAACAAGGTTCTTCGTGTCAAAAGTATTGCTTGTGTTACTGGAAGATGCAACCTGTACTGAATTTAGTCAAATTCTATCTGACGTGCTATTATTTTCGGGAGGATGCTGTGGCATTTCAACTATTTGAACTGTTCTGTTATTTCTTCCTGACGTATTACGTTCGGGATGATACCTACTGTCTGGTGCATTCATGATAATATGTTGTTGCGGATGATTTTGCTGGTGGTAAGACCGACTGTTATTAAATGTACGCTGAAAATTGTGCTCGTTATTTTTACGTCTATCATGATAGTCATTTCTATACGGTACATCGCGATAGGAATTGAAATGGTGTGTTTTCTGTACGTAGTTATTTCCTTGTTGCTGTGCGGTGCTATTTGTTGGAGCTGACGCTATACGTGCACGCGGCGAAACATTAAAGATTGGTTGACCTTGTACATTACATTGTTGGTTAGGTATGCTAACCGGTTGGTTTTGTTGCTGTTGCGGAGAAAAACCTCTATTGTTACCAAAATGCGTTCGCTGTTGCTGATAATTTTACACATACTGATGATTAAATTTTTGTCTGGTATTAAAGTTCTCGTGGTTGTCATTTCTGGAGCGTCTAATGAAAAATTGTCACTTTCGGTATAACTTGTCGTATCAGGTTTTCTTTACAAATTCTTACTTCTAGATAGAGCGATAGTTGAAGAGCTGTTCTGACAGATATAAAGGATAGTAGAAGAGAAGGCAGCAGTGCAGAAAACTAAAGATGAAATAGCACTACTACGGCTCAGGGCCCTGTGCACGCTACGGCACATATTCATTAAAGCGTAATGAATCCCCTGAGGTTCATTATGCGCTGCAAATAAATTTTAGTTTTTGCGTTACAGGCAATGCCGGTGAAAATCGAAAGAAAATTGTTGTATCCAGTCCAAAGCTAGTTTCTGCATTACAGCCCAAGCTGGTGAAAGTACAAAAATAAATTGTCGTATCCAGTTCAAAGCATGTACCTGTGCTCTGTCATTTTTAAATACCTTAAATTTTCTTACGGATAAAAATTGCTCGTAATCAAAATTATTGTCTCTGTATGTCTGAACAGGTTCAGGATTGTGTGAGAATCTGTTTGTCTGTGTCTTTTCGGATTTTAAGTCGCGTAGTCTCTGTAAATTATCTAAATTATACTGGCTGTGTGAATGTGACAAATGTTCGGAATGTAGCCGTATGCTGTGACGTGTTATTGACTGAAATATTTTTTATCTCTGTCACCTCTTGCAGTAAAGTTGACAATTATTGGACGAATGTATCTCACTGATCGTCTGCTGTAAATTTTGGAATTCAGGCGTTTGATTATACGAAATTGGTGAAGTATCGTCTGATTTGCTGTCATTATTACTTTCGATAACGTCAATACGACTGGCCAATCCATCATATTTTTCAGTCAGTATTTTTACCTGTTCATCGTTTCTAGTGTCACAAGCATTAATTTGTTTTTGTATTTTACGTGTGGTTTCGTTCAATTTTTTAACGTCAGCTCTGATGACATCGGGATCCTGAATTAGTTCTAATTGTTCAAGTATGTCGGTCACTGTGTGAAAGTCTACTGTGTGTGTGTCTGTTTTTGTTTTAAGATCGGAAATTTCATCACGCAATTCGGTGTTCAACTGTTTGATAGTATTAATTTCGTCAGATACTGTAGCAATATTGTTGTCTACGTGTCTTTCTGCTTTTGTAAACAATTTACGTTTATCTTCCTGTCTCTGTGCAGTAACTGTTTCCATAACTTGTCGTTTTACTTTATTTTGTTCCTGTATGAATATACGGTAACGCGTTTCACTGTTTTGTAGGTGGTGATTAAAACGTTCATCAATTTGGCTGTTCTGTTGTTCGAATTTCGCGTCTACTTTTGCGTCCAGTGTGCGTGAAAGTTCTGCTGACTTTAAATTAAACTCGTCGCGTATCTGTGTTGCGTTTTCTGAACATTGTTCAGTGACTGCATTAATTTCCTCTCTATGTGATTCTGTTGTGCCTGCATGTCTATTACTTAATTCTTGTGCAACAGATCTCATTTCTTCACTACTGTTCTTAACACAAGCCTCAATTTCGTCACGTAATTGTTCTTTAGTATCATGACATTGTGCGGTAACGGCTCTAATCTGTTCACTAAGTTGTTCGTTCTGTTCGTTAAGGTTGTCCTGTTTTTCATTCGACTGTTTGAAACTTTCATTAAATTGTTTGATCGACCTGTCATATTTTTCATTGAGTTGTTTGCACGATTCATTAAGTTTGTCGTAAGCTTCATTAACTTGTTTGAAAAGGTTGTCGAAACTTTCATTACGTTGTTTGTACGATTCCTCAAGTTGTTTGAAATATTCATTCCGCTGTAGCAATACTGCCATAATTTGATCCAAGCCAATATTACCTACTCTGTTCTCTGTGCTGTTTGATGGCGTACCTGCAATTGTCACGTTTTGTGTAACCATTTGGTCATTCTGTGATTCTTGAAAATGTTTGCCAAACGGATGTGCACTGTTAGTCACTACACCGGAATTAAATAAATCTGACGTATTTTGACTACATTGTTCATCTCCGTGAGAAAAATTTATCTGTTCGTTACGTAAATTTTGTAAACCGTGTGTGTCAAGCTGGGCAGCGTTCATTGCAACAGAACGTCCCACGTCATCAATTGTCGTTAAATTAAAAGAGGACACAATTGAATTTGTTTGCTCATCATTATAGTTCAATTCTTTTATCTTGGCGGTTCGCGCATGCCCGCCCAAACGCGGGAGATTGCTGCGTTGCCAGTTGTACGCGCCAAGAGAAGCACCGCCATAGTATAGTTAGCAAACTTACGTTTAGGGGGGAGCAAGCAGTTTGTGAAGTAAAGCCACTACGGCCGCATTAACCCTTTCGCTGCTACAGAGGCGTGCTCCCCGCATTTCGCGATGTGCGCGATTTCGTCATCATTGCACTGCTCGCCTGTGCAGACACATGGTGTTTCGACTGCTGTGACACACTTTATCATTCGATTTCACACAAACTATTTGCCCCAAAAATTTGATTTTTACACATATTCTTGACTGATACCTTCCCCCCCATAAATGACTTAATTTTGTTTCGATGTTCAACGCAGTTATTGTGCAGCATTAGATGTAGTAAACGATTCCACGAAATTTTGCAGAGGTAAAAGTCCATAGCGTAAACTTTCCGTATGGTCGATTTTAGTTGCCACTAGAAATTTCAAAAAATTACATTCAAACGCATAAAATTCATGAAGAAAGACACTTCGATATTGTTTTTAAATAAAGAAAATATTAAGCGCCGATCAAGGTTTGAAAACAGAACCTTTTGCTTGTCAGCCAAATATCTTAACCGTTACACTAACACAGCTCATCAAACAACATAACCCCAGGAGGACTTTAAAATATCACGCAAAATACTGGCAAACACTGTTCGTATGATTATGAATTACTCACGTTTTGTCGAAGTACAATAGGAAATAAACAATTACCGCTGTTCTTGATTGTGAAAAAACGGTTAGTGAGAATGATACAAACATCTTTCCTTGCTATTGCCTGAATTAGGAGGCTTATTGCTTGTTTGGTTTAATTAATTAATAGAATATGAAGCAATTGGTATAAAGAATGCTTTTTCCAAACTTTCTATAAAAGAAAGTCTGCTATCAAGACCTCGCATTTGTTCAATTATTTTATTTATGACTGAACGTTTGTAAAACTGAAGACTCTCGTCCGTGCTCTGCAGTGCAGTCAAGCTCTGGCAACGTCGTTCTCTGTTCATTGGCTGACTGTGTTTTGTGACGTCAGATGCGCAGAACGAACCTAAACTCGGCCGCCGTCATAAATGACGCGCACTTTAGCATTAAAATCATTACTAGTGGTCGGTAGGCACTGATTGTCTACAATTAGGGGATTATCATCATTACACTGAGTGTCGCAAGTATTATCGGTCAAATTATTCGAGTCGGCTATTTCACTCATTGCACATCGCGATGTACTGTTAACAGTTTTTCGCGGCATTTTTACACAAATCAAAATTTAGCACAAATGAAACAAAGACAATGCAAAAATGCAACAAACACAACTACAAGAAAGAGCAACAAATTGCCGATGATCTGTGAAAGAAAGAGTGACAAATTAGTAAATGCGTTGCGCCAGATGCAAACTACATTTAAGTAAATAAGAGCAGATATACGACTACTTATCAGAAGATTCCCAAAGAAATACGATCCTGGCCGGATGTCGCCAAGTATAACCTCCCCACAATATTATATAAATGAAAATGAACCAAGTGTATCCTCCCCACAGGAATTTTTTTAGTATTTAAAAATATGAACCATGCGTAAGCTCCCCACAAAAATAATAATTAAATGAATTTTTATTTTTGTGACCTGTGAACAAAGTTGGCTCCCATTTATAATCTGTGTGCAGAAATGCATTCACATTTAATGTTCCCACAAAGTTCTTTTCTCATTTAATGTTAAGTTCGAAACAGAAAAATTCCAATGTATTAACTTCAATAATTCGATTCTATGCTAACCAGTT
Organism: Schistocerca piceifrons; assembly: GCF_021461385.2. Lineage (NCBI taxonomy): Eukaryota > Metazoa > Arthropoda > Insecta > Orthoptera > Acrididae > Schistocerca > Schistocerca piceifrons. The sequence continues at coordinate 403,271,967 of NC_060144.1, read as the reverse complement.
TCACGACAATCACGCGGTTTTGCGCGATTTATTCTCCGTCTTCCCCAGACCCTCATGTTAAATTCATTAGATTTGCCTTTACACAAGTCGCCATTATTAAACGTATATTAAGAAATTGCCACAGGTTCCCTGTATTGTGTACGAAGCATTAATTATCAAGGAGAGTATTTGAATATGATTTTGAATTAATTCTTAATTGCCTGCCTTTTGATGTGCAAATGACTAGTGCCTTTCAATAGGGCCTTATTTAATCCACAATTTAAGAAGTTGTGGAATGAGGGGATTTTATGCTCATTGATTAGCTGGTGTGAGAAAGCCAGTACTTAACCAACCCCACAGAGGTTTCCAGCTTACGTTCTGCTCATAATATACACTATTGGCCACTAAAATTGCTACACCACGAAGATGACGTGCTACAGACGCGAAATTTAACCGACAGGAAGAAGATGCTGTGATATGCAAATGATTAGCTTTTCAGAGCATTCACACAAGGTTGGCGCCGGTGGCGACACCTACAACGTGCTGATACGAGGAAAGTTTCCAACCGATTTCTCATGTACAAACAGCAGTTGACCGGCGTTGCCTGGTGAAACATTGTTGTGATACCTCGTGTAAGGAGGAGAAATGCGTACCATCTCGTTTCCGACTTTGAAGAAGGTCGGATTGTAGCCTATCGCGATTGTGGTTTATCGTATCGCGACATTGCTGCTCGCGTTGGTTGACATCCAATGACTGTTAGCAGAGTATGGAATCGGTGGGTTCAGGAGGGTAATACGGAACGCCGTGCTGTATCCCAACGGCCTCGTTTCACTAGCAGTCGAGATGACAGGCATCGTATTCGCATGGCTGTAACGGATCATGTAGCCACGTCTCGATCCCTGAGTCAACAGGTGGGGACGTTTGGAAGACAACAACCATCTGAACGAACAGTTCGACGACGTTTTCAGCAGCATGGACTATCAGCTCGGAGACCTTGGCTGCGGCTACCCTTGACGCTGCATCACAGACAGGAGCGCCTGCGATGGTGAACTCAACGACGGACCTGGGTGCACGAATGGCAAAACGTCATTTTTTCGGATGAATCCAGGTTCTGTTTACAGCATCATGCATCATGATGGTCGCATCCGTGTCTGGCGACATCGCGGTCAACGCACGTTGGAAGTGTGTATTCGTCATCGCCATACTGGCGTATCACCCGGCGTGATGGAATGTGGTGCCATTGGTTACACGTCTCGGTCACCTCTTGTTCGCATTGACGGCACTTTGAACAGTGGACGTTACATTTCAGATGTGTTACGACCCGTGGCTCTACCCTTCATTCGATCCCTGCGAAACCCTACATTTCAGTAGGATGATGCAGGACGGCATATTGCAGGTCCTGTACGGGCCTTTCTGGATACAGAAAATGTTCGACTTCTGCCCTGGCCAGCACATTCTCCAGATCTCTCACCGATTGTAAACGTCTGGTCAAGGGTGGCCGAGTAACTGGCTCGTAACAATACGCCAGTCACTACTCTTGATGAACTGTGGTATCGTGTTGAAGCTGCATGGGCAGCTGTACCTGTGCACGCCATCCAAGCTCTGTTTGACTCAATGCTCAGGCGTATGAAGGCCGTTATTGCGGCCAGAAGTGGTTGTTCTGGGTACTGATTTCTCAGGATCTATGCACGCAAATTTCGTGAAAATGGAATCACATGTCAGTTCTAGTATAATATATTTGTCCAATGAATACCCGTTTATCATCTCATTTCTTCTTGGTGTAACAATTTTAATGGCCAGTAGTGTAGAATCTCCCCTTCCAATGCAGTTACGAGAATATCTATTGTTCAGGTGCTCAAATACATTAACGTAGACTGAGGTGACAAAAGTCAGGGATAGCCCCTAATATCGTGTCGGACCTCCTTTAACCCAGCATAATGCAGCAACTCGACGTAGCATTGACTCAACGTATCACTGGAAGTCCCCTGCGGAAATATTGAGCCATGCTACCCCCGTAGCCGTCCATAACTGCGAAAGTGTTGGCACTGCAGAATTTTGTGCATGAACTGGTCTCTCAATTACGTCCTACAAATGTTTGATAGGATACATGTCAGACGATCTGGGTGGCCAAATCATTCCCTCGATTTGTCCAGAATGTTCTTCAAACCTACACTGTTGTTTGGGAAAAAGCTGCAAATGATTTACAAGTAGCCGAACGCAACCATTTCCAGTCAATGGTCAGTTCAGTTCGATCAGGGGCCCAGTACATTCCATGTAAACATAGCCCACACCGTTATGGAGCCACCACCAGCTTGCACAGTGCCTTGTCCACAACATGGTTCCATGGCCTCGTGTGACCTGTTCCACACCCTACCATCAGCTCTTACAATCTGAAATCGGGACTCATCTGATCAGGCCACAAGGTTTCCAGTCACCTAGAGTCCAACCGATATGGTCACGAGCCCAGGAAAAGCTCTGCAGGCTATGTCGTGCTGTTAGCAAAGGCACTCACTTTGGTCGTCTGATTTCCGCGGTTATTTCACGCAGTGTTGCTTATCTGTTAGCACTGACAGCTCTACACAAATTCCGCTGCTCTCGGTCGTTAAGTGAAGGCCGTCGACCACTATGTTGTCCGTGGTGAGAGGTAAGACCAGAAATATGGTATTCTCGGCACACTCTTGACACGGTGGCTCCTGGAATACTGAATTCCCCAACGATTTCGGAAATGAAATATCCCAGGCGTCTAGCTCCAACTACGAGGGTAATCCGAAAATTATTTTTTTATAAGTGCAGAACTCTGTTTGTGTGGCAGTTGGTCGCACTGTTATGAAGAGTGCTTCACGCGCTGTGCACGCCGCGCTGAGCCGCTCAGTCTTGGCTTGGGAGCCGTTGAGAATGGAACTCATATTGGGTGTGACCGCCAAGTGCGAATTACGCGCAGTTGTTCGGTTTTTGAACACAAAGGGCACTGCGCCGATTGAAATCCATCGCCAATTGACGGAAGTGTATGGTGAGATGTGCGTGGATGTCAAAAATGTTCGTAAGTAGTGTAGAGAGTATGCAGCTGGTCGGACCGAAATTCACGACGAACAAAGGAGCGGGAGACGGTCAGTTTCTGAGGAGTCAGTGTTGAAGGTTGAGCAAAGCATGCGTGAAGGTCGGCGGATCACCCTGGATGATCTCTGCACGTTGGTTCCTGAGGTTCCCTAAGCAGCGCTCACAGAATTTTAACAGAAACACTGAACTACCGGAATGTGTGCGCAAGATGGGTGCCACGCACGCTGACAGAACCACATGCGGTAACAAGTTGATGCTTCCCGCGCATTTCTTCACCGCCTTGCAGCCGAACAGGACAACTTTCTGGACTCAATTGTCACGGGTGACGAAACCTGGGCATACCACTTTACACCTGAGACCAAGCAACAATCACGCTATTTCATAACTTTCTGAACAGCATGGCGGCGGGCTGGTATGACAGGGGCATACAAAAACTGCCACAGCGTCTACAAAAATGCATCGACAGAAATGGTGATTATGTCGAAAAATAGCTAAATGTTCAAGCTGTAAACTGATGTAAACCATTGTAGAAAGAAACAGGTCTATGTACTTATAAAAAAAAAATAGGAGACCTTACTTTTGGGATTACCCTCGTACCATTCCGCCTTCAGAGCCTGCTAATTCCCGTCGTATGGCCATAATCACGTCGGAAACCTTTGCGCATGGATCACCTGAGTACAACTGACAGCTTCGCCAATGCACTGCGCTTTTATAATTTGCGTAACTACCGCCATCCGTTTATTATACATATCGATATCCCACGACTTGCATCGCCTCAGTGTGTAAGTGGCATGTTACACTAGTGTGTTGACACGACATTGTCTCACAGACGAAAAGAGGTATAGTAGCCAATAACTGAGTCAGCACATCTTGAAATGGAATGTCGTGTGACGAGGGCCTCCCGTCGGGTAGACCGTTCGCCTGGTGCAAGTCTTTCGATTTGACGCCACTTCGGCGACTTTCGCGTCGATGGGGATGAAATGATGATGATTAGGACAACACAACACCCAGTCCCTGAGCGGAGTAAATCTCCGACCCAGCCGGGAATCGAACCCGGGCCCTTTGGATTGACAGTCTGTCGCGCTGACCACTCAGCTACCGGGGGCGGACATCTTAAAATGACAGTGAGTCATGTGCATCATTCAAATGAGGTGTCAGGAAATAATGTCCTATCAGTTTATTAACCACGATGTAACCCAAAAATAAATAGAGAATCGTTGTTCGTCATTTGAATGGCAACTGGGTGGTGTTTTACACCACCGTCACTGCAAGATACGTCACTTGTGAAGAATACAAACTGTTGAATGTTCAACATCTCAGTACTTCATTGGAACCGCTAATACGACAGAACTCTGGATTAAAATGATTTGTCTCGTTGCTCTCACATTTATTGAGGGATGTAATTGCTACTGCAACAGGACCGTCCACACTGTAATCTTTCAAGTGTGCATTCCACGGGCGAACTGACGCCTGTTTCTTGGTAAAGCCGGCCGCGGTGGTCTCGCGGTTCTAGGTGCGCAGTCCGGAACCGTGCGACTGCTACGGTCGCAGGTTCGAATCCTGCCTCGGGCATGGATGTGTGTGATGTCCTTAGGTTAGTTAGGTTTAAGTAGTTCTAAGTTCTAGGGGACTGATGACCACAGCAGTTGAGTCCCATAGTGCTCAGAGCCATTTGAACCATTTTTTCTTGGTAAATATTCTCCCACAAATGGCTCTGAGCACTATGGGACTTAACTGCTGAGGTTATCAGTCCCCTAGAACTTAGAACTACTTAAACCTAAGTAATCTAAGGACATCACACACATCCATGCCCGAAGCAGGACTCGAACAAGCGACCGTAGCGGTCACGCGGTTCCAGACTGTAGCGTCTAGAACCGCTCGGCCACTCCGGCCGACTATTCTCCCACATTATATAATACCACACCCTCAGAGTTTAGTAAACTAGCAATTCCAAGTCGAGAAACTTGGGCTGCTCTCTATGGACTCGACGATTCAGTTTCTTATAAGTTTCTGCTCTCGGACACAAATGTCTTCCAATTAGAATGACAACTGTCACGAAATTTTTCTGTGTGCTGTCATTCGGCTATTCGGTTCTAATTTCTGCTGCACCACAAAGCAAATACATGCGTAGAAGTTCTTGCAACGAGTAAAGGTCCACCTTCAGCAATCATTCATGCAAGCAGCGGTGAAATCCACTGTCCACACATCATAAACGATTGTGTATTGTTTCTCAAGGCAGCAACACGAACGTCGATACGGCACCAGTATCTTGTTACGAAACATATGTAGTTTACAAATACATGCATCATACGCATTATTCATTCAAGATCTCTGCCCCCACAGAATACTAATTCCCGGCCGTTTTGTCCTGAACTCGAAGAACTTAGTTCTGGATCCCCTACAGGCTGCACAATTTTGAACGTAAAGGTTTTGGAACGCTCTTCGTGTAATACCTTCGTAAAACCTTCTCCTTACAGAAGTCAGTGGCTGCGCTCTTGCAGTGGCTGCAACAATGGTAGACCGTAGAGCAGTGGTTCCCAACCAGGGGGTAATCACGCCCTTAGGGATAGAATGTAATTTTCGGAGGGGTAAAACCAAAAGGATAGAGTTGTTTTACGGTCAAAAAATTAAATTATTTTTAAAAGATCATTATTATTACTTGGTACGCAGTAGTTACTGGAATTAAGGAAAACGTGGAAGGCAGGACCCACCAATATAACTTTCTTTTCACACAACCTGTTTATTTAACAACATATAATCATAATTTTTTTTTACAAAATGAATAAATTTACAATTTTGACCTTAAACCTTAAGATGAATAAACTTTTGCAAAAGAAATCAAAACAGCAAACAATATGACAATGATTATAAGACGGCCGGCCCTACAGCCATCCGTTTTCGGGTCAAACAGCGGTGTGTACTACAACGCTGGAGACAGTCGCTCTTATTAAATGCCCTTCTGCAACACATGAAAAACATATAAACATCACTGATGAGAAGAAACAGATGACGTAACTTTTAATTTGAAAGCTTTATGTCGAAAGGTTCGGGGTTAAGATACGCACCTGTGCTTAAAGGTTAAACTGATTAGGAAACAATATAACAGTGATAAGGCTTACTTCAAAGCAACCAACTTCTTAATTTCAATCGGCAACCAAGGTGCGACTGAATCCCAACCCGTCCCTTTTAACAACCTTATTTTGACTAAAGCCCTGAGTTGTCTGTTAATATTTGTCAGTACCTCTCACAACTGCAATTGTTAACCATGAATTGCCACTTGAAATTCGTCATATGGTTATGGACAATTTACCTGTGTAAGGCGGGTGACCTTGAGCGGGACTTGGCCGCTGAGCGAGGCAGCCGGGCAACACGGGCCCTAGTATTACTAGGCCCGTGTTGCTGGAAAATCAAGTTGCGATTGCGCAACAGGCAACGCCATTGCGCTGCGCGGCGGGCTTACTTCCTGCCGCGCCCATTTCTTATCAGTAGCTCTGAAAGACCGTCTTAAAACATTACTTGTGAACACTTATTACAAGAGAACTCACTCGGCGGAACTACAAGATCCAGCTGAAATACACCAATAATGACCCGGTCTTTCAAACACAACAACGAACAACCCTTGCAAAAGAAATCAAAACAGCAAACAATATGACAATGATTACAAGACGGCCGGCCCTACAGCCCTCCGTTTTCGGAGAACAACAGATTATAACTAATGACTGAGAAATGTAATTACAATCAAAGAAGTGAATCGGTCAACATCTAAATCTAACCACACGGTCCCTCTTTGTTTAACGGCAACCTGTGCCTTAGTACAATTGTTCCGGCTGTATTTACGACCAGGAGCTGATTCATTAGAACATAAATGATCGGGTACAAACCAGAAAGGAAAGGCAATATAATAGCGGGACAATACTACGGCCTTTATTTACGACCAAAGAATCGACCGAGTAAAATTCTGAGGGTCGGGTAGAAACCAAGGAGGGCAGGTAGACAATGCCACAAATCACCACGAGTATTATAGAATGTTTCTCCCCTTTATCAGCAAGCAGTCCCATGGATCCACGGTGCGTCGCAGCGGTTACTGAGTGGTGCCGATGAAAGCCAGGTAGAAGAGGGCAGCCAGGCCACGAGCGGTCGCCTGACACGAATCTGCCAACCAACCGACGGAATGTCGGCCTGCTCCTTGCGGTCTACGCTGACCCCCGTGAAGTTCTCCGGTATTTTCGCTCTGCGCAGGCCCTCCTTGCGCAGCTCGTGGTTCCGGCCGCTCGGATCTCGTGACCACCTCTCGTCGCGACGCTACCGCCAGTCCTCAAACTTGGTGCCTCATCTCGGGCCAGCGAACCCCGTATATATATCGGCAAGCAAAGACCTTCTAAGGACACAACCCACAGATACCAACTCTTCCTCATAGATATTGGCAATGGGGCCGCAAGAGGGATAGTCGATACTACACGTGAGCCAGTGGCGCCAGACAGAACAGTCTACTGATTCCATGGCGCCACGGCTCATTATTATTGTTCCGTAAGACTGTGACCCTGATTACGTAAGTTAACCATAATTAGGTCTGTTTTTCCAATTATGCATGACACAATGTGGTGTAGATTACAGCTTGTGAACCAAATGTATGAACATCTTCCTCAAGTAGTCCACCAACTACACACATACTTTATACTTTGTTCCACACATCTGTGACATTTAAATTAATAAACATGCATCACACATGGTCAAAAATCTCATTAAAATGCCTTCCTTCCTACACTTAACACTACTGGCCATTAAAATTGCTACACCAAGAAGAAATGCAGATGATGAACGGGTATTCATTGGACAAATATATTATACTAGGACTGGCATGTGATTGCATTTTCACGCAATTTGGGTGCATAGATCCTGAGAAATCAGTACCCAGAACAACCACCTCTGGGCATAATAACGGCCTTGATACGCCTGGGCACTGAGTCAAACAGAGCATGGATGGCGTGTACAGGTACAGCTGACCATGCAGCTTCAACACGATACCACAGTTCATCAAGAGTAGTGACTGGTGTATTGTGACGAGCCAGTTGCTTGTCCACCATTGAGAAGACGTTTTCAATTGTTGAGACATTTGGAGAATGTGCTGGCCAGGGCAGCAGTCGAACATTTTCTGTATCCAGAAAGGCTCGTACAGGACCTGTAACATGCGGTCGTGCACTATCCTGCTGAAATGTAGGGTTTCGCAGGGATCGAATGAAGGGTAGGGCCACTGGTCGTAACACATCTGAAATGTAACGTCCACTGTTCAAAGTGCCGTCAATGCAAACAAGAGGTGTCCGAGACCTGTAACCAATGGCACCACATACCATCACGCCGGGTGATACGCCAGTATGGCGATGACGAACACACGTTTCCAATGTGCGTTCACCGTGGTTCGCCCAACACGGATGGGACTATCACGATGCTGTAAACAGAACCTGGATTCATCCGAAAAAATTACGTTTTGCCATTCGTGAACCCAGGTTCGTCGTTGAGTACACCATCGCAGGCGCTCCTATCTGTGATGCAGCGTCAAGCGTAACCGCAGCCACGGTCTCCGAACTGATAGTCCGTGCTGCTGCAAACGTCGTCGAACTGTTCGTGCTGATGGTTGTTGTCTTCCAAACGTCCCCACCTGTTGACTCAGGGATCGAGACGTGGCTGCACGATCCGTTACAGCCATGCGAATAAGATGCCTGTCATCTCGACTGCTAGTGATACGAGGCCGTTGGGATACAGCACAGCGTTCCGTATTACCCTCCTGAACCCACCGATTCCGTGTTGTGCTAACAGTCATTGGATCTCGACCAACGCGAGCAACAATGTCGCGATACGATAAACCGCAATCGCGATAGGTTACAATCCGACCTTTATCAAAGTCGGAAACGTGATGGTACGCATTTCTCCTCCTTACACGAGGCTTCACAACAACGTTTCACCAGGCAATGCCGGTCAACTGTTGTTTGTGTATGAGAAATCGGTTGGAAACTTTCCTCATGTCAGCACGTTGTAGGTGTCGCCACCGGCGCCAACCTTGTGTGAATGCTCTGAAATGCTAATCATTTGCATATCACAGCATCTTCTTCCTGTCGGTTAAATTTCGCGTCTGTAACACGTCATCATCGTGGTGGTGCAATTTTAATGGCCAGTAGTGTATAATAATAATAATTATTATTTTTATTATTATTATTGGTAACAGTCGTCAGACACAAAGCATTGGTAGCCTGAAGTCATCCAATTTCTACCTGTTCAGGAATAAGGAATCATTTACAAACAGTGGGCCTAAGTATAGTTCACACATTTTAATTCGGCTGATTCTGAATGGGGGTGCAAGTGTGGCTAAAGCAAGTGTCTCGAGGGAGAGGAGTGATGCAAAGGAGTCATGTTTTGTAACAGATGTCTGCCCCAGTTAGCCTCAATGTGGATAGTTACCTTTCCTTTCTGAGAAGGTGATTTGGGTAATAATCGCAATGCATGGAGAACTGTTTCATCATTCTATGAAAAAGGGTGCCACAAGTAAGCCATAGCATTTGCCTCATGGTTTAATAACACACATGGAAGGGTTTAACATCATTTATCTTCCATCATTTTAAAAATGAATGTGATCAAAGAAAATTCTTTTCACTTCTTAAGTTTAGTTGGGAACTGATGTTAAACATGGTGGGGGAGAGTGGCTGGGGGGGTGGAGGGTGGGGGGGGGGGTGGATAGCTAATATCTGATTGCCCTCAGGGATAATGATCTCACAAAAGTTGGGAACCATTGCTATAGAGTGATAGCCGCATGCCTGTCCTTTAAGTGTGTAACGGAAAACATATTTCTGGATCCCGAGCCTAGCGTTAGAGATTGTTGCTACAACAAATGAGAAACAGATTAAATATTAGTTAACCATGTACTGTAGTCTAGGCCCAACGTGCTTCCAATCTGCGCATCTGCCTAGTTCCTCCAACCGAATTTCGTTTGGTTGAATGATGCTTCGGCTTTTACTGTTCATTACGATTTGCCGTTCTACTCTAATACATACACACATCTAATGTAGACAGACGTCCTGCACGTTTACATGCAAAAATATACCCAAGTTTCGCAATAATTGTTTTCTGTCTTGTGTAGTAGTTGTTTTTGTGGTTCTTTCTTGGTGTGTAGTCTTGTGACGGTACAAACCCCCGTTACTAGATGACTATTTCTAGTATCCAAGGATTGCTTTGTGGACAGCGCAGCGAACGCGCTACGTGGTGCGTGATTCTCGGAAGCGCATGGCGCGCCTGCGCGAGATTTGCAAAGGTCGGTGAGATGTCTTCGCCGGGTGGTGAGGGGCGGGGGGGGGGGGGGGGCGGCCACGTGGCCCGTAGCTTGGGGCATTGTTTGGTTTTTCGCGTATTACGCGATATCATGTAACTTACGGTGAAGAGCGATGCGGCAGTGGATTGTCGTCAGCAATATGCACCTTCTGAAAGAACGATCTATATTTCAAGTCACGAGACGCAAAAGTTATAGTAACCTCAAAATCGGTTAATATCATGAAAACTGAAAGATAAATAAAAATAGTAAATAACAACTTACAGGGATGAGCGAGCACTCATTAAAAACATCTCGTCATAGCGGATGGAGTGCCGTAGTCATATGTTAAGATTAATAAATAATTAAGCTCGTAAAGAGCAATAAAGAAAGTTTGACGGGAAATTGTTTATAAAATTCAATAGAAAATTCATGACGTGAAGAACGGCACTATATTATATTTTGGGTGACATCACACGTATTTTAAACTCGTTACATGTAACTTACAACAGGTTTCATTGTTTGCAAATTATTATTAACATTTATCGCCCATAAATAATTATTATAGATATGAAGATTTTGAGCAGCGCAGTGTGTAGATCGCTATAGATTACGTCTAAAAACAGTGCTATATGCGGTTCCATGTTAAAACTTTGCAGCACAGATGTAAACAAACAAATTTGCGCTAAGTGGCGAAATTTTGCAAAAACTTAAACTTGATTTACGGGTGATAGATTACTCCTAGAAATTAATGTAACATAGTAAATAAGATGTACTTTTTAGCGCAGTACCGATGGTGTACTTATTTCTGTCTAGGGGTATATGTACCAAAATTTGTAACCTTAACTGGTGAGATTGGTAATAACCAGGGGGTTGGACATCCGAGCCTATATAAGCGAGCGGCCATCTTGGCCAGGGATCAGTCGTTGGTCAGTCGCTTAGGAGGGTGTGTGGCCAGCAAGCCCCACTTGAGGGTGGCCCATGTGGTCGTTTGATAATTCTCTTTCGCACTGGTTTATTTCGACAAAGAGTATTGTTTAAAAGTGCAAGTGTGCAAGCATATACTTGATGATCTGGAGGAGCTACGATTATTTGTGTGAGTACCATTTACGAGGTACATGTAAGTGAACATGTGGCGAACTGTTATTTCGCGCCAAAACTGTTAGAACAAAAAGGACAGTGGTACTTGTGGTTCTGTTCGAATTGATTGAGTACTTTAGTTTATAGCAGCCTACATTACTGCTATTTGGAGCTCGGAGTCAAATTATTATTAAAGTAAAACTGTAAACCGTCTCACCGGTGCTAATTTCATTGTGTGAAAGAAAAGAACAACGCGAATAAATAGTGATTGAACTGTGTCGTGAAAAACTGATTTTAGTATAATAATCGCCTAATTCTTGTTCCCTAGCATGAACTGTACTTATGTCTGAGTGAATAATTAATTCAAAAACTATAACAAATGCGTGGGTGTGGAAGTGTATTAATGCACCGAGTGTGGAAATCATCCCCTGAGACTTACGTGAGAGCCAAAATTTGCAATAACATTTTAACCAACATTTGTATATGCACATTCGTGAGAACTCTGCAACCGCACTTAATTTATTTACCGCCCCGTCGCAATCTCGAGAGTAATTTTCTAGTATCAACAGAGCTAACTACCTTACTGAATATAAGAAGAGGTGGATTAAATTTCAAAAGTAGCCTGACATGAAGAACAGATGGAACATATTTCGGAAAAAGTGTATCACATGGAATGTTTGGAACACACTAGCAGGTTATAGCGTCACGTATTAATTGGACATTCGCTGGTTCTTGTTACTGAGTGGAGAGCAGCAATGAAAGAAGCGATACCCAGAAAACAGATAACATACTGACGTTCTCCTGATCTTTCAAGAACAGCGTACAAACAATTAATTCTGTATAAGTATGCAGAGAACGAGAAACCAATAGAAGATAAGAGTATATTTCTCCACACTGTTTCTTATCCGAATAAGATAACAGCTTTTATCAATGGAAGCATCTGAAAAGAAATCACAGCGGTAATATGTCGTCATTGGAAAACCATTACTCACTTCGTCACTTCCATTTACCTCACGATATAGAAAGGCGCTAAGATTTTATCAGCTGACATGTTTGACTTCTGAGAATAGCCAAGCATAAATTGCAAGAGACTGTAATGGAAAAAGGTTGTGCGTCAACTTCTGAATTTACGAAACATTTATCTTCAAACTTCGATGGTTTCTAGAACTGTGTACAGCTTCTTGGTATGCACATCTGATGTTATCATACCGGACTCTCTTGACTTTATGATGTTTAGTCGTAGTTAGTTCTTCGACAGCACTCTGCAGAAGATATTTTAGGACCTTTAAATTCCAAACTTTGTGGTGTATCTTTTTTACGTACGATGTCTATTCCCCCTTTGTTTGCTATAACGGTACAAAAATTGTGAAAATTCGCCGCTGCATCTTATTCATCGTCTTCAGTATTGTACTATACAATAATGGCATTAACATACATTTATAATTTTACTCTTGGCTGTGAAAATTTAATCATCGCAAAGAAAACCTGAGAAATGAACGACAATTGGGTCTGTATATGGCGACTGATGACGATAAATGTTAAGTCCCATAGTGCTCAGAGCAATTTTTTTGTATATGGCCTGAGGCATTTAAAACACGCCACCCCAAATATATATAGAATGAATAAATATATCGAGGAGCGGTTTTCGCCAATTTATAGCGAACAATATGGCGAATTTCCTAACATTCGAAGCAATTTTTATCATTTATAGTCGTAGAATTATGACACTGACTTGGTTTTTAATACTAGAACCATATGCTTTATGTCTGTGGTATGTGAAAGAGCCTTCTAAGAGCATTTCAGCTACATTAAATGTGTGTAACTTGATCAAATAGTATCAAGATAACAGCGCTGCTCTCCCACCATCAGGAGAAGAGGTTCCACAATCGTCTTCTCTATTATACAAAATGTAAGCAAACGCATAACTCAAGTATGGTTGTTTTGGTTACCTGTACTCTACTGCTGTAGCAATCATACAATTTGCTCGTAAAGCTATTGAGACATTAACAGTGTATACGACAGTAGAAAAAGTGAATGTCTTTCGTGGCGAATATCGTCAAATTATTAGAGCAACGGTACGGTTGAATACTGAAGAATACCCTGATCGTGACAAACGTTCACGATCTGTCTTTGCAAACATTATAAAAAATGTTCTAGAAATTGAAAGTGAGGATAATAAGGTACACCAAGGTAAAAGAAGAGCAACTGATGAAAGAAATGACATTAGAATTTTAGCAGCAGTAACACACCATGCAAATGTCGTTTGGAGGCGTCTAGGAAGTACGAGAGGGGTCAACGAAACGAGTGTCCTGCGGACACTACATTCCACCGCGTTTCAACCTCTTCACATTTCGCTGCACCTACAGTTTCATGGCAATGACTCCCGAATTTTTGGTTACACTTTTCCGCATGTTAACTGCGAACAGTGCACGGTGTTGTGGCATATCTAAGCAAGATTTTGTTTAGTTCCCAACTGCCACAGCTATTGAAAGATATCCCACTTGACGTAAAGGTAATCAGTGTGTTACAGAATGACGAATGTCCCTTGTACTGGTTTTCGTGGCATGTAAACTGAAGGGGGGCAACGACCTTGGCGCAGTGGATACACCGGTTCCCGTGAGATCACCAAAGTTAGGCGCTGTCGGGCGTGGTTGGCACTTGGATGGGTGACCATCCAGACCGCCATGCGCTGTTGCCGTTTTTCGGGGTGCACTCAGCCTCGTGATGCCAATGGAGGAGCTACTCAACCGAATAGTAGCGGCTCCGGTCACAGAAAATGATCGTAACGACCGGGAGGGCGATGTGCTGACCACACGCCCCTCCTATCTGCATCCTCAACTGAGGATGACACGGCGGTAGGCTGTTCCCGATGGGCCACTTGTGGCCTGAAGACCGAGTGCTTATGCTGAAGGGGGGAAATTATACTAAACTGTACGATATGAAATATATACTACAGAAAAGGATAGAATTCTAATCACAAACGGGGGACAGTATACGGAAATCTGCTCTGATTCTTTAACTAAAATAACTTTTGTTTAAAAAAACGGCGCACAGCCTTGCTAAGTATGCGTGGTGTGAGGCGCCTTAAAATGTTACACGTAAAATGTTTACGTGATTTAACGAGAACCTAAACATCTCTGGACCCGTTTGATAAACTTGAGCATGAGAAAATATTATTATTCGTGGCGAAATATTGTTGCCTCTTAGTAACGAAACATAAATTATTAATTATCTTTTACCTCAAAATATTGTCTCTGAAGTGGTAATCGATCGTCGTGAAGCGGCCTATTGGTATCACTGAAATTGTAATGTACAAATTACGATAAAACTGCAAAACCTTAAAGTTATTAATATATTCATATAAGGCCGCTCAAAGATCAGCTGCGAAAATAGAAGAAATGTTACGGCCGGTAATGGCGGACAACAATGACTTTTATTGCCGCGATCATTCCGCTCTGCTACAGTCACTGAAAAGTGGAAGAGTTACTACTTCCTGGATGGGAAAGCACTGTCTCCTTAAATGAAACAGTAATAGCTCTTTCTATATTACTCACATATTTTAACAGTTATTAAATTATTACAGACTTACAATGTTCAGTGTCCGAACGTTGTGTGCATTCCAGAACAAGAGAAACCTAATAGTGAATTCTTTGTTCTTGTACAATAATTAACACATAAAATCTTTTCATTCTAATTACACAGAACAAAGAGTTTCTTTATTACTACAGAATTTCTACGCTAGTCTTACCGACATTACTCTTAAATTAATTTCATTTTCGTTTTCCTTTACGCACGCCTCTAACGAAGTCCCTGCGTGTAGTCAAAAATATTTTAGCAAATAAAAATGTTCAATTTATTTAATGTCCTCATTAGGTACCGTTAAGCCCCCCTATTCTGCACAGATCCTGTTAAGAGAGCATTTGGAGAGCATTGGAACGGTCTTTTAGGAAACGTAAAATGGTCTGCAAACTCACCTAACACTTCTGCAGTTTTCTCTGTGGCGAAAATTAAAACAGGATCTCTATTAGGAAACAGTGACAACTCCCGAAGGTATGAATGCTTTACAACACGAGCCTGGACAGCCATAACCATTGGATGAGGTATCGAATATATTGTTTCCCCCTACTTATACCTCCCGAGAAGATCACGAATGTAAAATTAGAGAGATTAGAGCGCGCACGGAGGCTTTCAGACAGTCGTTCTTCCCTCGAACCATACGCGACTGGAACAGGAAAGGGAGGTAAAGACAGTGGCTCGTAAAGTGCCCTCCGCCACACACCGTTGGGTGGCTTGCGGAGTATAAATGTAGATGTAGATGTAGAACCACCGGATGAAATGAAACGTACAGTATTGTCTCTTCAGAATAACTTTATACAATGTAGCAATGCTTAAGGTTAACATTTTGAGCACTTGATATGACAATCGTGATAAGAAACACAAGAACCGTACCTGGGTTACTTGTGATATAATAGGGCAGACGTTTGTGGAAAGTTTTCTTCTGATAGTGCCTGATGCAACTTGATCATCTACTTCTACATTTATACTCCGCAAGCCACCCAACGGTGTGTGGCGGAGGGCACTTTACGTGCCACTGTCATTACCTCCCTTTCCTGTTCCAGTCGCGTATGGTTCGCGGGAAGAACGACTGTCTGAAAGCCTCCGTGCGCGCTCTAATCTCTCTATTTTTACATTCGCGATCTCCTCGGGAGGTATAAGTAGGGGGAAGCAATATATTCGATACCTCATCCAGAAACACACCCTCTCGAAACCTGGCGAGCAAGCTACACCGCGATGCAGAGCGCCTCTCTTGCAGAGTCTGCCACTTGAGTTTGTTAAACATCTCCGTAACGCTATCACGGTTACCAAATAACCCTGTGACGAAACGCGTCGCTCTTCTTTGGATCTTCTCTATCTCCTCCGTCAACCCGATCTGGTACGGATCCCACACTGATGAGCAATACTCAAGTATAGGTCGAACGAGTGTTTCGTAAGCCACCTCCTTTGTTAATGGACTACATTTTCTGAGGACTCTCCCAATGAATCTCAACCTCGTACCTGCCTTACCAACAATTAATTTTATATGATCATTCCACTTCAAATCGTTCCGCACGCATACTCCCAGATATTTTACAGAAGTAACTGCTACCAGTGTTTGTTCCGCTATCATATAAGCATACAATAAAGGATCCTTCTTTCTATGTGTTCGCAATACATTACATCTGTCTATGTTAAGGGTCAGTTGCCACTCCCTGCACCAAGTACCTATCCGCTGCAGATCTTCCTGCATTTCGCTACAATTTTCTAATGCTGCAAATTCTCTGTATACTACAGCACCATCCGCGAAAAGCCGCACGGAACTTACGACACTACCTACTAGGTCATTTATATATATTGTGAAAAGCAATGGTCCCATAACACTCCCCTGTGGCACGCCAGAGGTTACTTTAACGTCTGTAGACGTCTCTCCATTGATAACAACATGCTGTGTTCTGTTTGCTAAAAACTCTTCAATCCAGCCACACAGCTGGTCTGATATTCCGTAGGCTCTTACTTTGTTTATCAGGCGACAGTGCGGAACTGTATCGAACGCCTTCCGGAAGTCAAGAAAAATATCATCTACCTGGGAGCCTGTATCTAATATTTTCTGGGTCTCATGAACAAATAAAGCGAGTTGGATCTCACACGATCGCTGTTTCCGGAATCTATGTTGATTCCTACATAGTAGATTCCGGGTTTCCAAAAACGACATGATACTCGAGCAAAAAACATGTTCTAAAATCCCATACTTGTAATGTCGTTGAAGTTCTCTTAGAAGCTTCTTTCAAATGCCACAGCAGAAAAGTATTTTGAATTTTCGTTCGAATTTGAATACCCTAACGGTAGTACGAAACTGGCTGCTGCCGAGTCTAGTGCTTTAATCACAGCTCCATGTCAGTCAGTTCTACGGAAGGGAGTCCTGGACAGATGTAAACTTTGACTCGTTTACGGAAGGATCCAGGTTCAATCCCAGTCCGGATATACCTGACATACTTTTCGTAATTTTCCGTTTTTCTTACGCATTGGGCTGTACGCGACGAACATGGGTTAGTGGAGAGTGTCCAGTTTGTCTTCTTCCGTGTGCCTTAGCTGCAACTCTGCCACTGTACACATTATGGTCTCTACAGAAATGGATCCCACAAACACCGTCCAAAATCTGTACAGAGATCACCGTTTATATTTTCACTCTGCTCGTGATGTTTCCGTCAACAGATCTGCAATGATGTGAGAAGAACGAAAGTAGAGAGAATGGATCTAAATTACAATTAATCCACAATTTGTTTACCGAATAGTTTACTAATTAAAATAAGTGTTGAATTTTGAATAACTATTTTCTGTGATACAAAAATTAGATCACGTTGTTCGTATATGAGGAATTATTTTTGAATTTTAATAAGTCATTTCAATGTACAATTATTAGTTTTCATTAATATGGCGGTGATCGTTAGATTCTTTTCCACAAAGGGTGACATCATGAGCCCAAAGATACAGAGGAGGTAGGTCGTGGTTAGAGTCAGCCAAGTAAAAAATCTTTTGAATCAGAATTCGCTTGTAAAAGTGACCTAGCTTTATTTGTAATTTTTTTATCATATATATATAAAAACAGATGTTGATGTATCTTTTTGAGATTA
Source organism: Schistocerca piceifrons (assembly GCF_021461385.2). NCBI lineage: Eukaryota > Metazoa > Arthropoda > Insecta > Orthoptera > Acrididae > Schistocerca > Schistocerca piceifrons. Next base: position 403,253,889 of record NC_060144.1, on the reverse strand, counting down.
AGTCTTCGACACCCATTGACCGATTACCATAAAAGTAGTCACAGATGTATATATTTCAATGGCGAAGGTTTTTATGCTATCCACTAGATGACGCTGCAGCACATCACTATACCGTTCAATCGAAAACAAAAATCATTTCGATGCCTCAGTCCTCAATAATAACAAATAGTGATTGAGACTATGATTACTAACTGATGACTGCATTTGAAATGGAATAACAGTTTCATTTTGTTGAATTCTGGACATAGATATGAATATTCTTCTTTTGTTTGCAAGGGAATGACATTCCATTCTTCTTTTGTTTAGAGGCGAAAGAATTGGTGTCACAGACAGCTAAACAATTTTTGGACGCCTCTTCTGTCACAAAACGTGACGCACAACATCCTTTTTAGTGCTCCGTACCTCAGCCGGTAAAAACTGAACCCTTAGATGATCACTTTGTCGTCTATCTGTCTGTCTGTACGTCAGTCTGTTCGACTTTTAAAAACCCTTTTTCTGAGAAACGGGTGGACGTGTGAAGTTTAAATTTATGTCACGTATTAAGTAAGGCCTACGTTCCCTTGGCGATGTAAAATATTGAAGCTTTGAAGCTCCCAAGTCAATGCAATCAAACACACGGTCATTTATGCCACACATTTTGATACTCGCAAACTAAACAAAAACTGTTTCCCGTTGACAGAATCGTAGAATTTTTCAAGAAGCAAGGTTTCACAGAACAATCAAAGAAAAAATCGAAAAACCGATAATCTGTAATGATATCTCACAAAATAATGTTTTTTTGTCGTTTGTTATCAGACACTGGCGGTGCGTCTGTTAAGGCCCCTTTCTGTCACGAACGGGTACACGTATCAAGTTGAATGTCACACACTAAGTTCTATAGTTCTTAGCGGTGCAATAAATGTAAGCTCCCAAGTCAAAGCAACCAGAAGATACTTACTTTTATGTCACATATTTTCATACTCGCAAATCTACTCACTAAAACCTATAAGGTACCTCTGGCTGACATAGAATCATGAACTTTCGCAAGAGGCAAGAACCAAAGAAAAAATTGGAAAATAGTTAATTTGTAATGATAACAAATGACAAAATATTTTTAGCATTTATTATTAGACTATCTGTCTGTCTGTCTATCCTTCTATTAAGACGCTTTTTCCTCAGGAACGGATAGACGTATCAATTCGAAATTCATGTCACATACTAAGGTGTAGGGTCCCTTGGTGGTATATCAAACTTAAGCTTCTAAGTCAATGCAAACCAAAGACACGGTCTTCTATGTTACATATTTTGATACTTCAAAACGCCCTCATCAAAACCCATAGAGTACTTCCCGTTGGTCTAGAATGATGAAATCTGGCAACAAGAAAGATTTCACAGTACAAGTAAAGGAGAAGTTCCGAAATTGTTAATTGGTAGTTATGTCCCACGAACAAAATTATCATGTTATCCCACAGTCGTCCTGATGGAGGTCTGTTAAAATTCCTTTTTCTCATGAACGGACAGGCATATAAATTTGAAATTTATGTTACTTTCTGAGGTCCATGGTCTTTTGGTGGCGCAAAAACGTTAAGCTCGTAAGTCAATGGAATCAAAAGATGCGGCTATCTATGTCGCGTAATTTGATACTCGCAAAAGCCTATAGCGTATTTCCTGCTGACGTAAGATCTTGAAATTTGGGAAGAAGCAAGGTTTCGCAGCACAAGTAAAGGAAAAGATCAGAAAATTGTTAACGTGCACTTACATCACACGACAAAAAAGTTCAGACTTGAAATTAAAACACTTGGAATCCATGGGACAGGTGCCTTGTGAGTGTCAATGTCGATAACAGGCAAAATTGCCGAGATTCTCGATTCCCGGAATGGATGAACTGTCTGCATGCATAATTAAATTGGTACGGAACAGACAGTGCGCGAGTTCCGCTCGCGTCTGTCCAATCTTTTATGCACACAGAGGTAACTAAACCTGAAGGCAAGATAACCTCTGCCGGGTTCGCTAGTTTTTTGTATAACAGCATCCATTAGAGTTGACAATAGAAATACTAAAAACAACGACAATGCGGCGTTTCCTTGTTGGGACCGAGTCATTAAGTAGCACCCAGCCGAGGATCTCTCCACCGCACGTGTCAGTCTTCTGGAGCAGCCGACGACTGTCATCGGTGTGGAGCAGGTCAACGTCCGTCAGAACGGACCTGGTGCTGGACGCCATTTTGGCGATAGTGCTGTAAGAGCTGGAGGTCTCGTACGAGTAATGGGAGTCTTTAATATACAGATCGTAACGCTTACCGCTCGCAAGGCATAAATTACCTTCAGTTCACGCAAGGACCCGCTGGTCCGCAGTCTGGTGCTACATACTCACCCTACGGTCTAACAAACAAGTCTCAAAGGCACTTGCCATTGTTCTTACCAGTCCAATATTGTTTTCCTAAATATCAGAAAATGTTCATTCACTAGAATGATGACTTTTAGCCCGCATCTCGTGGTCGTGCGGTAGCGTTCTCGCTTCCCACGCCCGGGTTCCCGGGTTCGATTCCCGGCGGGTCAGGGATTTTCTCTGCCTCGTGATGGCTGGGTATTGTGTGATGTCCTTAGGTTAGTTAGGTTTAAGTAGTTCTAAGTTCTAGGGGACTGATGACCATAGATGTTAAGTCCCATAGTGCTCAGAGCCATTTGAACCATTTTTTTGATGACTGTTAAGTTGGGATACATGTTGATCAATACCTGTTCCCTCTTTCAAATGGTTCAAATGTCTCTGAGCACTATGGGACTTAACTTCTGAGATCATCAGTCCCCTAGAACTTAGAACTACTTAAACCTAACTAACCTAAGGACATTACATAGATCCATGCCCGAGGCAGGATTCGAACCTGTTCACTCTTTTCTAGCTTCAGAGCAAGCTACTTGCTTCCTTGAGTAAATGTAAATCTGTAGTCCAGAAAATACAGGGTTTTCGGGAATTTGCTGTGCAGGTAGTTCAAGTGGCTCCAAGCACTATGGGCTTAACATCTGAGGTCATCAGTCCCCTAGACTTAGAACTACTTAAACCTAACTAAAATAAGGACATCACACACGTCCATGCCCGAGGCAGGATTCGAACCTCCGACCGCAGCAGCAGCGCGGTTCCGGAATTGAAGCGCCTAGAACCGATCGGCCACAACGGCCGGCAGTTACTGTGGAGTTACAACATTGTCAGACATGACGCCCGTCGGTGGCTGTATAACTCTGAACCCTCTTAATTGTATTGGAAAACACTTTCTCCACATCTTGTCTACTACCTGTAATATCTCTTTTCCTAATCTAATTCTCTCAGAGTCGTCTGATACTGTTCGAATACCTTCTGTTACTCTTGTTTTATTTTTGTTGATGCTCATCTTATAGCCACTTTTCAAGGTATTATCGACTTCGTTAGCTGACTTTCCAAGTCCTGTGACCTTCCAAGTCTTTTAGTTGTATCTGATAGAACTATAATGTCATTGGCAAAAACTCAGAGTTTCATTTCTTCTCCCTGAGCATCAATTTCGCATCCGACTTTCCCCTTGATTTTCGTCACAGCCTATTCAGTGCCAACATTAAAATAACAACGTACATAGGCTACCACCGTGTCTCACCCCCTTTTCATGTCCTTCGACTTTGCTTTACAACTCACAGATAATCTAATTTCTACCCTTGCTACCTTAAGAACTTCAAAGAGTGTATTTCAGGATAACTTCATATTACCGTCGACGCCCTCTTCCCAAAACGGGCACTAGCTAGTTTGCCCTCTTCGAAAACTGCAAACATATCGCTTCTGGGCGAACCGCGGTTCGGTTATAAACAGCGCTAGGCAGGCCAACAGCCTCACGCTGAGATGCATGCGGAAGAGCTGCAGGTCTAAGTAAAGCGCGACCTCACACGGCAGGAAGCGAGTAAACACTGACGTGTCTGCAGCTGCAGCAGCGATAACGCTCCGCTAAACTCCCCGTCGTGACGTCACCAGCGACCCAGTGCGAGGCTGTTAAAAGTGAAGCCATCACACGGCCGGCGGGCGTCAACAAAGGCATTCGCACCTTGCAGAAGCCCGATCACAGTTGCTTCCAAGACATCGTAGGAGTTTTTAGGGGTATGAAGCTTATTATAAAGTGCGATGGTCTGACGTCTGAAGTTATCCCACAGGGTCTTTATATGAAATCATCAAGAGAGTTGTGCTCTACCAAACCTACAGTTCAGTCGTTTTAGTACATTACATAAATATTAAACGGTAGGATTAGCGGTAGCGTTGGTAGAATTGGTAGAGAAAGAAACGTAAATGAATGTGTAAGACGGAAACTGGGACCTGACGATTTCTCTTTGTTTCTTTGTTTGTTTGGTTGTTTGTTTTGCACATAATTAGAACTGCACATCATTCTGTGTTAGTCCATCGCGTATTTTATATCGTTACAGAACATAAATTGCGTTTTGTAAGTAATAAAAATTAGGTGATTATGTAACTTCTGCACTTTTATGTAACCAAAGAAATCTGTTTGATGCAAGTACAGTTAACATTCACAATCATAAAAATATATTATTATTATTATTATTATTATTATTTTATCCTCAATAGAACGCAAGAGTGTTCTGTTACTATTGATAACTGCAGAAGTCGCTTATGAATAACAGAAACATGTGTTACATGAGTTCGACCAAGTATTAAAGCGATGTTTGATACATTTTTGCTTGGCAGCTTTTCTGTTATTTTACCTTTTTGCTGGAGAAACTGCGTTTTCTAGCGCTATGTGGTAAATCTATTGTTTTAACAGAATCTTTCGTCGGTTCGTGGTAGAACAGCATTATAATAAATGAACAAAAGCAAACTGGTGCTTTTCATTTACTGTATTGTTTCCTTTATTTTTACTACAGCATCCCCCTGTTTCACGTTAAAAATCAAGAATTTTTCAATACAGCCTGAATTAAACATCGGCAACTTCAGTTTTGCTGTAAATGCTGTTCATTCTTAAGTAACAGACAGGAGAATAACTATGTAGAATAATAATGTTCCATAGGTTGCCGGGCCCTTTATATATCCTCATTCAGTTTGTAGACAGTTCACAGCTTACAGCTTTTAGGGGAATCTAATAAAGAACTGATCGCATACATAAACAAAGTGACTGTTACGAGGTAACAGCCGCGCGGTCTAGGCGCCTTGCACGGTCCGTGCGACTCCCCCCGTCGGAGGTTCAAGTCCTCCCTCGGGCATGGGTGTGTGTTGTCCATAGCGTAAGTTAGTTTTAGCTACATTAAGTAGTGTGTAGGCTTTGGGACCGGTGACCTCAGGAGTTTGGTCCCATAAGACCTTATCACAAATTTCCAAACGAGGTAACGCCCAATAGGTACTCAACACACCTAATGTACAAAACGTTTAAATGTGTGTGAATTCCTTGGGCACCAAACTGCTGAGCTCATCCGTCCCTAGACTTACACGCTACTTAAAGTAACTTAAACTAACTTATGCTAAGAACAACACACACACCCATGCCCAAGGGACGGAGGATTCAAACCTCCAGCGGGAGGGCGGCGCAATATGTGACATGGCGCCTCAAACCGCGCGGCCATTCCGAGCGGCCTTCATGTACAGGTAATGCAGGTAGGACCTTAATTGACCAAAGATAATATGAAAACTACCGTAGTCAACGCTTATATATGGTAGTCTACAGTAGCCTATGGTAGTTTTACAACTGTACTATCAGTCCTTCGATTGTAGTTAGTTGTTTCAGTATTCACCAGAAAACACTATTTGAAATGATGAAGGTAGGGATAAATTGCTAGCGGCCTTGCCGCAGTGGTAACACCGGTTCCCGTCAGATCACCGAAGTTGAGCGCTGTCGGGCTGGGCTCGCACTTGGATGGGTGACCATCCGGTCTCCCGAGCGCTGTTGGCAAGCGGGGTGCACTCAGCCCTTGTGAGGCGAACTGAGGAGCTACTTGATTGAGAAGTAACGGCTCCGGTCTCGGAAACTGACATACGGCCGGGAGAGCGGTGTGCTGACTGCATGCCCCTCCATATCTGCATCAAGTGACGCCTACGAGCTTAGGATGACACGGCGGCCGGTCGGTACATTTGGGCCTTCCAAGGCCTGTTCGGACGGAGTTTAGCTTTTAGGGATAAATTATAGGGAGGAAAAGCTTTCCTACAAGCTGTATAAAAACCAGAGTCGAAAAGCATGCAATGAGGTACTCGTACCATTACAGAGCCTCAACCACCTTCCCCAATACCCTGCTCACATACAGGGTCCATGGCACCTCCATCCGCTCGATACAAAGTGAAACGAGACTCGTCCCACCAGGCAACTTGTTTCCAGTCATCAACAGTCCAATGTCGGTGTTGACGGGCCCAGGCGATGGGTAAAGCTTTGTCTCGTGCAGTCATCAAGGACAGAGCGGGCCTTCGGCTCCGGAAGCCCATATCGATGATATTTCGTCGAATGGTTCGCACGCTGACACTTGTTGATGGCGCAGGATTGATATCTGTACAATTTGCGGAAGAGTAGCACTTCTGTCACGTTGAACGCATTCCTGCAGTCGTCGTTAGTCCCGTTCTTGCAGATCTTTTTACGGCAGCAGCGATGTCGAAAATTTGATGTTTTACTGAATTCCTGATATCCACGGTGCACTCGTGAAATGCGTTTACATATTTCTGTATTTGAATACGCATATCTATACCAGTTTCGTTGGTGCTTCAGTGTATGTAGAAGACATACCCCCGACTGCGCGATTTTGCCAGCGGTCTGGTAACGTCACGAACCGACTGTTGCACGGATACGTGTAAACACTTTGGCCTGCCGAGCTTGTTTATGTCTGAAACTGCTGTTTTTGCAGGCTCTGATGATAGCTGCAGCACTAGGGAACGAAACATCAGGCACAAAAACAAGCTCTAGACCAAGGCCTAACGCCCACAAATCAAAAATCGTCAAGGCGGCGAATGATCATTTAAGTAAAGAAAGAGTTTGAGATCACTAAACAAATACTTTTCATTAGCAGTTTACATTTTTACGTGGATATTCTATCTTATGTACTTATTTGACCTTATCTATTGTTCTTCTTTTGTCTTGCAGTGCAGTATTAGTCGTTATTTCATTTTTTGTGGCATTGCACAGTGTTGCAGGTAATTAGCTTTTAGTAATATCCGCGTAAAAACATTTTCTTTCTAGTTAAACACAATTACTCATCAGAAATAGTTTGGTTTTGTAATTAATTAAAATGTTCGTCGAGTAGCATGCAGTATTTGTTGTGTGCAATGATGCAGAGATGAATAGTCAGTTCAGGGGAAAATTGTTAAGATTTTATTTTGCTTCAGTAAAGTATTTCAAGTAAAATAGACTACCTTTTGAGGAAGGGGTAGGCATGGTGCAGGGGGAGATGGTCCCACTTTAAGCAATGGGTGCGGCGTGGGAACCTCTTTATTTGAAACGCACTATTATTGTAATGGGCTGAGCGCATTCCAAAGGTCGGGATGTAACGTCATTTATTTTATTTTTGTAGCGATCATGCAGTGGGCGAGAGAGGAATGCGCGATCGCCGTGGCGAGTGGCCGTTCGGCTATCGCAACCCAGAGTGCATTCAGGGAATAGTTTAATATCGCACCTGCAAGTCGTTTTTCTGATCTAAAATCAGTTATTGGACACATTTGTGAATACTGGTAGCGTGAAGAAAAAAAATCAGGTCCCTCAAGAACCACTAGGAACCGTAGAGAAAGTAAGGCTGGCAATTTTGAATTGGCCAAAGCGACCTGCACGCAACTCGCAGTTGCGCTTGCAATTTCTGATCGCACGGTTAGACGAATTCTTCACGAAGACTTGAAATTTCATCCACACAAACTGGCAGTGGTGCATATACTTAATCCACTCCACTTGATTTCACGAAACAATGCATGTGAAACCTTGATCGAAAACCTGCTTCATGATGCCCTTATGTTCTACAGTGACGAAGCCCTAGATGGGTGAATAAATAAAACGTGCGGCATTGGATTGATGCGAACCCCCGAGAACTTCATGAGCGTGTGACTAGTGTGCATTAACCAAAATGTGCATTAACCAAAATTGGCATTATTGGCCCATTGTTTTTCGAAGAAATTGATGGAACAGCTATGGTCACTTTTCAGAGGCACGTCCAGATGAAATAGGAGCTTTTTCTTCCCGAACTTGAAGAAATGGATGTGGAGGATGTCTGGTTTGAACAAGACGGCGCCACGATTGACACGGCACGAACGACAGTGACTCTCTCGCGCCAACACTTACTTCCCCCAACGTCTCATCTCTTTGAGGGGCGATCTTCAGTAGCCAGCACGCCCGCCACATTTATGCGCCCTGTGACTTTTTCTTATGAGGTTATCTTACACCCTTGGTGTACAGCAAAGGTCCACGGACCGTGGGTGAGCTACGGAACAATATTCGTGCCGCTGTTGCCAACATGGACAGAGACATGCTGGACAAGTGGACCGAAATTCCAGATTTCGACTCCTCAAATGCACTGACGGACGCCACATTCAAGATATAATTTTCCAAACCTAATGAAATAAAACTTTAAATTTAACTCTATGCAAACAAAAGAGAATTAAACTGACATCTCCGGTTCTTTCTCTTTTACGATTTTTTTTCTTTTAAATAAGGAAGTACCCACGCTGCAACCTGTACTTGCTCCGAAGCCTCCAAGACTGCACTTACGCGCGAATCCCACCATTTAAGCGGGGACCAATGATGCGGTTCCCGAAAAGCCCGCACCACATGTTGACAGACTGGGGTCATAGTTTATCCACTTCTCACAGTCAACGTGAGGTTTCATATGACCTCTCGTACATATTGTGAAGACTGGTTCCTAAACGATGGCTCACCCGTAAAGAAAAATTTTCGTAGAATAGTCAGAGGACTTTGCAGTTTTCGTAGGCACCGATTTTCAAAGTTTGAAGCTGTCGATGGAGCGAAATGTTTAAAGAACTAAGCCAGTTGCATTATAATATTCACGGAACACTTCTTTGTCTGAACCAGCTCGCATGTTGAAACCACCTCTCAGGAATACGTGAATTGCATGAAGTCGCTCCTAAAATAACGTTAGCTGCATTGCTCTGAACACTTGTTGTTCTCTTCATTTGGCATATTTTATTCTTCATACTTCCAATTTCTTCATTTTCTTATAATGTTTGCAAAGTCACATCGTGAGGGCTTCACACGATCAAAATGTATGCCATTATACTGGGTGGTCCATTAATAGTGACCGGGCCAAATATCTCACGAAATAAGCATCAAACTAAAAAACTACAAAGAACGAAACTCGTCTAGCTTGAAGGGGGAAACCAGATGGCGCTATGGTTGGCCCGCTAGATGGCGCTGCCATAGGTCAAACGAATATCAACTGCGTTTTTTTAAATAGGAACCCCCATTTTTATTACATATTCGTATAGTACGTAAATAAATATGAATGTTTTAGTTGGACCACTTTTTTCGCTTTGTGATAGATGGCGCTGTAATAGTCACAAACGTATAAGTACGTGGTATCACGTAACATTCCGCCAGTGCGGACGGTATTTGCTTCGTGATACATTACCCGTGTTAAAATGGACCGTTTACCAATTGCGGAAAATGTCGATATCGTGTTGTGTATTGTGATCAAAGTGCCAAACGGGCGTGTGCTATGTATGCTGCCGGTATCCTGGACGACATCATCCAAGTGTCCGGACCGTTCGCTGGATAGTTACGTTATTTAAGGAAACAGGAAGTGTTCATCCACATGTGAAACGTCAACCGCGACCTGCAACAAATGATGATGCCCAAGTAGCTGCTGTCGCGGCTAATTCGCACATCAGTAGCAGACAAATTGGGCGAGAATTGGGAATCTCAAATACGTCGGTGTTGAGAATGCTACATCAACATCGGTTGCACCCGTACCACATTTCTATACACCAAGAATTGCTTGATGACGACTTTGAACGTTGTGTACAGATATGCCACTGGCCACAAGAGAAATCACGGGACAATGACAGATCTTTTTGAACGCGTTCTATTTAGCGACGAAGCGTCATTCACCAACAGCGGTAACGTTAACCGGCATAATATGCTCTATTGGGCAACGGAAAATCCACGATGGCTGCGACATGTGGAACATCAGCGACCTTGGCGGGTTTATGTATGGTGCAGCATTATGGGAGGAATGATAATTGGCTCCCATTTTATCGATGGCAATCTAAATGGAGCAATGTATGCTGACTTCCTACGTAATATTCTTCCGATGTTACTACAAGATGTTTCACTGCATGACAGTATGGCGACGTACTTGCAACATGATGGATGTCCGGCACATAGCTCGCGTGCGGTTGAAGCGGTAGCATATTTCATGACAGGTGGATTGGATCTGACGTCCCCGGATTTCTTTCTGTGGGGAAGGTTGAAGGATATTTGCTATCGTGATCCACCGACAACGCCTGACAACATGCGACAGCGCATTGCCAATGCATGTGTGAACATTACGGAAGGCGAACTACTCGCTGCTGAGAGGAATGTCGTCACACGTATTGCCAAATGCATTGAGGTTGACGGACATTTTGAGCATTTATTGCATTAATGTGGTATTTACAGGTAATCACGCTGTAACAGCATGCGTTCTCAAAAATGATAAGTTCACAAAGGTACATGTATCACATTGGAACAACCGAAATAAAATGTTCAAACGTACCTACGTTCTGTATTTTAATTTAAAAAACCTACCTGTTACCAATTGTTCGTGTAAAATTGTGAGTCATATGTTTGTGTCTATTACAGCGCCATCTATCACAAAGCGAAAAACGTGGTCCAACTAAAACATTCATATTTATTTACGTACTATATGAATATGTAATAAAAACTGGGGGTTCCTATTTTATAAAACGCAGTTGATATCCGTTTGACCTATGGCTGCGCCATCTAGCGTGCCAACCATAGCGCCATCTGGTTTCCCCCTTCAAGCCACACAAGTGTCGTTCTTTGTAGTTTTTTCGTTTGACGCTTATTTCGTGATATATTTGGCCCAGTCACGATCAATGGACCACCCTGTATAAAGACAAGTTGTAGTTTAGCATTTTTACCAAAAATTTCGAAAAGTTATTGACCTACTGAAACAGATTTTTGTACGACAATCTAATAAACTTTTCTATGGACACAAGCTACATATGTTTTTAATATTCACGGTTTATATATATACTAGATAAATGGAAAAGGTTGTTTGCCCTTACGCGATTGACTTAAAATTTTCACACGGAACTCTAATAAACGTTCAGACGGAGATATGCTACATTTTTAATATATACTGAATATAAATATACATACATAACTACATAAAAGGGAAACGTTGTGAGAAAAAATCCCGATATCTTGAATTTTCACAGGATACTGCAACAAAATTTAGATGGCCGCAGACTAAATATTTTCAGTATGTATAATACGGAAATATTATTTGCAAATATCTCGAAAAGTTCTTGGTCGATTTGCTTCAAATTTTTGCACAATATTTAATAGACATTCAGACGGACATGGGATGTATATTTTGTTAAAGAACACTGTACAGATTTTCTGTTAAAACTTACTGCGAGAAAAAAATGCTGTGTTGTGCTGTGATTTACTTTTCTTTCTCAGTCAATTGAAACTATGATATCCTCGCATTTAAATTTTTAGACAAATTATTTCTGCTGTATAATTCTATGCTTTCCCCATATGTATAATTTCAAACAAAATTTGTGTACACAGGAATGTGCAGTTTCCTGTTATTGTTCACAGTCGGTTTTAACAGAAAACAAGGAAGTTGTATTTATGGGTTAGTGGCTTACGATTATAATGCTTCTAAGGAATCCAAATCGTTCAAAAATTTGTAATCCTAACCGTTCGCAGATTAAAACCATGCAAAATATTGTCATTGAAGCTACTGTCCTCACAGATGCAGCACCTAGAGAAGTCTCTCTCTCACACAGCCCGTGCACCAACGACATCAACCGATTTACCCGTTCACTGTAAGCGATTTCAATACCAATTTCCTTTCAAACACCAAAGTCAGAGAGGGGGGGAACGAAAATGTGTACAGAAAGGGGACAGGAAATGAAAGAGGGGTAGGGAGGGGACGGACAGAGAGAGGATGGAGAAGGAAAATGACAGAGAGAGAAAGAGAGGAAGGAGGAGATGTTGCACAGAGAGAGATGGAGGAGGCTGAGGTGGACAAAGAGAGAGAGAGGGGAGGAGATGAACAGAGAGACAGGGCAGACAGAGATTAGCACATATATCCAATTCCCATACATATTTAGCAATTCCATCGCATTGCTAAGTTCGCTAGCAAACTATAAACGAGATCCATATACAATCTTTTTGGCCGTCGTGTACATTGCGAAAGTAGGAATAGCTTCACGACCAATTTAAGTGATCACTACAACAGCAGAACCCCGACTGACGGACTTCAAACGGACAGCTAAACGCATGAACAGTACCTGAGGTGGGAGTGTGCTTACATTTGATTGGTAGGACAGATATTTGCTTGGACCTCCTCTCCTCCCGACAATGGGACAGTGGTTTGAGGTGCGCTGTTATCTTGTTACCACTTGATCAACCGAGCGAGGTGGCGCAGTGGTTAGCACACTGGACTCGCATTCGGGAGGACGACGGTTCAATCCCGTCTCCAGCCATCCTGATTTAGGTTTTCCGTGATTTCCCTAAATCGCTTCAGGCAAATGCCGGGATGGTTCCTTTGAAAGGGCACGGCCGATTTCCTTCCCAATCCTTCCCTAACCCGAGCTTGCGCTCCGTCTCTAATGACCTCGTTGTCGACGGGACGTTAAACACTAACCACCAAGTCCGCCCCGGTAGCTGAGTGGTCAGCGTGACAGACTGTCAATCCTAAGGGCCCGGGTTCGATTCCCGGCTGGGTCGGAAATTTTCTCCGCTCAGGGACTGGGTGTTGTGTTGTCCTAATCATCATCATTTCATCCCCATCGACAAGCAGGTCGCCGAAGTGGCGTCAAATCGAAAGACCTGCACCAGGCGAACGGTCTACCCGACGGGAGGCCCTAGCCACACGACATTTCCATTATACCACCACCACTTGATCAAGTTGTACACCTAATGCGTTGTTGAAGCCTTCTTCGAAGCCACTGCAAAATGTATACATTTAAAAAAAATAATTTGGTATCATAAGAAATTAGAAATTACTTGAGTACGTCATAATATTCGCCACATTGTTCGTTACATACAGGGTGTTAAAAATATTACATCTTTTAATAGCAGTATTATTGACCAGTACGAGGATAACAGTCCGTAAAGATGGGCCCTAAAACAAATATCTTAAGAGTTACGAGCACTGTGAATCTTTGCCACGCCGTTTTTGAAAAACTTCAGGTTGACCTTGGATGCGTTGGCAGGCTTTCATGGCACGTTCCTGTAGTGTTTGTACATCATTATTGGGGCTTGCATTTCAAGTGTCGTCACAACCAAAAATCAGTGGAATTGAGATCTGAGGAACGAACTGGCTATCGTACTAGTCGTGCCTGACCAACCCATTACCCAATGAATGTCTCTGTGAGGGGTTCTCGGACATTTCTTAGAAAAGGGGCTGGTTCTCCATCATGCATGAACCACATCTCCAGCCGTTGTTGGAATAATATCTTCTCTGGCAGGACAGCCAAGCCATTTGACAGGAACTGACGATACATTGCACCAGTCGATCTGTTTCGCACTATGTAAGATCTTATTTGTCTTGCAATAAAAGAAATGTGTTTCACAGCAGCATAGACGAACAAGTGCTCTTACATTATGCATTTTAGGACCCATTTTTTCTGGACATTCTTGTTTGTTTTGGTCCAAACTACCACCTCTAAAAATCTGGGCTACCTTTTTTAACATACAGTGTATATTTTGGTTGGCCCATCTGAGCTGTTTCAACTTGTATACACACTATCCAGTCACATTAATGTTACCATCTGTCAAAAGCCTGCATAATAACCTTCTGCAGTGCGGGCAGCTGCGAGATGGAGCCATGCTGACTCCAATGCTGTGGCCAACTGCGTTAGCTTTCTCCGTTGAAGATCCATGGCGGGAACAGCCCGCTCGAGGTGGTCGCACTGATTCGCACTGATTCTCGACTGGGTTTTAATCCGGGGAGTTTGTTGACCAAGAGAGTACGGTAAACTCGTGCTGGTGCTCTTAAAACCACACACATACACTGAGAGATGTGTGACACGTTGCATTGTCCTGCTGGTCCATGCCATTGTGTTGTGGAAAAACAAACTGCATGTAGGGTTGAATATGGTCCAAAAAGATAGAGGCATACTTGTGGTAATCCATTATGCCATCCAGAATGACGATATCACTCAGGGAATACCATGAAACCATTCCCCAGGACAAAATGCTTCTTCCTCGTTGCTGGGTGTTGGCATTCAGATTTTTCACGCCGTACGCATCAACAGCAGTCTTTTCGATTGTGCATAAACGTGATTCGTCCGAAAAGGCCACCCATCGCCACTCAGTGGATTTCCATTTCTTCAAATCCCAGCCTTAGTCGCTGATGAACAGCAGTCAGCATATGTCTATAAATGAGGAGCCTACTGTGGAGGCCCGTAAACAAAACCGTTCTCTAAACAATCTTTGAGGAAACTGTTGGTAGCCTCTTGGTTCATCTGGGCGATCAGTTGCTCAACAGTTGCACGTCTGCTCGCCTGCTACTGTCGTTCACCTGGCCCGTGGTGCACCACAATTACCTCGGCGCCATTTTGCCGTATACGGTGTACTTTAACGACGGCGGCACGCGAACAGTTTACAAATTTAGCCGTTTCGTAAATGCTTCCATCCTTGGCCCAAATGCCAAGCATCGTTCCCATTTGGACGTCAGATAAATCGCACTGTTTCCGCATTACGATAACGACTGCCCTGTTTACGGCGTCCCCCCGACACGCTTTACAACACTCCACTGCTAGTGCTGCAATCTGCCGTCTGTGGGTGTTTGTTGCACGTTACGTAGAACGTTGGCGATAGTTACATTGACGTGACTGGTCCGTGTATGTTACATTATATGTTACATTAGAAGATTTAATATGACTTGTGACTCAGTTGGAGACTGAAGACAAACGCGTCTCATGTCAGCCAGACGAGAAAAGCAGCAGACAGAAGACAGTAGACACCTGGCGTCCGGTACGAGTAAGCCGACATGGGGCGACGCGACCGCAGCCGTGCCCTCGGGCAGCCTGCCACGGGAAGCGAAAGGCAACACCTGCCCGCGGCGCTGACGTAGTCCGGCCGCTGTCCAATAGATGGAAGACGTGCAGATTCCCCGTCAGCGGAAAGCGCTGTCGGCTACGTAGAGCAACTCAGCACCGCTATGGAAAGGAAACTGCGACAGCGGAATCGTTAGAGATGTGTACCGACAGGACGTTCTGAAGGTACGCATATTTCCCTGTAATGTCATTAAACTAACTTATAAATTCCGCCTCATTTATGAGTCTATTCACCACTAGCAGGAATATGGTGTACCTTAAAAATTAATTACTTTTAGGGTTCCGTTCCTCAACCGGTAAAAACGTAACCGTTACAGAATCTCTTTGTTGTCCGTCCATCTATCTGTCCGACAGTTATAATTCCTCTTTCTGAGAAAATGATAGACATATCAAGTCGAAATTTATGTCGTATAGTAAGGTCTATGGTTCCTTGGCGTTATAATAAATGTTAACTTGTAAATTAATGGAAAAAAGATAAGGCAATTTTGTCACATGTTTTGAAACTCGCAAACTCACTCATCGAAACTTCCCGTTGACCTAGAATCATGAAATTTGGCACGAAGCGTAGTTGCACAGTACGACCAAAGGAAAAAATCCGAAAATTGTTAATTTGTAATGTAATCGCACGAAACAAAATTGTCATTTGCTACTAGATTGTCTGTTTGTCCGTCTGTTAAAACCCCTCGGGAACTTTTCAGTCTAATTATAATTTTCTGGCCCATCTAGTCCACAATGAAGTCGAAACAGGATTACAGCCTGTACCAGGAAAACTGCAGAAAACTGTATTAAGGGAAGGCCAATTAATAACAATAAAATGTGTTTCCTTGTGTTAGAATGTTTTGTATTTAAATTAGTGGAATGTTAGTCTCATGTTTTGATGTTTAATATATGACGTTGGTGAAGAGAATGATGATGATGATTGCTATGATAGTGATGATTTATACAAGTTAATAATGACAGTGGGTGACAAATATTGTAATTCTCCTTTAAAATGTTATAATGATAATAATTTCTGTTTATGTGGAGTTTTGGCCTATAACAAAAGGATGTTTACCCCAGGGCTGGTGCAAACATTCACTTTCTTAGTTTGTAACTCTGTGTTGAATATAAATAAATATAATTGTTAATTGTAACTGCAGAAGAACGTTGAAGAGTAAATAGGTAGATCACGTAACTAATGAGGAGGTACTGAATAGAATTGGCGTGACAAGAAATTTGTGACACAACTTGACGAAAAGAAGGGACAGGTTGATAGGACACATTCTGAGACATCATGTGATCACTAATATAGTACTGAAGTGTGAGGAATAAAAATCATAGAGGGAGGACAAGAAGACAGTAAGTGGATTAAGAAGGATTCAGGCTGCAATAGTTATTCGGAGACGAACAGACTCGTACAGGAAAGAGTAGCATGGAGAGCTGCAACAAACCAGTCTTAGTACTGAAGTCCATAACAACAGCAACAACTTTAAAACATCATACAAGCAAATTGTATAGTGAAAAGTATAATCCTAGGCGTATTGCGTACAATTTACATTGTCTTGTAATTAGAGAAGCGGAAGGGAAAATTAAGACTGACAATAGTAAGAAAGGCATTTCTGAAAAAGAAAAAAATCGTTAACATCAAATATAAATTTCTGAAAGCGTTTAAATTTAAGATAGCAAGCAAGTGAAATGTGGACGGCAAGACAGAAGACAAGAAGAGAGTAGAAGCTTATGTAGAGTGGTGCCATAGAAGAACGCTGAAGATTAATTGCTAGATAGATCGGTTGATTGGACACATCCAGCGGCATTAAGGAATCGCCAATTTGATACTGGAGGGAAATGTTAGGGAGGGGAGGGGTAAAAATTGTAGACTGATATCAAGGGATGAATAAAAGAAGCACGTTCAGGTGGATGCAGAGTGCAGTAGTTATTCAGAGAGGAAGAGGCTTGCAAAGAATAGGCTAACGACGAAAGCTGCATCAAACTGTCTTCGGACTGAAGATCAAACAACAAAGCAACAACGATAACAACAACACAACAAGAGTTCACAATGTGGTGACAGAAGTCATAAGGTAACCTCCTAATATCGTGTCGGACCTCCTTTGTGTAGGTGTTGCCGGTGCAGGGCTCTCGATTATGTCCCATAAATGTTAGATGGGATTCGCATTGGGCGATCAGGGTGGCCAGATCATTCGCTCCAATTGTCCGGAATGTTCTGACGTGGCGCATTGTCATCCACAAAAATTCCGTCGCTGTTTGCAAACATGAAGTCCATGAATGGCTGCAAATTGACTCCACGTAGCCGAACAAACCATTTGCAGTCAGTGATCGGTTCAGTTGGACCAAAGGACCCAGTCCATTCAATGTAAACATTACCAGCTTGCACAGTGCCTTGTTGACAACTTTTGTCTATGGCTCCGTGGTGTCTGCGCTACAACTGAACCCTACCATCAGTTTTTACCAACTGAAATCGGATATGGTAAAGAGCCCCAGAGAGTCGCTGTAGGCGATGTCGTGCTGTTATCAAAGGCACTTGCGTCGGTCATTTATTTAACCGTATGGCTAGGGGCCCCCCGTCGGGCAGGCCAACCGCTGGGTGCCGGTCTTTCAATTTGACGCCACTTCTGCGACCTGCAGTCGATGAGGATGATAGGACGATGATGAGGACAGCACAACACCCAGTGTCTGGGTGGAGAAAATTCTCCGGCCCAGCCGGGAATCGAACCCGGGCCCAGATGATTGACAATCGGTCACGCCGACCATTCAGCTACCAAGGGCGGACAACGTGCGTCGTTCGTCTGCTGCTATAGTCCAGTAACGCGAAATTTTGACGCACTGTGCTGACGAATACGTTCCTCGTACGTCCCACACTGATGGCTACAGTTACTTCACGTAGTGTTGCTTGTCTGTTGCCACTGAACACTGCGCAAACGTCGCTGCTCTCGGTCGTTAAGTGAAGTCCGTTGGCCAATGCGTTGTCTGCTGTGGGAGGTAATGCCTGAAATTTGATGTTCTCGGCACGCTCTTAACCCTGTGGATCTCTGAATATTGAATTCCCTATCGATTTCCGAAATGGAGTGGACCATGCGTCTAGCTGCAACTATCGTTCCGCGATCACAGTTTGTTAATTTCCTTCGTGCGGCCATAATCACGTCGGAAACGTTTTCACATGAATCACCTGTGTACAAATGACAGCTCCGCCAATTCCGTGCCCTTTTATGTCTTGTTTACGCGATACTAACGCCATCTGCACATGTGCATATCACTATCCCATGACTTTTTGTCATCTCATTCAAAAAATGGCTCTGAGCACTATGCGACTTAACTTCTGAGGTCATCAGTCGCCTAGAACTTAGAACTAATTAAACCTAACTAACCTAAGGACATCACACACATCCATGCCCGAGGCAGGATTCGAACCTGCGACCGTAGCGGTCACGCGGTTCCAGACTGAAGCGCCTTTAACCGCACGGCCACACCGGCCGGCCGTCACCTCATTGTACAGTAGTATAAGTGTAGTGAGTGCTGTTGTGGTTTGTCTGGCGGGATTCTGTGGCGGCCTCCAGTTCCGTTTCAGGGAGTATCGTTGAGATACGGTGTCCATATGTAGCCGTACTAGCTGACACACGGATCGATGGTGCTCGGCACGAAGGACAACATATCGTACACAAACACTATCTGGTCAAAAGTATTAGGACGTGCCAGCGAAAAAGAAAGCGGTGAGTATCAGTACAGAAACAGTAATTGCAGTGGGGGGCGCTCAGGAGAGTTCAATGTCTTCGAACGTGGACTAGCCACTAGATGTCACCTGGGTCGCACATTCATCAGGGGCATTTCAACCATTCTAAAACGGCGCATATCGACTGTTGGTGATGGGATTGTGAAGTGGAAACGAGAAGTTACTGAAAACTGGTTTCGCAGGACAGAGTGGATCAGGTTGTGGAAAGGGGCCACGGTCAATTACTGTTTGTTATACAAGAACACCAAACCAATGCACAGTTTTCTCTTTAAGACAACAAAGATCAATTCACGGCTGAGGGCCCAAGTAACTTCTCCAGAATAAGTTTAAAAGATTCATTTTAAAACTCCAGAATTTAGAGTAACGGCTGAAGGCCTTTCCTACGTAAAATTGCAATATCTTCTCAGCTAAAGGCCGAAATAATATTTGAGATCAGCTAAGGAAATTCTTTAAAAGCCAAGCATTTACAATTTCGGCTAAAGGCCATATTAAGGAAATTCAAATTAATTCTTCGGCTGAAAGCCCAAATAATATTTTTTTTTTTTTTTACATAATAAAAGAGAGACTTTAAAGGTAAGCTTTTACACTGTACAACAGAAAAACATGTTAAGAAAACTTGAAGTATCTTGCAGTCCCAAACAATTACTCAAGAATAATTAAAGACAACCTTAAAATAAACATTTACCGAACACGGCTGAAGGCCGTTTGAAGAATTCCAGATAAATAAAGAGAAACCTTACAGAAAAGGATTTACATATTAAAGCCACAGATTCTGAAACAAACGCGGCTGAAGTCCTAAATTCAGAGCAACAAGATTTTTAAATGAAACACGGCTGAAGGCCTAAATACAGAGCAACAAGAATTTTAAATGAAACACAGCTGAAGGCTTAATTTTAAAGTAGTTGTCATGAAGTTCGGCTGAAGGCCATATACTAAATATAAACAGACAATATTAATAAACCACTGAAGGCCTGGCACAGTACCTGCGACCAAATAAAATAACAAACAACAAACAGTGGTACTCAGAAGTGTTCCAAGGGTCGGCCTGGGGAGGAACCTCTAACCACAGTTTAGGTGAGGCAGGCAGCCAAGCGTAACACTGAACAATCGGGTGGCGACGGCTGTGGAACCAACCAACAGCCTAATCAGTTCCCTTCCACCCGACACACTCGCTGCTCTATTTCAACCGACCGACTGACTACTCCAGTACGTACACAGCATCCATCCGCTCAGTGGGAATCACAGAAGCTACACACAGTTCCACGTGAACACACTTGGGCAAGAACTCGAACAATTGTAAAAACAATCACTGTGGAACAACAAGGACGAATCAATTCGACAAACAGAGAGTTTCCACAAGCGGTCGGCGAGCAAATACACGTCGTCCGATGAGGCGATAGACCGAACGACCAACCCAGGTCGTTCCCACTCAAGTTACGTGTGTCGGCAACGATCGGGCGAGTCTTGGCTGTCCGAAGCTGACTGCAGCTCCAACCCGACTCAACTCCGTCCGTTCGGAACTCTGAGACACGGCGACCCGCGCACACTGGCTCGCACCCAACCATTGACAACGACATCTCTGCACAAGGAAGGAACCGACACACGTCCCGCAAGATGACCAACTGACGAGGCCCAGAAACGGTCAAAAGAACAAATACATGTCGCCCGATGAGACGACCAACCGAACGACCAAGCAACGGTCGTCCCGCTCCAATCTTCCGTCGGACAGTTCGTGTGTGTCGCCAGCGGTCAGCGAGCACTGGCTGTCCACACTTCACTAGCGCTCCGTCCCCGACTCAACTCCGTGCCCGACTGCTTCCAGACACACGACGACCCGGAAATAGTATCGGTCGCTCCAGAGATAGTACGACAGAGCACTTACCGATAAGCGCTGCTGCTGCCACTCACGGGCAGGTAAGGCAGGAAGTTAGTGACACCAGTAAATGGAATAAGAAAGCGAGGCGGCAGTACGGTAAGAGAAGATGACAAAGAATAAACGGAATGAACACGAGCCGCGCACGGATCAGGTACAACCACGGTTAAACCAAGCCCAGACAGACCTCATGAACTGGCTGACAATGACTGTAGAACTTTGCGGAGGGTGATTGTAAAAAATCGTGAGTTTCGAAGTGCTTCCAGCAGTCCAGCCACCAGAATGAGTGTGCGTAGGGAGTTAAAATGAATGGGGTACAATGCTAGAGTAACTCCTCATAAGCCACATATTTCTATAACGACACTCAACATTGTGTAAAGAGCGCTGGAACGCGCTTGGGTTTGGAGACTGCCTGGAGAATATTCCATGCCGTCTGCACACTGGAGTTCGGAGGAGATGGTGTTGCGGTTTGGGGGTGCTTTTCGCGGTTGATTTGTGGTCCCTTTGTTGTGCATAAGGAAACGTTAAATTTGGAAGGAAATGAACACATCTTACAGCTAGGCGCGCAGTCCGGAGCCACGGGACTACTACGGTCGCAGGTTCGAATCCTGCCTCAGGCATGGATGTGTGTGATGTCCTTAGGTTAGTTAGGTTTAAGTAGTTCTAAGTTCTAGGGGACTGATGATCACAGAAGTTAAGTCCCATAGTGCTCAGAGCCATTTTTTTGAACATCTTACAGCATTGTTTACTGCGTACAGTGGAGGAACAGTTCGGAGACTGTGATTGTTTGTTTCAGCATAAAACGCACCGTGCCACAAAGCAGCATGTGACCGGCAATGATTAGCGGACAACAACATTCCGGAAACAGACTAGCCTGCTCAGATCCCCAACCCGAACCCAACGCAACACCTATGGGTTGAGTAAGAACGCCGACTTCGCCCAACGTCACCACTTTCTCTGGATTCGGCTCTTGAGGAATAATGGGCTGCCATTTTTGGACAGACATTGAGGCACCTCAATGAAGCTGTCACCAGCAGAGTTCGAGCCGTCATGAAGGAGAGGGGTGGACACACCCCATACTAATGTGCACTAAGATATGTCCGGATATTTTTGATCAGATACTGTCCGCCATTACAGGCACCTACATTCAGTTGATGCACTTAAGATTCAGCTCTGACACCGTTTGAGGAAAGAGAATATTGTCAGTGGAGGAATAAAACCCCTTCAGATTGGGCTGAGGCTACCCCTCGAGGTCTTCCAGCCAACAGTGGCATACGACTCATCTTTTCTTCTTTGGTTTCCATGCGATGATATGCAGCTATAACGAAGCACGTCTCGCACCAGTTTGTGAGAGACGTGGCAAATATCACTCGGCAACAAACCGCCAAGGTGCCGCTCCTGCATGAAATGGCAGCGGCTGCGGCCCTGGTGTGGGTGTGGGAATGTCGTGACCGCAGGCTTCGTCCTTGGCCCAGATCGTTCAGCGACCTCGCAGCTCCCGACTGGTGAATACAACGCTAATGCTTTGCCTGTTCCGCACAAAGTTTTTGTCGATTTCCAGCTCACGCAAGAAGTTTAGCTTACTGTTTGTCGGAAGCTTCACTATACGCTATCTTTCATCAGCCCTGTTTTCAAGTTAACAATCCCTTCATAAGATAGGAACACTGTTTAAGTCTAGACGCAACTCTTCTACGGAAATGTTTTCCTGCTATTACTCCCAGCTTAATGACAATAAGAAAACTATATGGATATCTGCAGTATCTGTAAAATGTCACTGAACATTAGAAATTTGTGAGGAAACCTAACTTTCCTGATAGGTACCGCCGGCCGGAGTGGCCAAACAGTTCTAGGCGCTTCAGTCTGGAACCGCGCGACCGCTACGGTCGCAGGTTCGAATCCTGCCTCGGACATGGATGTGTGTGATGTCCTTAGGTTAGTTAGGTTTAAGTAGTTCTAAGTTCTAAAGGACTGATGACCTCAGCTGTTAAGTCCCATAGTGCTCAGAGCCATTTGAACCGCTTTTTGATAGGTACCGTGTGGTCATAATTAAAACGCAATTCCTCACAGAGGTCCCGTGCAGATTGTAATTATAGTATGACAGCGAAACCCGGTAGATATTCTAATGCGTTAATGCCTAACCGATTTAAGCTGAAAAATGGTTCCAGTTTTGGCCACCAGATGCAAATCTGGCGCTACAAATGCGCGAAAGATGCATAGAAATGTCTACATATGCAATGAATTAGGAACGGGAGGAGAGCAAAAAAAAAAAAAGATAAAACAAGTGAAAAGGCATAATCGCCACTTACAAAATTTATTCTCGATGAGCAATATAGAGGTCGAGGAGATGCTGTACAGTGGCAGATGTGCTCTGGTGGTCAAAACTGGAACTAATTTTTTCCAGTGTAATTCGGTTCCGCATACCCACCACGTTCCGCTGCCATATGGTAACTACAGCCCACACTGGACCTCGGTTAATAGCTGCGATTTAATTATAACCAGCCGGTATATAACAGAAGGATAATAATTAAATATCTCTCTCCAGCCTGTCTACCGTGTAAATACAACATACACAGTCTACTGGAAGACATCACAAGTCTCGGGTGCCGGTTTGCAGATACTTCAGGAGGAACAGTAAATATTTTAGGAGGTGTCAGTATAGAATATTTCGTATAAAACATTCCATATTACATAGGTCCAATTTCTGTTCGTTAAAGAGATTCAGGTATCAGAATGCAACTCAAACAAATACTCAAGGCAGGTGTTAAGAAAATGGAAACGGTCAAGTTCAAAGTTATTTTTCTTAAACTGTATCTCCGACACAGTTCACTTTCGAAATCTCTACACAGGATTGAGTGTAGCTCTTCTGAGGTCGTCATGGTGTTCTTTCAAGACAACAGCACTGTCCATAATCCAAACGATCAATTCCTCTCTCGTGTTTATTTTTTCTTTTTAGACTTTGTCTTTCGACCATCCCCACAGGAAAAAAAATCAGATGGGGTAAGGTTCAAATGGTTCAAATGGCTCTGAGCACTATGGGACTTAACTTCTGAGTTCATCAGTCCCCTAGAAGTTAGAACTACTTCAACCTAACTAAGAACATCACGCACATCCATGCCCGAGGCAGGATTCGAACCTATGACCGTAGCGGTCGCGCGGTCCCAGACTGTAGCGCTTAACGGGGTAAGGTCCGAGGACGTTGGTGGCCACGAAGCTTGGCCATTTCTGCAGAACCATCTTCTGGGGAATGCTGGATTTAGTTGATGTGTCACATGTCGAGTTGCATGTTCTGCGACTCCGCTATTGTGGAAGAACGTACCCATCCTTGTAGCCAAAGTTTTTACTCCACACCCTCTCTCCCAACAATAGTAGTTCTCCCGGAACGCTGCCGTTTAGAAGCACACATCCCGTGACCACACAGCACCCGAAAACAGTCTCTGTTGCCCTGCACATCCTGGAGATGTTGGATGGTTGGTTGGTTTGGGAGAAGGGACCAAACAGTGAGGTCATCAGACCCGTCGGATTAGGGAACGATGAGAAGGAAGTCGGCGGTGCGCTTTCAAAGGAACCGTCCCGGTATTTGCCTGAAGCGATTTAGGCAAATCGCGGAAAACCTAAATCAGGATGGTCGGACGCGGTTTTGAACCGTGGTCCTCCTGAATGCGAGTCCAGTGCGCTAACCGTTGCGGTGCTGGAGATGTAATCTGCCTGTATGGTTTCAAACGCCTAGAGCCAGAACGGCTTCTTTCCAAACTCTCGTTCCACAAACACAGCCCAGTCTGAAACTCTACCTGCTTGGCGTTTCACGTCACTCGGGAGCAAGAGGTGGTTCTGCAAAATGCCTGGGAACTGATTCTCGGCCGGTTTTATCGATCTACAGTACGTCCCTCGTCAACAGCCGAGTCCAGCCTGCTTTCACAGGAGTTTCTCATTTAGCTACGCATGTAATTCAACACAGGAAATCGTAATCTAAGTAGTTAAGTACTGGCAATCACCGGTACCGACCCATATTCCATTATCTGGTAGGGTTAATTTATTCCGATATGATCTGACTCACTCTTATGCGTTTTACTGAACGGTGTGGTGAAAACAGTTGCATAACAGTGTTTATGTGTGCCTGTCGGATGTAGGGAATCAACACTGTAAGATGGGTAGACGCGGAGACATCACAAAATGGCAGGAAGGATACTGTCCTGTTTGTACAATGCCTGGACCACACTGTGAAGTTGACGGATTTTCTAATGTATCGACGAGGGACGAGGTCTTCGTCATTCCAGGTTTTGGAGTCGTATCATGTATAATGTGCCTACGTTATACATCTACTGTTTCTCTTCCAGTAAAATATGAAGTATAATTCCTTGCTGTGTAACGCTGTAATTTCCCTTAAAATGTTTTACTTCCTTTGTAAGAGTGTAGTGCATTTCATTTTACACAGATATTAAAACTGCAGTGTTCAAATGAAGCGAATTATCATCTACAATTATGATGTAACTGTCAAATGAAAAACAAGTTTTTTTTAAAATTTAATATGAGACTTCCCTTCGTTATTTGTCGTTACAGACGAACATCTGCACAAGAGCTACAGTCTTTCTTAGAAGCAGTGCACTTCTCTTTCTCACTATGACGTCCTTCGGCGTTTCACTGGAAGTTGTGTAAGAGTCTGTTTCCTGGAGATCTAGCAAAATGCGAAGCCGTGTCTTGACGGTACTGTACCTCTTTTAACAGGACAAATCGATTTCTGTCTGACAGGAGTACGAAGTTAAGCCACAAGACCAACAGTGGACATACAGTTCTGGCAATTCAGATGCTCTCTGCCATCCGCGTCAGAAGATAGTGTCTCAGTAACAAAGAAACTTACGCACAGGATTTGTCTGGGTAGTGATGTGCATATTGTAATGAAGAGTTCCATTCCTAACAGGACTGTTGATATTTTTAAAATATCAGGAGTCCAATATATCGATATTTAAGAAAATATCATTATCAACTCTCAGTATATCAAAATAACATATCGAAATGTCGACAGAAAAAAAATCGACTTACTGACCTACAAAAATATCGGCTGCGCATTGTGAATTTACTGTCGGCTCTAGATCTGTATACGTAAGTATTGATTTATTATTACATATTTCATACATCAACAAGCTAGCAGCTCGCCTGTTCCCCTTAAAGCAAGAACTGAAAGGAAAGCTACGAACGTTCATGCTTGGCGATAATCACTTTGCAAACAATGGTAACTACATGTAAGTGGCACAATAAAAGGTGTCCGATTCCATCGTTCGTTTTCGTCACATAATCGGACTCGTCAGGAACATTTAATCGTAGTTCACCGTTTTTTTTTTTTATTTCTGCTAACGCCAGCGACCTGTCAGTTGTGGCGTCAAAATTGCATGGTGAAGCTAAACGTTGCAGTTTCTGTTGGTAGCGCCGAGCGCCTATTACGTCAGCATTTCGCTCACACATCTCCGCCCAACGAAAAGATGTTTCCAGAATGAGATTTTCACTCTGAAGCGGAGTGTGCGCTGATATGAAACTTCCTGGCAGATTAAAACTGTGTGCTGGACCGACTCGAACTCGGGACCTCTGCCTTTCGCGAGCAAGCGCTCTATCATGTGAGCTACTCAACCACGACTCATGCCCCGACCTCACAGCTTCATTTCCGCCAGTACCTCGTCTTCTACCTTCCAAACTTCCCCCAGGCTGTGGCAAGCCATGTCTCCGCAATATCCTTTCTTCCAGGAGTGCTTGTTCTGCAGCATCGCAGGAGAGTTTCTGTGAAGTTTGGAAGGTAGGAGGAGGCGTACTGGCGAAAGTGAAGCTGTGAGTCGTGCTTGGGTAGCTCACATGGTAGAGTACTTGCCCGCGAAAGGCAAAGGTCCCGAGTTCGAGTCTCGGTACGGCACACAGTCTTAATCTGCCAGGAAGTTTCATATCAGCGCACACTCAGCCGCAGAGTGAATATTTCATCCTCGATTTTCACCTGTTTCTGAAACTTAAAGGACGACTTCGACTACTTCACTTTGATAGTGATAAAGCGGTACAAGGAGGGGTGAAGGTTGTGGGTCCCTCAATGAAGTCAAATATATCTGCACTGCCAGTATCAACAAACCTGTCACTCGTTGGGATAAATGTGTTCGTCGCCACGGTGACTAGGTTGAAAAATAAATATGTAGACATCAAGAATAAAGATGTAGAATTGTAATAAAGCTTGTTTCATTTAAAGATGTTTAAGAGTTTTCACATAAAAATGCGAAGACATTACCTTTCAGCACGGCCTGGTACAAACTAGTTTGCCAGTATCCTGTCAATGATAGTAGCTTTTCAGCTGCTTTACCAATAACTAGCTCATTTGAAATTGTTTAACATAATTTTACCGCCAGAGCTATTTAGCGCCGAAGAGCATCGCTCATCTCTCTACCGAAACTATCTTATCAGAAGTATCAGAACAGCTTTACGTAATGCGGATGTCACGTGAGGCGGACCGGCCTGTACATAAGGGGGCTGGGTGTATCGTGGTGTCAGTAGAGATGCAGGAATAGCGGCATGGGTAGGTCAGAAGACCTCTGTGACCTCGAAATTGGATATCTGTGTAACAAATCCATCAAGGACACTTCAATCCTTCTGAACCTGGCCAAGTGCTACTGTTGTCATTGTGAAGTGGAAACGCGAAGGAACAACGACAGCTAAACTAAGAGCAAGCATGCCTTCGTGTAGTGGCACACAGTGACCGTAGAAAATTGACGAGGCTGATTTTAAAAAAACCCCTTTAAATTAGCGGAACGAATCAGCCGTGAGTTCCAAAGTGCTACCAGTAGTTCATCTAGCACAGTGACTGTGCGCAGGGAGTTGAAATGAATCGGGTACAGTGCTTGAACAGTTCCTCATAAGCCACATACATCTGTTGACACTTCTAAGCGACGCGTGATGTGGTGTAACAAATGAATCCACTGGACAGTTCATCACTGAAAACGAGTGATTTGTAGTGAAGAATCACGCTATGTTCTGTGGAAAACCGATGGAAGGGTTTGTGTTTGGCGAACGGCTAGAGAACATTACCTGCCGTCATGTGCAGTTACAACAGTGGAGTGGTGAGATGGTTTTACGGTATGAGGGTGTTTTCGATGTTTAGGGTATGGCCCCTTGTTGCGCTTAAGAAACGCTAAATGCGGAGGGATATGAACATATTTTACAGCATTCTGTACTGCGTACAATGAGGAACAGTCCGGAGTTTATGATTTTATCAGCATTACAGAGTTAGATATACAGGGTGATTCAAAAAGAATACCACAACTTTGGGAATTTAAAACTCTGCAACGACAAAAGGCAGAGCTAAGCACTATCTGTCGGCGAATTAAGGGAGCTATAAAGTTTGATTTAGTTGTACATTTGTTCGCCATTTCAGCCAATAAAATTTTTGGTCCCTTTTTCTTCGACGGTGCTACTGTAACTGGACTATAGTATCTGGAGATGTTAGAGAATTGGCTGTTCCCTCAGCTCGAACAAGAAGCACAACAATTCATATTTCAGCAAGATGGAGCGCCACCACATTGGCACTTATCTGTCCGTAACTACCTGAACGTCAACTACCCGAGGCGATGGATCGGCCGCCAGGCAGCCCGTGACAGAGCACTTCATCACTGGCCTCCAAGAAGCCCTGATCTTACCCCCCACGATTTTTTCTTATGGGGGTATGTTAAGGATATGGTGTTTCGGCCACCTCTTCCAGCCACCATTGATGATTTGAAACGAGAAATAACAGCAGCTATCCAAACTGTTACGCCTGATATGCTACAGAGAGTGTGGAACGAGTTGGAGTATAGGGTTGATATTGCTCGTGTGTCTGGAGGGGGCCATATTGAACATCTCTGAACTTGTTTTTGAGTGAAAAAAACCTTTTTAAATACTCTTTGTAATGATGTATAACAGAAGGTTATATTATGTTTCTTTCATTAAATACACATTTTTAAAGTTGTGGTATTCTTTTTGAATCACCCTGTATATTCAGCGATCACAGGCCCTGCAGACCACGCGCTGCTTCCACAAACTGCCTCCATTCCTTCCTGTTTTGTGCCCGGTTCCTCCAGGTGTCTTCAGTTCCCAGGGCTGCTAGGTCCTTCGCCAGGTCGTCCATCCAGCTCTACCTTGGTCGTCCAATGGGGCGTTTGGTGGTTGGTTTCCCCTCTAGTGTCATCTTCGCCTGTTTTCCATCTGGCATACGGGCTACATGGCCCACTCATTGTATTCTTTTGCTCTTTATCTTCTGTAGGATAGTTGGTTGTCGCATCAGAAGGTAGATTTCCTCATTTTTCCTCCTCCTCCATTCTCCGTTATCTAAAACTGGTCCACATATCTTCCTCATTACTCTTCTTTCAAATATTAATAGTTTTTCCCTTTCTCGCTTAGTCATGCTCCATGTTTCTGAACTGTACATTACAGAGTACCCTGCCTTAAAGTATTGTTTGTGAGGAATGCTTTACGAACAATAACTCTCCGGAAATTGACTAGCTTGCCCAGAGTCCCGACCTAAACCCCAATAGAACATTTCGGGATACTACAAAGGATTTGACATGGTGGACAGTTGCAACTGAGTAACATATTCGTAAAGTACTTTGCGAAGACCTTTTGAACGTCGGCTAAGCTCCAGTTCCCAGCGTCCAGCAGCACTACC
This sequence comes from Schistocerca piceifrons, assembly GCF_021461385.2. Classification (NCBI taxonomy): domain Eukaryota; kingdom Metazoa; phylum Arthropoda; class Insecta; order Orthoptera; family Acrididae; genus Schistocerca; species Schistocerca piceifrons. The sequence continues at coordinate 403,224,411 of NC_060144.1, read as the reverse complement.
TTCTCTTGTTGCGGATCTCGAGAAAGAATGGCCTCCCATTCCTCGACATACATTCAGGCATCTCATTGAAAGCGTCCTCAACATAGTTCAAACCTCTATAAAGCCGAAGAGTGGACACACCCCTTATTAAAGTCCATAAATCTGTGTCTGAACACTTTTTATCACATAGTGTATTGTTACACTCACAAATAGTTGTATATGAATGATTCCCTCTGTGAGTCATTTATCCTGTAAGCAAAGGGCGCAGCGCTCATACCTCTCGTGAAACGCAGCACAGGTCGCCCAGCCTGTCTGGTGTTTGTCTCGATTTCGTCATCAAAATTTTTCTTGCAGTTTTCAATTATAGTTCATGGTGGCCTACGTGTCAAGTGACACGTGAACTGCGGACCATCTGCCCGCTACGCACTCTTGTGTGTTGCCAAGGGACCGTGGTAAGCAACCACGTGTTGATTGCTGGCCGCCGCCACAAAGCGTTGGCTGGTAGCCACAACCCGTCTCTGGCATCGGCTCCCAGTTAACTCGTACGCGTTTTCTTCCTAACTCTAGTTCATCTACATGCATACTCTGTAAGACACCGTATGGTGCATGACGGAGAGTACCTTGTACAACTTCTAGTCATTTCCTTTCCTCTTGTAAGGTGGACATGTCAGTTTGATTTTTGTAAGTTACCGACGTGCAAGTCACAGAGCGAGCAAGTTATGTTACTGTTGCACGATCTTTGGTCTTTTTGTGGCACAGTCTTTGCCACTGCGCAGTCTGATACATTCTTAGATGAAGTGTGGTAGGTGATGGACATATTCAGTACTGCTTTGTTGACTTGCGATTGTATGTGTTCGATGAAGAAAGATTTATTGTAAAGGACAACGAGGATGAATATGACGTATATATTGGTAGGTGAAAAGAACAAAAAATTCGAATAATGTTGTTATTTTTTGAAGAGAAGACGTTTAAGGTAAGACTGCAGCACTGTGCAGCTAGTCAGAATGATAGTCAGCTAGTCAACTCGCTCAGAGCTGAGGAAGAGACCAACCTATTTCCCCGAGGCATCCATTTAGATAACAACTGATTAAACCGTTTAACTTTTATACAAATTCTCTGTTAACATTGTATCCATTTTAAATCTTTGTTCAGTTTCTCAAGAATAATACTGTGCAGACCAGTGTTACGTGTGGAGATCAAGTGAAATTTTACTCTATCTCTTTGAACACATACTTCATTCTAAAATATTTGCCTCGAAGTATCATTTCGTAGGAAACACTTCCCGCCCCACTGTTTAACGAATGTTTATCATTATGCATTACCACATTGCACCACATGGTATGCAACAGTCTGAATATTGTTCGAAAATTTTATTTGAAAATAGAAATCTTGCTTAGTCGCCGGCTGCTTGCTGTTGTGTTTTCGAGAGATCTGCAATAAATTTGCTAAGGCGTGAGGTAAGTGGAAATTTTGATTAAGGCCAGCTAATTGTTTTACTTTACTTGTGCTTTTAATATAAAGACAAGTTGCATTCAGACCAGTTATAGCTCAATTCAAATTAGATCCTGTTTAGTCAAAGGTTAGCATACGAGTTGAAGTTGGGTTGGGTTGTTTGGGGGAAGAGACCAAACAGCGAGGTCATCGGTCTAATCGGATTAGGGAAGGATGGGGAAGGAAGTCAGCCGTGCCCTGTCAGAGGAACCATGCCGGCATTTTCGTGGAGCGATTTAGCGAAATCACGCGGGATTGAACCGTCGTCCTCCCGAATGCGAGTCCAGTGTGCTAACCACTGTGCCACCTTGCTCGTTCGAGTTTAGGTTGCATAACAGTTTGTAGGTGCATAGTTTTGGTAATACGTAGACTTCTCATAGGGCGGGAGGTAAATTCGGCTAAATTTCATACTTACACATTTAGTTGGGAGGTTACACTCTTCCACTCGCAGATACAGTGAGGGAGAAACGACTGTCTCTATGTCCCCGTACCAGCCCTAATTTCTCTTCCCTTGTCTTCGTGGTCCTTAATGCGAAAAGTACATTGGCGGCAGCAGAATCATTCAGCAGTCAGCGTCAAATGCCGGTTCTCTATATTTTTTCAGAAGTGCTCCGCGAAATGAACGTCACCTTTACTCCATGCATTCCCTTTTGAATCACGAAACATCTCCGTAATACTTGCCTGTGGATCGAATCTACCGGTAACAAATCTAGCAGCCCATCTCTGAATTGCTTCGATGTCTTCCCTCAATTCACCCTGGTGGGGATCCCAGACAGTCGACCAATATTCAAAAATTGGTTGCGTTAGAGTTCTTTACGGGCTCTCCTTTACACATGAACCACATTTTCATAAAATTCTCCCTATAAACCGAAGTTCCACAGTGACTTACTTACATTTTTAACGCATCATCTCTTATCCCAGCCATGACTGGCTGGAACCTTACAAACCAACCTGGCAGCGCCAAAGTGTACTCCGAACAAGGAAAAAACTTCCCTTCTGATCATATACAGGTCTATATCTTATGATTTCACTCGCCCCCCCCCCTCCCCCTTAAAGATGACAACCCCTTCACGTTTCGAAGGCTCACACCTTCATTTTCAGGTGGAGAATTCTTAATTTACATAGTTATTGTTGGTGAAGGGTACTTTTCAGAGTAGCAGACCAAGGGTAGTAACGGTTATGTTGCGTCTTTTCCTAATGATCACAATTGTTTATTTAGAAAAGGCACTTTTGAGGTTAAAAAGCATGCATTTCTGATAGTGAATTGTACTTATAGTGGCGGTAGAGTCGTAAAAAGTCTGCATTATGTTGCCTGTGTATGTACCCTCCACTGAACATTATGTTAACACTGTCACTTCAAAGATGTACATGTTGTAGGTATGCTTGCTTACATTGGACACAAAGGCAAAAGGCTAAATGTTTCTACGCGAATATGTTTGTTTTCTTTTTAAAAAAGATATGAACGGGCTGTATCAGTGAGAAAACGTATTTATGTAGAAATCATTTAATCTTTTATGTTTGTATCCAGTGTAACCAAGCACACCTGTAACATTTACAACATCTTTGAAGTGACCGTGTAAACATAATGTGCAATGGATAGGACATACAGCAGGCAGCAGTGTGTAGACTTTTTACGACTCTACCGCCCCTGTAAGTACAATTCATTGTCGGAACTGTCTGCTCCAAATATACAATTTTCATTATTAGCAAACTGCGAAAAGTAATCTACACTACACTTGGTCTGCTACTGTGATAAGACGTCCGCACTCTTCACCAGCACCAGCTGTGTAAATAAACAGTTCTCTATCTGAAGAATATGGTGTGAAACGTTGAAACGCCTAGTCGCAAAATAAACAAATGACTTGCGCAGAAAACTGTTTTATTTGTGTTTATCAACAGGCGCAGCGTTCATAATGGCGCCTTCTTTGATGCATCTGTACAACGCATAACTTGGATAGCAACTGCAATGACAGATATCTATTGTTGCCCAAGTGGCTTCAGTGTGTAGCGACGTTCACTAGTGGCGGTACTCTGTTCAGACGGAGCAGTATATAAAGCTACGGCATTTTCTCGTAACTTACTGCGCTAATTTATAGACTGCTGACGGCACGCGCCGACCTTCGTGAGGTGGACGTGCAGACATCTGCTAGCGCCATCTCGGAAACTCCATTAACCACTGACAAATGCCCGAAGGTCATTTGGCTCGGCGCTCGGCGGCTATTGTAGTCGTCTACCTTGAGGTTGAATGTGCTGCGTGAATACTGCCCCACAATCGCCGTCCTTGGAATTTCGCTGCTCGCTACGCGTATAAAGACAAGCAGAATGCAGTCCTCCGAATAGCCTCTCTCTTTCTCTCTTTTTTTTTATCAGATGATCATCAACTCATGGGTATGAGATACCAATAGGAGCAAGATTTCAGAGGTCTCATCTGGCTATTAGCCAAAGCTCAGTGTTTTTTTGCTACATAACGAAGTGTTTACCACAGAGAGCTGTCTCCTGTCAGTGGGTAGAACAAACAGTGTTGATTCTTTTATTTCCCATATGATCACATACAGGGTGTTTCAGAAGGTTTGTGAGATGATTCTACATGTGAAAATAAAAAGAAAAAGTCCTATGAACATGTGTCCAATTTTCGGTCGTTACGGCCCTGCAGCGGGTTGAAGGTGAAACAGAATAATGGTGGGACAGATGACTGATCCATCCTACCCATCTCAACGCACTTGTCAATGCGTTGGAAGGTATGTTGTGTTGCACATAGAACATCATCTTGGCGGGCTTTAATGCGGGCAACAGCGTCGGTGACGCGAGCGACAAGTTCTTCACGTGTATCCACCTTCATAGCGCATACATTCCCCTGTAACATACCCCATAAACGAAAGTGTAATGGTATAAGATCGGGTGATAATGGCAGGCCAGTTAATGGGTCCACCACGGCCAATCCACTGTTGAGGAAATGTGTTACCAATACTGGGGTATATTTGTTTGGTATAGTGAATCAGTGATGCATCATGTTGCAGATACATTTGCCGTCGTCCTCTAATGTTACGTCTTCCAGGAAGACATGTCCGAAAGAACAGATACCATCGGTGACCATGCAGCTCTCTTAGAATGAAATGATAATTAAATCCAGACCCTAAGCTGTCGACAGGCGTTGATATACATCAACGGGGACAGTTGAAAATGTGTGCCCCGACCGGGACTAGAACCCAGGATCTCCTGCTTACATGGCTGACACTCTATCTATCTGAGCCACCGAGGGCACAGAGGATAGTGCGACTGCAGGGATTTATGCCTTGCACGCTCCCCGTGAGACCCACATTCCCAACTTAATGTCCACACACTACATTCGTAGTGCCCCTGCCCATTACACTCATTACTCGCGGCAGACAATCTTACCGAGTCACCGCTACGGTCGCAGGTTCGAATCCTGCCTCGGGCATGGATGTTTGGGATGTCTTTAGGTTAGTTAGGTTTAACTAGTTCTAAGTTCTAGGGGACTAATGACCTCAGCAGTTGAGTCCCATAGTGCTCAGAGCCAGCCTTACCGAGTCCCGTAAGTGTTCGGGCAATGTGTCTGCATCCAGCACAGAAGAAGAAGGTCAATGGCCGGTTAGCTTTAACTATATGGTTTGTCCGAAAGAACAGGTACCATATTCGTATAGTTAAGGCTAACCGACCATTGACATTCTTCTTCTGTGCTGGATGCAGATACATTGTCCGAACACTTACGGGACTCGGTAAAATTGTCTGCCGCGAGTAGAGTGTAATGGGCAGGGACTCTACGAATGTAGTGTGCGGACATTAAGTTGGGAATGTGGGTCTCACGGCGAGCGTGCAAGGCATAAATCCCTGCAGTCGCACTATCCTCTGTGCCCTCGGTGGCTCAGATATATAGAGTGTCAGCCATGTAAGCAGGAGATCCTGGGTTCGAGTCCCGGTCGGGGCACACATTTTCAACTGTCCCCGTTGATGTATACTCCTGGAAATTGAAATAAGAACACCGTGAATTCATTGTCCCAGGAAGGGGAAACTTTATTGACACATTCCTGGGGTCAGATACATCACATGATCACACTGACAGAACCACAGGCACATAGACACAGGAAACAGAGCATGCACAATGTCGGCACTAGTACAGTGTATATCCACCTTTCGCAGCAATGCGGGCTGCTATTCTCCCATGGAGACGATCATAGAGATGCTGGATGTAGTCCTGTGGAACGGCTTGCCATGCCATTTCCACCTGGCGCCTCAGTTGGATCAGCGTTCGTGCTGGACGTGCAGACCGCGTGAGACGACGCTTCATCCAGTCCCAAACATGCTCAATGGGGGACAGATCCGGAGATCTTGCTGGCCAGGGTAGTTGACTTACACCTTCTAGAACACGTTGGGTGGCACGGGATGCATGCGGACGTGCATTGTCCTGTTGGAACAGCAAGTTCCCTTGCCGGTCTAGGAATGGTAGAACGATGGGTTCGATGACGGTTTGGATGTACCGTGCACTATTCAGTGTCCCCTCGACGATCACCAGTGGTGTACGGCCAGTGTAGGAGATCGCTCCCCACACCATGATGCCGGGTGTTGGCCCTGTGTGCCTCGGTCGTGTGCAGTCCTGATTGTGGCGCTCACCTGCACGGCGCCAAACACGCATACGACCATCATTGGCACCAAGGCAGAAGCGACTCTCATCGCTGAAGACGACACGTCTCCATTCGTCCCTCCATTCACGCCTGTCGCGACACCACTGGAGGCGAGCTGCACGATGTTGGGGCGTGAGCGGAAGACGGCCTAACGGTGTGCGGGACCGTAGCCCAGCTTCATGGAGACGGTTGCGAATGGTCCTCACCGATACCCCAGGAGCAACAGTGTCCCTAATTTGCTGGGAAGTGGCGGTGCGGTCCCCTACGGCACTGCGTAGGATCCTACGGTCTTGGCGTGCAACCGTGCGTCGCTGCGGTCCGGTCCCAGGTCGACGGGCACGTGCACCTTCCGCCGACCACTGGCGACAACATCGATGTACTGTGGAGACCTCACGCCCCACGTGTTGAGCAATTCGGCGGTACGTCCACCCGGCCTCCCGCATGCCCACTATACGCCCTCGCTCAAAGTCCGTCAACTGCACATACGGTTCACGTCCATGCTGTCGCTGCATGCTACCAGTGTTAAAGACTGCGAGGGAGCTCCGTATGCCACGGCAAACTGGCTGACACTGACGGCGGCGGTGCACAAATGCTGCGCAGCTAGCGCCATTCGACGGCCAACACCGCGGTTCCTGGTGTGTCCGCTGTGCCGTGCGTGTGAATTATTGCTTGTACAGCCCTCTCGCAGTGTCCGGAGCAAGTATGGTGGGTCTGACACACCGGTGTCAATGTGTTCTTTTTTCCATTTCCAGGAGTGTATATCAACGCCTGTCGACAGTTTAGGGTCTGGATTTAATTATCACTTCATTCACTGAGCCAGTGCACGATTGCACTCTGGGTACCTTTGCAGCTGTTGTCTCAGTGTGACATCACAGTGCTGCCATTTGTTGGAGAACTCCACAGTTCTTATGCGATGGTTCAGTCATCTGTCTCATCATCATCCTGTCCACTACAGCGCCTACACGGCATTTTGTTATGTAATATTCACACTTGTCTTCATTTTCATTCATGGATATCTGTAGTCTTCAACGTGCCCCAGTTCCGTAACCATCGAAACTCAGACGAATGTTCAGAGGACTTTCTCACGTTATTTCTCGTGTAGAATCACCTCGCAAATTATGTGATATTCCTTCTGAAGCAACGTGTGTAATTAGTTCTTCAATCTTTCACAACTCCTGTCTGAAGAGAGCTACTTCAACAAGCGGTTGAACTGAAGGAGCGAACGAGCGAACTTATGTAATTTTCTTTCTTTATAATCGGAGCTTCGAAAACAGCACGGTCGTAATGTATCAGCTTTGATAGCAAGAAACACAGTATTTGAACGGTTGCTCTTTAGTCACCTTTCGTGGACCTCTCTGCATGGAAGCAATAAGAGAAATGTAAGGTGGATATTTTGACAGACAGCTGGAGTATACGAAGTTAGGTGCAAGTGTGATGAAGTACACATAAGGGAGGCAGCTCGTGCAGTTAAAGAACAGATGAAAGAGTACAAACGACATGTACATCTTGAGCAATGCGGCACATCAGCCGTAGATGAGCACAGTGAAAAATGCAGTCAGAACATAGATTGCAACAAACAGTCAGAGAGACAATAGATGTTACTAAATGTGCGAACAGTGTCAGTCTTAAAGATGGCTTTACGCTGCCCCTAGCTAAGCTTGCTGTGGTATCAAGTATCAGTACCAGCCCCACATAATTGCAAGTTTCCGTCAGATGCCGACGGGGGTCGTGTGAGATCCGTTGGACCCAATGGTACACACCCGCTGAGCCACGCCTCCACTGGCTCCGTACCACGAGCGCCCCGTGCCGCTGCAATATACAATGAAATTTTAATTAAATGAAACCCTACGCTATTGACAGACGTTGATATACATCAACGGGGACAGTAGAAAATGTGTGCTCCGACCGGGACTCGAACCCGGGATCTCCTGCTTACATGGCAGACACTCTATCGAACTGAGCCACCGAGGGCACAGACGATAGCTCGGCTACAGACACTTGCACGCTCCCCGTGAGACCCCTATTCCCAACTTAATGTCCACACACTACATTCGTAGTGCCCTGCCCACTACACTCATTACTCGTAGCAGACAATCTTACCGAGTCCCGTAAGAGTTCTGCCTCGGGCATGGATGTGTGTGATGTCCTTAGGGTAGTTAGGTTTAAGTAGTTCTAAGTTCTAGGGGACTGATGACCACAGATGTGAAGTCCCATAGTGCTCAGAGCCATTTGAACCGTAAGAGTTCGGTCAATGCGTCTGCATCCAGCACAGACGAAGAAGGTCAATAGCCAGTTAGCCTTAACTATATGACGATGGTATTTGTTCTTTCGGACATGTCCGAAAGAACAGATACAATCTTCATGGCCATACGCTGGGGCCGAGTGGTTCTAGGAGCTTCAGTCCGGAACCGCGCTGCTGCTACGGTCGTAGGTTCGAAGCCTGCCTTGGGCATGGATGTGTGTGATGTCCTTAGGTTAGTTAGGGTTAAGTAGTTCTAAGTCTAGGGGACTGATGACCTAAGATGTTAAGTCCCATAGTGCTCAGAGCCATTTGAACCTTCTGAACCGTCTTCATGCAATACAGGATGGTCGGCGGCAGCCACACGGCCCACTCACGCTGCAAGCCCATTCGTCGAGGCCCACGAAAATGACAGGCCGCGGCGCACGAAAGTAGGCCAGAGCTCTCTCGCTCAGCTCAGCAGACAAGATGCAGTTCTAAACCTGTTAACTCGTAGGTGGATGTTTACGTACTAACGAGGATTGCATCTTCTACTGGAATCTCCTATTATGAAATCTTACTGAGTAACAGTACTTCAACGAAATTTAAGATGAACACTCGATATAAATGGTATAACGGCTTTTTTATACCATTTAGCCTCTTCTGCTTAACAATTCTCATTTCAAAGTTCAAATGGCTCTGAGCACTATGGGACTCAACTGCTGAGGTCATTAGTCCCCTAGAACTTAGAACTAGTTAAACCTAACTAACCTAAGGACATCACAAACATCCATGCCCGAGGCAGGATTCGAACCTGCGACCGTAGCGGTCTTGCGGTTCCAGACTGCAGCGCCTTTAACCGCACGGCCACTTCGGCCGGCAATTCTCATTTCATACAAGAAGTGATGCCTTATGTAACTGCTAATCATGTTGGCATGATTTTAATTTTATTGTGCCCCAGTACAGCGGTAACAAATTATAAGTAGACCTATGGACTTCCGATCATTGCAGGACTAATAACAGTAACACTCCATAATAGCGGATTCCAGTAGAAGACGCAGGTCTCGTTTGTACGTACACAACTAGTTACGAGTTAACAGGTGTAGAAAAGTGGTTTGCTGAGTTGAGCGACAGGCCTATCTTCGTGACGTACGCGCCGCGGCCTGTCTTTCTCCAGTGCCTCGCCGCTTCGCTATATGAGCTACGCAGACGCTGCTTAGTCGCGGCTCTGTCACCATCCTTTATGCTTAGATCAGAGAACCTCTTCCTTGTTGACACTGAGAGCCAGACAGTATTTCTTGCTGCATTATTTGTAATGAGTCTTTGTATCGTTGGGAAATTAAGGCTGTTTACTGTGTTTAAGTTGCTGCTAATAATTTCTGCTCCCATCCGGCTTTCCTACGACGGCAGTTGCTACATCACTCAGCAGCTCACTTCTCCTTACTGTTGTGTACACAGTGGTACACAACAGGTGCCGGCTGGCAGTGCTAGAGTACGCCACTGGCGTACACAAACGTGCACGTAAACATAAACAATGCGTCACTCACGCGTCGGCCTGTAGCCAGCAGCGCCCCGGCCAGGGCGCCCTCCACTTAGGGAAACGTCATTGCGAACCGATCGTGAACGTTTACGGCGATAAACGTTCGGCATACTCTCCTTAAATATGTGACAGAATGAGTCTGCGCCACAGTCTGCAGCGTTTCCCAGTTCTCATAATGGAGCAGATTCCGATCAGCATTCAATAAAAACGAAAAGTACTGCTGTTACCATTTTAGTTTTGGCACAGTGTGCAGGCCACAAAAATGTGTTCAGCATTATGAATTGCGAAATAGGAGAAACGGAAAGAGGCAGATACAAATGCAGCCGAATGTTCTGCCACAGATGTTGTTACAAGCCGCTTGTTTGTCGAACAAAAAGATGGTTCAAATGGCTCTGAGCACTATGGGACTTAAGTTCCCAGGTAATCAGTCGCCTAGAACATAGAACTACTTAAACCTAACTAACTTCAGGACATCACACACATCCATGCCCGAGGCAAGGATTCGAACCTGCGACTGTAGCGGTCGCGCGGTTCCAGACTGAAGCGCCTAGAACCGCTCGGCCACTCCAGCCGGTTGTCGAACATTACAACTCAGGGCGTCCTACAAACAACAAAAAATGATAAAATAAATGTGGCTAAATAATAAACTGTTTTAAGATTCCAGCCTATGTCTCAAAATTTCTGGACATTGATATGGGATTACAATGAACTTTACTGGCTATTTACTGTCGCAGGCATTTCAAAACCACATTGGGTGCCGATTGTCTTCATCAATTCCGCCTTCTAGTTCACATTACAAAGTAACTCACAATTATGAACCGCTTGAAAAAATAATTTACTGTACAGCCGTTGTTTACATTTTTATACATCCCCAGAACAATATTAAGTGAAACAGTGGCTTACCACATATTAATGACCACCACCATATTCCCGGGCCATAGATAATTAGGGGCCCGCCGGGGTGGCCGAGCGGTTCTAGGCGCTACAGTCTGGAACTGCGCGACCGCTACAGTCGCAGGTTCGAATCCTGCCTGGGGCATGGATGTATGTGATGTCCTTAGGTTAGTTAGGTTTAAGTAGTTCTAAGTTCTAGGGGACTGATGACCTCAGAAGTTAAGTCCCATAGTGCTCAGAGCCATTTGAGCCATAATTAGGGACGTCTGTTGATCATCGATATTTACAATAAATTGATGTTTGGTGTTTAATAATCCATATCGTAAAATCAATAATGAAGTCTTTGAAACATTGTACAATGATGTTACAGACAAAAGATCGAACTTCGATGTTACAAAATAAAGTAGGCAACTTGTTACTGTGAGTTATGTTTTCGTTATTTAAACAAAACACCAGTGCAACACTGTTTCGACTGTCTAACGTAGCCATGGGGTAGGGGGGAAGCGGGAAGCAATATTTTTAAATGAACCAAGACGGAAAAATTCACTGTTGTTGTATCTAAGTCTGGGCTAAAGGATTTCATTGTTCATTCAGTGCATGCTTTCATGGCTTCATCTAGAGAGTGCCGGTTTTTTTTTAATTCTTAAGAATGATACTTCGAATTATGTAAGTACATTTTTTGTCTAAGATATGTAAGACTATATTTGGTCCACGTTAATATAAGTGCTATTTTCGTTTGTTGGTTTGAAATATACTAATTACGAATAAATCGTGTTGTATGTTTACCGGGTATCTAGAAACGACGGAGAGGCTCCGTCCCCGCCGCAGCCGCAATGGTCCACAACCCCACGACGATGACCGCAGTCCACTTCACCCCTCCGCCGCCCCACACCGAACCCAGGGTTATTGTGCGGTTCGGTCTCCGGTGGACCCCCCAGGGAACATCTCACACCAGACGAGTCTAACCCCTATGTCTGCGTGGTAGAGTAACGGTGGTGTACGCGTACGTGGAGAACTTGTTTGCGCAGCAATCGCCGACGTAGTGTAGCTGAGACGGAATGAGGGGAACCAGCCTGCATTTGCCGAGGCAGATGGAAAACCGCCTAAAAACCATCCACAGACTGGCCGGCTCACCGGATCTCGACACAAGTCTGCCGGGCGGATTCGTGCTGGGGACCAGGTGCTCCTTCCCGCTCCGAAAAGCCGTGCATTAGACCGATCGGCTAACCTGGCGGGCACGAATAATGCATACTTACAAACATCTTTCATTTTCACGCGCTCTGTGTCAGAATTAAAGATGATTACCAAATGATTCGGCAGTGTAGGAAAGTCGTATTCACTGACGAGTGATACAGCGATTGTTCTTACTTTATTTTGTATTTTTCAGGATATACGGTGTTACGAAATGTATTACAGAAATGGAGGAGGATTCTTTGTTACGTTAAATGTGGTTTGAGCAGTAAGAATCAATTTATTCTTCCTGGATCATTACTAGAAACACCAACAGACAATAAAAAAAGCATTACAATATGTAGAAAAAACAATTTCAGGATGTGTAATGTTAATTATTGCTGTATTTATTGATTAATGCTTGTAATATTAGAGTATTTGTATGCTGCTTCTTACACCGTTCATCATTAAATATCTACGGTTTGCAGACAATTATCGTCGACCATCGACATTGAGACGTCGGGGATGAAATCGGCGCCGACGATTTACCAACATCGCACATACCTATGTAGGAGATTTCCGTGTGAGCCAGAATATCATTACGAGCGTGGTACACACAGTATGGTGCTTCGGACGTATACTGCGGATATAGAGAGGATGCAATTAGAGCGAAGACCAGGGCAAGCACGAAAACGGAGGGGGCTGAAGGCGTTATGAATGCTTTAGGAGCGAGCGGGCAGGTGAAGCGAATGCCAGGGCCCGCGCTGCGTTAATTTAAGAGCCCACCACGGACGGCCTCGCAGCGCCAGACAGCGCGGGGCCGCGTGACGTCAGCAGCCAGGGCCGAACCAGCGCATGCGCCGTGGTTCCCGCTGGCTGCTTCGAAGCGAGCTGGAATTGCGAGGAGGAAACGATTCTGCACACGCGCAGAGCAGCTGCCGACAGAAATACAGCGGGGGGAGTCCCGTGGCGTCATGTCTCCTGCATCCAAAAATAGGCGCCATATCACTCACTGCCTGCAAGCTCCCTAAACTTCAGAAGATTATCAAGCAGGAGACGCAGAGTTCTTCCTCATTGTGGCGAAGTTTTATTTTTGTTACACTTCGCCGCGCGGAATTAGTCTAGGGCGCTGCAGTCATGGACTGTGCGGCTGGTCCAGGCGGAGGTTCGAGTCCTCCCTCGGGCATGGGTGTGTGTGTTTGTAGGATAATTTAGGTTAAGTAGTGTGTAAGCTTGGCCCCCACCCCCTCGTGGACAATGGACCTTGCCGTTGGTGGGGAGGCTTGCGTGCCTCAACGATACAGATAGCCGTACCGTAGGTGCAACCACAACAGAGGGGTATCTGTTGAGAGGCCAGACAAACGTGTGGTTCCTGAAGAGAGGCAGCAGTCTTTTCAGTAGTTGCAGGGGCAACAGTCTGGATGATTGACTGATCTGGCCTTGTAACACTAACCAAAATGGCCTTGCTGTTCTGGTACTGCGAACGGCTGAAAACAAGGGGAAACTACAGCCGGAATTTTTCCCGAGGGCATGCAGCTTTACTGTATGATTAATGGTTCAAATGGCTCTGAGCACTATGGGACTCAACTGCTGAGGTCATAAGTCCCCTAGAACTTAGAACTACTTAAACCTAACTAACCTAAGGACAACACACACATCCATGCCCGAGGCAGGATTCGAACCTGCGACCGTAGCGGTCGCGCGGTTCCAGACTGTAGCGCCAGAACCGCTCGGCCACCAGCGGCCGGCTACTGTATGATTAAATCATGATGGCGTCCCCTTGGCTAAAATATTCCGGAGGTAAAATAGCCCCATGCGGATCTCCGGTCGGGGACTACTCAGGAGGACGTCGTTATCAGGAGAAAGAAAACTGGCGTTCTACGTATCGGAGCGTGGAATGTCAGATCACGTAATCGGACAGGTAAGTTAGAAAATTTAAAAAGGGAAATGGATAGGTTAAAGTTGGATATAGTGGGAATTAGTGAAGTTCGGTGGCAGGAGGAACAAGACTTTTGGTCCGGTGAATACAGGGTTATAAATGCAAAATCAAATAAAGGTAATGCAGGAGTAGGTTTAATAATGAGTAAAAAATAGGAGTACAGGTAAGCTACTACAAACAGCATAGTGAACGCATTATTGTGGCCAAGATAGACACGAAGCCCACGCCTTCTACACTAGTGCAAGTTTATATGCCAACTAGCTCTGAAGATGACGAAGAAATTGATGAAATGTATGATAAGATAAAAGAAATTATTCAGGTAGTGAAGGGAGACGAAAATTTAATAGTCATTGGTGACTGGAATTCAAGAGTAGGAAAGGGAGAGAAGGAAACATAGTAGGTGAATATGGATTGGGGCTAAGAAATGAAAGAGGAAGCCGCCTGGTAGAATTTTGCGCAGAGCATAACTTAATCATAGCTAACACTTGGTTTAAAAATCATGAAAGAAGGTTGTATACATGAAAGAACCCTGTATATACTAAAAGGTATCAGACAGATTATATAATGGTAAGACAGAGATTTAGGAACCAGGTTTTAAATTGTAAGACATTTCTAGGGGCAGAAGTGGACTCTGAAGACAATCCATTGGTTATAAACTGTAGATTAAAACTGAAGAAACTGCAAGAAGGTGGCAATTTAAGGAGATGGTTGTTAACATCGAGTATAGATTTAAGTGTCAGGAAGTCGTTTCTGAATGTATTTGTATGGAGTGTAGCCGTGTATGGAAGTGAAACGTCGACGATAAATAGTTTAGACAAGAAGAGAATAGAAGCTTTCGAAATGTGGTGCTATAGAAGAATGCTGAAGATTAGATGGGTAGATCACATAACTAATGAGGAGGTATTGAACAGAATTGGAGAGAAGAGAAATTTGTGGCACAACTTGAGTAGAGGAAGGGATCGGTTGGCTGGGTATATTCTGAGGCATCAAGGGATCACCAATTTAGTATTGGAGGGCAGCGTGGAGGGTAAAAATCGTAGAGGGAGATCAAGAGATGAATACACTAAGCAGATTCAGAAGGATGTAGGTTGCAGTAGGTACTGGGAGATGAAGAAGCTTGCACAGGATAGAGTAGCATGGAGAGCTGCATCAATCCAGTCTCAGGACTGAAGACCACAATAACAAATGTAAGTAGGCTGTTTATGTTTTATTATTGGCAACGTTACGTAGCGCTCTGTTTCAAAATCACTGGCTGTGCTGTGTGCAGTCTGTGGCTAGTTTGCATTGTTGTCTGCCATTGTAGTGTTGGGCAGCTGGATGCGAACAGCGCGTAGCGTTGCGCAGTTGGAGGTGAGCCGCCAGCAGAGAAATGGCGGAATTTTGAAATTTGTAAGACTGGATGTCATGAACTGCTATATATATTATGACTATTAAGTTAAATACATTGTTCGTTCTCTATTAAAATCTTTCATTTGCTAACTATGCCTATCAGTAGTTAGTGCCTTCCGTAGTTTGAATCTTTTATTTAGCTGGCAGTAGTGGCGCTCGCTGTATTGCAGTAATTCGAGTAACAAAGATTTTTGTGAGGTAAGTGATTTGTGAGACGTATAGGTTAATGTTAGTCAGGGCCATTCTTTTGTAGGGATTTTTGAAAGTCAGATTGCGTTGCGCCAAAAAAATATTGTATGTCAGTAATTTTTCAAAGGGGACGATTCATATGTCGACCCTTTAACCGAGGATACCTCACTGGAATCTTCTCATTTTTTCTTGTAGTTTGTGTAATTAGTGTAGCTTTTGTTTATTGCTAGTGCGTAATTGTAGAGAGATTTTCCTTTGTAGTTGTAGTTTTTCACTCTTGTACAGTTACATAGTTGTGGCATGCATGTAGATTTGCAACAAGTATTTCGCAGCTGCGCTTGCAATTAACGAGATGTCATTTTCAATGCTATGTTAATGTGTTTTCTTATTTTGCTCTTCAAATTGCGCTTTTCTGTGTTGTCGTGTGAAATATTGTGACAATAATGTCTTGTGAAAAACATAATACTAGGCTCCAAAGTAAACTGAGAAATGACGTGAAGACGAAGAAGTGTGTTAGCGCCACTGTGTAATGAATTAACTAATGTTCAACACAGTAATTTGGTAATTGTGCATAGGGAAATGGAGCGGGCGGCAAACAATGGTGTAGACAATGAAACAATTAGTGAACAGGGAAGCATTATCGATCGATTGGTCGGCAACAGCCCGCCTCAGGAATCGGGAATGACAGTACACAATTTTGCAACTACTGCAGATTCAGGTTTTGGATCCTCACCGTTTTCTCAAATAAGTCAAGACACATTTTCTGCTTGTCAAAATGTGAATGTTTCTGGTGCAACTTCACTGCCGAAAACACTGAGGAACATGTTTCAGACACCAGTGCATTGTTAGTACAGTTAATGCAACAAATGGGACAAAGGCTACAAAAGTTAGACGCAATGGAACAAAATCTTCAAAAGTTAGACACAACAGAACAAAATCTTCAAAAGTTAGACACAACGCGTCAACAAAATCAGAAACAAATGGGACAAAATCTTCAAAAGTTTGACACAATGGAACAAAATCTTCAAAAGTTAGACACAATGGAACAACACCAGAGACAAACACAGCAACATTTAGACGCAATGGAACAAAATCTTCAAAGGTTAGACACCACACTTGAACAAACACGTGAAGATTTAACTACTGAGTTACATAAAATCGAATCGAAATGTCAAAAAGTCTGTAATGACGTAAAAACACAAATTTGTGAGCATTTCCAACCTATTTTTTCGCGTCATGAAAATGCATTACAGAATCACGAAGCAGCCAGAAAGGAACTACAAACTATAGTGCATGAAAATCACGACACCTTGCAAGCTAAAATTGACTCAGTTTCATCTACCGATTCGGTTACGCAACTTGCAAAAACTCAGGAAAACCTGAAGGACACAGTAGATACTCTGAAAATTGGTTCAGAAAGACACATGGTGGAAATTAGTTCATTATCAGAGAAAGCAGTTGAACTTTCAGATCAGCTAAATAATTTATCTACAAAGGTAGATGATAATGTGAATGACACAAAACCGGTAGTCTTTAATGACACAGAAGAGTGTGAACAAATTAGGAAATTCAAACAAAATCAGAATCAAATTAATACGCAACACCAAAGAGAAATCCGCGAAGTACAAGATCAGTTGACACAGGTAATACAGGAATTACATAATTTAGAGACCACTCGCGCTTCAATACGGGAAGAGGGACATAGAAATACGGAACAGTCACAAAATAATAACTCAGGGCACTTCGGAAATTATGAAAGAAATTGGCAAGGTACACCGAATTTTGAGATGGAACCGCCGAAACGGCGTAACAATGACCGACATGCGACTCGCCGACATGATGATTTTGACTATAAGCTGTTCATTACTACACATAAATTCAAAACATTTAAGAATTCTGACAACGACATTCATCCACAAGCATGGCTTCATCAATTCTCTCATTGTTTGCCTCCCAACTGGTCATTGGAGCACGGGTTAGAATTTATGTGTGGCTACTTGGAGAATGAACCAGCTGTAACAATGTGATCAATCATTCACGATTGCCACAGTGAAGGAGAATTTTATCATGCCTTCCTCTCGGCATACTGGTCTCAAGCTACACAAGACCGAGTAAAACATAGCATCATAATGATGAAACATTTCGAACAATCTGAATTTTCCAGTCTTGTGAAATATTTTGAAGACATGTTGCACAAGAATCAGTACCAGTCAAACCCATACAGCCCCCAGAACTCATCCGCATTTGCTTAACCAAATTGCCTGAACATTTACGACATATTATTTTGGCAGGACGTTGCAAAGACGACATTGAAGCTTTCCAGGGACTCTTACAAGAATTAGAAATTGACACTGACAATCACGGAACGCGAAAACAGGAACACAACAATTACAGGTCACATCCATCGCAATTCCGCGATGAAAGAAATAATAACTGGACACGACAAGGCTATTCTCACAACACAAATCGTGACCAAAACAGACACCACCCGTATGACAACCGTTGGCAGAGTAGTAATAATTACAGGGAAAGATCACCTCTCTGTGGTAGTGACTATCACAGAGACAATCAGAGAAACGGACAATATGAGAACCGAAATAATTATTATCAAGGGAGACAGAATAATTTTAGACGCAATGGTCCAGCGCGTAGTTACGATTCAGGGAGAAACTCTCCAGTACTTAACCGACAAGAAAGAAACTGCAGGAACTACCGACATGACGACAGACGATATAATCGTAACGACAGACTTGAATTGCATCAGAACTGGCGAGATTCAAACAGGGCAGGGCACTCTCGACAAGGTGAATTTGTAGAAGTTAGGTCCCAATAACGACGTGCGCCAACAAAGACACAGACAATTACTTGCACCGCAGGCAGCCACGTGCGCCGGCTGGCTCAGAGAAAAATAACACAGACGCTAACCTTGAGAAAAATTCCAGTACTCTTTACCGACGTATACCACATGATAATTGCGATGACGTTGAAACTCTGCGTACTAGAAAGGGTAAAGGATTGCACCACATTCCACATATAAACCGTTTGTTGAAAGATAATCTGCTTTTTAACTTTGTCTTTGCCATAAAACTTTTCACTTCACATTTCTAGTATGCTTTGTCAGACTTCAGAAACTGTTACCATTCAACAATGTTTGAAGTTAAATATCCAGTCAAGAACCTGGGCAACTTATTTAGACAGTAATTACGAATGCATTGTTATAGTGAACAGACGGCACAGTGTTGTACATTCTTGCAACAAGTTGCACGATTATGTAACGACTATCAGGCTTACATACTTAGAACTTATACTGCTAATGAGATTTTAATGCAACATTTTGGTTTACTAAAAAAGATACTCTTTATTTGAAGTACATTCGGTGAGATTAAAGATTACTTAGCATTTGGTTTCTTTGATAGCTACACGATTATATCACGACGCTATTAATATGTGACACAGTTTACATTGTTGCTTTTGCGGTGAATCTGCTTTATATCTGCACAGTTTTTCTGTATTATTCTGGAAAGTAAAACATGTTTTAGTAGTAACTTTTGTGGTATAGCTACAATGAGACAGCCTTTTTCGTAGCACAACAATACGTCACATTATAGTACTTTCTTGATCACGGTAAGGTACGTAATAACTACGATATATATATATCTACGCAAAGCATTTCACTTTCCTTTATGAAGAGGTACGTACATTGATTTCAGCAGAACTTTGCTTACAGAGGACGATAACGACGACACTTCCACAGAATTATCTTACAGCAAGACGCACATTTAGCGCTACAGGACACGCATTTGAGTGATTAATTTTGTAGTTAAACCATTTATTTTTCAAGATTTTTGAATTACAAAGAAAGTTTTCCGTGATACATTTCATTCCATTGCTGTAATCTGTAACACCTGAGGGTATCATTACATTAATCCTCAGGGGGTACACGCTTACTTTGTGTACCATGTGTTTGGCAAGCACAAGGAGCCCTAGCTAATATGGTATTCTCTTATACAACTTTACACATCGGTACCATATTTCTCTAACACAGAATTACATAGCTATCTGATTATTTAACAGAGAAACAAACATTTTTTTTTACTACGTCAGTGACAGATATTTACCCAATTACACAGTTGGATAACTTCACACTCATGAAATTGTATTTTGTCTGTACTGTGTGAACCCTTCATATTTTTCGGAACCATTGTGATACTATGAGAGCTCTAAATGATGTATTTGGTATGGGATCATGATTTTAAAGTACGTTTGAGGTAGATGACAGTATTGAAATGAGCAGAGAATTTTTTTTAGGTTTTGAAGTTATTGGAGGAAGCTACGACGATTTTGAGAATTGACTGAGATGTTATAATATTATTATGACAACGATGTGTATTATGCTGTTGAGGTATGTCTATGATCAATAAGATGATGATACCGTATATGAGGAGTTTGATTATGCTACGTATTTCTTATGATGAAATATTGAAGAAGTGTCGACGAATATATACACTCCTGGAAATTGAAATAAGAACACCGTGAATTCATTGTCCCAGGAAGGGGAAACTTTATTGACACATTCCTGGGGTCAGATACATCACATGATCACACTGACAGAACCACAGGCACATAGACACAGGCAACAGAGCATGCACAATGTCGGCACTAGTACAGTGTATATCCACCTTTCGCAGCAATGCAGGCTGCTATTCTCCCATGGAGACGATCGTAGAGATGCTGGATGTAGTCCTGTGGAACGGCTTGCCATGCCATTTCCACCTGGCACCTCAGTTGGACCAGCGTTCGTGCTGCACGTGCAGACCGCGTGAGACGACGCTTCATCCAGTCCCAAACATGCTCAATGGGGGACAGATCCGGAGATCTTGCTGGCCAGGGTAGTTGACTTACACCTTCTAGAGCACGTTGGGTGGCACGGGATACATGCGGACGTGCATTGTCCTGTTGGAACAGCAAGTTCCCTTGCCGGTCTAGGAATGGTAGAACGATGGGTTCGATGACGGTTTGGATGTACCGTGCACTATTCAGTGTCCCCTCGACGATCACCAGTGGTGTACGGCCAGTGTAGGAGATCGCTCCCCACACCATGATGCCGGGTGTTGGCCCTGTGTGCCTCGGTCGTATGCAGTCCTGATTGTGGCGCTCACCTGCACGGCGCCAAACACGCGTACGACCATCATTGGCACCAAGGCAGAAGCGACTCTCATCGCTGAAGACGACACGTCTCCATTCGTCCCTCCATTCACGCCTGTCGCGACACCACTGGAGGCGGGCTGCACGATGTTGGGGCGTGAGCGGAAGACGGCCTAACGGTGTGCGGGACCGTAGCCCAGCTACATGGAGACGGTTGCGAATGGTCCTCGCCGATACCCCAGGAGCAACAGTGTCCCTAATTTGCTGGGAAGTGGCGGTGCGGTCCCCTACGGCACTGCGTAGGATCCTACGGTCTTGGCGTGCATCCGTGCGTCGCTGCGGTCCGGTCCCAGGACGACGGGCACGTGCACCTTCCGCCGACCACTGGCGACAACATCGATGTACTGTGAAGACCTCACGCCCCACGTGTTGAGCAATTCGGCAGTACGTCCACACGGCCTCCCGCATGCCCACTATACGCCCTCGCCCAAAGTCCGTCAACTGCACATACGGTTCACGTCCACGCTGTCGCGGCATGCTACCAGTGTTAAAGACTGCGATGGAGCTCCGTATGCCACGGCAAACTGGCTGACACTGACGGCGGCGGTGCACAAATGCTGCGCAGCTAGCGCCATTCGACGGCCAAAACCGCGGTTCCTGGTGTGTCCGCTGTGCCGTGCGTGTGATCATTGCTTGTACAGCCCTCTCGCAGTGTCCGGAGCAAGTATGGTGGGTCTGACACACCGGTGTCAATGTGTTCTTTTTTCCATTTCCAGGAGTGTATATGTATAATAAGGTAAGGAATAATGAGTAGTGGTTAGGGACTCTGCTTTGTGGAAAAGGATGTTGGAAACCAAGAATCGTATTTTAGAATTATGAAATGCATGTAAATGCGTGAATGTATTACAATGGCGACAAAAATTTTTTTGGGCACTGTTATACCAATAGGATTTTGTTTCTATAGGTTTGTAACGCAAATTCTTGACCTGTGAAATTTTTTATATGAGACTGCCACTGTAGCAGAAACTGCTGTCATAAATATTTCAGTAAGAAAGGTAAGTGACCTTGACGTAATGCGTTTTGGGTGCCCAGCTGAGAGGTAGTCATCTGACAAAAGAAAGCCATTAGGTGGAGAAAAAAGAAGAGGCCATTGTCCTCGCTATGACATTCCTTTGTAGAAAGCATCGCAAATACGACACGCTCATTACTTGGAAAGATACTTACATCTGCACACCGGATTATGACAAACGTCTTTCCACGAGAATTGAGAGAATTTCTACTCACTTATGAAATGCCACATGACTATTGAATGACATTTTTAAGCTTTGTACATAGTTGCTTATTTCATTTGATATCTGTTTTCCAGCTGTGTTGCAGCATTGGTTTTATAAAATAAAATTAAATGCATTTGCTAATGTGAAAACTTTCTGTCAACAGATCTATTAAATAATAATTTTATTATCCACGTTCTTCGAAAAAGGAGCACTTGGAAAGGAAAGAACAATAAGAAGGGATTAATAAGAGTAACTCTATACATAATTTTGTTTTCAAGTACTTGGCAATTTCTTTTGTAGAATAAATTGTGATGCATCACTCTAGTATTAAGATGTGACATAGGTATTAAACATGGCCATTTTAGTGTACTATTTTTTCTGCTTGAGCTTTGTCATTTTTAGATATAAGTTATTGCATTTGCTGCTGCTGTTTGCCAGGCATAGTGCTACTAAATTTCACTTTGTATTACTCTGTTAAGCTAGTTTTACTACTGATTTATTTTTTCTTGTTGCTGCACATTAGCTCATATTAGTTGCAATGTTGCATTTGCTTGGTAATTTAGATTTACTGTAGCTTGCTTTGACAATTTCCATTTTTTTCATTGCTGTTTGTATTAATTGTTTTGTGCTGCTACATTGCCTCGTCCCTTAGTTTAGCATCTGAGCTCAGTAGATTTAAGTTAGCTTAAGATGGGGTAGGCCATATAAGAGAACAAGTTGTGATGAATTGGAAGAAATGCATTGAGAAGCTATAAGAAAATGGTTTGGCCAAAAAAGTATTTTGAAAGAGGATATGAACCAAAAATTAGGGTTTAGGGACAACAGGTTTAGGTAGGATTTTCTTGGAAATAAATGATGAGGTAAGGTGATGGAAAATAAATAATGAGGTAAGAAATGTGTGAACATATAAATACAGAAAGCATTCTTGGATAGAATTTTTTTGGTGGAAACAAATGTTGAAATAAGAGGAAAGATATATAGAATGAAGTTTTGGGGTGGACTGCAGTACCAAATGTCACACTAAAAACAAACCCTGTCCTGTATTTTTGTGTTATTACACTATGTGAATTTGTGTTTTTCCTGTCTTAATGTGTTTAGCTAATAAGAGTTATGTTGTAGAATTTTTCTGATAGTATGTTATTTTCGTTGTAAAGATGTTTAGACATTTATTCTGTTCTGTTTTAATGCTCAAGTGTGAAGTTGATGTTTCGAAAGTTATTCTGATCTTTTATGTATGTACTCATGTCATAATTCCTGTAACACTGATGTATATGTTATTTCGATTCTTTTGTAAAGCCTGTACTACAAATGTTATCTGTATTGTTATGTTCTTTAATGATGTATTTTGTACCTTTGTAATTGTATTCTTATGTTATAAAATTGTAATTGACACCAGTTCATCATATTATTAACTTGTAAGTTCCATTTCACTGCACACGTTTCTGTTGGTCATAGTATATGGACAATATGTGAGAAGTAGGGACTGCTAGTGTTTGCATGTGTGTTAATAATTCAGCAAGGGACTGGATAACAGCATTGCTGGTTCTAAGGACAATTCCAAAAATTTTGTGAGTGCACAAGTGGTGGTTATGGACTTGCTATATTATCCGCAAGACTCTTCAATGGTGATTGTGCACCTGCACAGTCACAACAGATGGCTGCTGGCCATCTCTACAAGGACTACAGTGGGTCTGCATCTTTGATGACCCACCAATACCATTATTTCTACAAGGACTGCAGTGGGTCTGTACCTCTGGTGGCCCACCAATACCATTATTTCTACAAGGACTGCAGTGGGTCTGCACCTCTGGTGGCCCACCAATACCACAATCTCTACCAGGACTACAGTGGGTCTGCACCTCTGGTGGTCCACCAATACCGTAATCTCTACCAGGACTACAGTGGGTCTACTCTGTGATGACCTGCCTACCAATATTCTTCAAAACTTCGAATGACTCTGCTGTGGGTTTGCTCTGTTGTGACCCATTACTTGTCTGCATGTCGAGAGTCAGCACTGTCTTTCCGTTGGAAGGACAACACTACTTCTTCAAGACTGCATGGAAATCCACTACTTCCATGTGCATTTTCTTTTACTGCTCAGACTTTGAGAAAAACACTGCAATTTTACTGTGATGAATGATCAGGACTATCTTTATGATGGACTGTGAGAAAATTTTAGCTTTAGACCAACATTGTATCAATAAGTGTGTGCATTTGATATCTTTGTTATTGTAATTATGAAAAATTTTATCAAATCATTATTGGCCAATGCCCAAAACAATTTGTAAAATTTTTTATGGAGAGCATGGGGGCAATGTAAGTAGGCCGTTTATGTTTTATTATTGGCAACGTTACGTAGCGCTCTGTTTCAAAATCACTGGCTGTGCTGTGTGCAGTCTGTGGCTAGTTTGCATTGTTGTCTGCCATTGTAGTGTTGGGCAGCTGGATGCGAACAGCGCGTAGCGTTGCGCAGTTGGAGGTGAGCCGCCAGCAGTGGTGGATGTGGGGAGAGAAATGGCGGAATTTTGAAATTTGTAAGACTGGATGTCATGAACTGCTATATATATTATGACTATTAAGGTAAAGACATTGTTTGTTCTCTATTAAAATCTTTCATTTGCTAACTATGCCTATCAGTAGTTAGTGCCTTCCGTAGTTTGAATCTTTTATTTAGCTGGCAGTAGTGGCGCTCACTGTATTGCAGTAATTCGAGTAACGAAGATTTCTGTGAGGTAAGTGATTTGTGAAACGTATAGGTTAATGTTAGTCAGGGCCATTCTTTTGTAGGGATTTTTGAAAGTCAGATTGCGTTGCGTCAAAAAAATATTGTGTCAGTAATTTTTCAAAGGGGACGTTTCACAAACCGTTTATGATATACGAGAAATGTTGTGAATGTTAAGTCCCAGAAGATTTCACACACATTTGAACATTTTGTTACTCTTCACTTGCCGCTGATTACGTGTAAATTCACCCTTATTTTTTTATTGACCATGTGCGTTTTTCGTTAGCATGATTCCAAAGTTATGAAATTACGTATTCTCACCATTAGTCAGCCTAATATTTCGGTTAAGATGACATTTGCATCACGTTTTAGACCGAATTTGATGGACAGTCATAAAGTTTTAATTATCATCTGGGAAAAATAAACTTGATCGTTAATGTAAGTAGGCTGTTTATGTTTTATTATTGGCAATGTTACGTAGCGCTCTGTTTGAAAATCACTGGCTGTGCTGTGTGCAGTCTGTGGCTAGTTTGCATTGTTGTCTGCCATTGTAGTGTTGGGCAGCTGGATGCGAACAGCGCGTAGCGTTGCGCAGTTCAATCGTACAAGCACCCCGCCCGCCATCCTCCCCCTTCGCCCAGCCATGAAAATCTCGAATTTGGTTTTTTGACAGCTTGTGATAAAACGTACAGAGAGAAAACATTTTTTACGAAATACTGTTTTGAAATTCACGTTTTTAAAACACAATTTCTTATAATGAAAGCAATAAAACCTCAAGGTTTAACATAAACACAGGTGCTATCCTGTCTATCGCCAGAGGCGTGTCACTATGCTTCGTATTTCTGCTCGATTACATAACAGCACAAGCCGCTAGTCTTTGTCACTATGACGTTATGTTTTCAATTGCTGCCAGCTGCAAAGTTCAAAGAGTTGCACTGTAGCTACTCTGTGAACGTGTGTCCAGCATTAATTAATAAAGCATTTAGCGATGAGTGAGGATGAAGCTTTTCCTAGCCCATCGGGGTCACGTTCAGTTCCGACTTTCCGCAGAGTTAGGGAAAAAAAGCACAATGTGACATGAGACACGGAGTTAAGTGTTTAGTAAATGCCTTAAATATTATTTGCCTTCTGTTCATCGAGTAACTGCGAAGAATCACGTGTAATATGAAACTACTGTTACTCAAATTTGTAAATAATTAAGCTAGTGAAATCAGATTTTTCAGTCACTTTTCTTCTATGAACATTTTACACGTACAACCCACATAGCCCGTTTTCACTCACTGTAGAATACGACCAGTTTTACTCTTCCTAGAGCACTGAAGGTTTGCTGAATTGTGCATGTATTACTAAGCAAAGTGAGAACAATTGATACAGACTTTTTAACGGCAGAAAAAGAACTCTGTATGTTTATTAAAAATATCAGTGATTGATATATTTATAAGTATTTTTCCTCTCATAGAACAAAAGTCATACCGCACTGTTGCTGCAGATAACAAGTTGTGAATATCATAATTTTTTGACTTAGTTCGATGAAGCTGTAAATTATCTAGTACATATGCTACAGTATACTAAATTTCTTGAGAGAAAAGTAGTGGTTCAAAATTGGTTCAAATGGCTCTGAGCACTATGGGACTTAACATCTGAGGTCATTAGTCCCCTAGAACTTAGAACTACTTAAACCTAACTAACCTAAGGACATCACACACATCCCTGCCTGAGGCAGGATTCGAACCTGCGACCGTAGCGGTCGCGCGGTTCCAGACTGTAGCGCCTAAAACCGCTCGGCCACAGCGGCCGGCGAAATAGTGGTGCTCATTCAGATATCAGATACATGTAGCAAACTGCAAGAGTGATCCTAGTCAGTATTGTAATTTGAGAAATCCTGTGAAACACAACTTACAGTATTGGTAGCTATCTACACAGTCTTCGTCTCCCGAAACCAAATCGAGAATATCGGAAGATGTTATATGAATGCATGGTGTCTGTTCTTTCGCATATGCAGAGTGTGAAGCTGTGATACATGTCGTGTAAATCGAAGATGTAGGGAGAAAGAAACAGAACTGCATCCGGACTTTATGCAAAGTAAGAAATGAGGAATGAAAATTTGGGCTAGATCGAGATTCGAACCTGTGATCTCATGCTTAATAGGCAGTTACGTTGACCATTACGCCACCTGAACAAAGGGTTCATTGTACTTGCACAGGCTCCCTCGATACGCCCCTCAGCCAATCCACATTTCCACCCAGCGCCACCTATTCCCAATCACCGTCTATTTCCCCCTTTCCCCCTACTTTGAGATTCCCGCAAAACGTCGAATGTGACTGTGCATTTGAAACGAAGGTGGTGGATTCTTAGTCCATCGATTTCTTTTTCTTGTATTGTAATTCAGTGCCCCATATGGGGTGGGCTGGCAGCAGCATGTGCCCTGCTCTTCAGCTGAAAGACAGTAATTATACAAAAGAAGACATTTAAAATAATAGAAAGGAGAAAATATGGTGTACATAGATATAAAAAGTGGGAACAATACGGAAGAGAACAGACAAAAAGGGAGGGGACTGTAAAATGGAGATTAAATCTGTAAAAAAGTAGCACACACAAAAAACCACACACTGGGACAATTAAAAGAACACAAGGTGAAGCATGACCGGATCATAAAAGTACCAACAGATGGTGTAGCACATAAGAATCATTGACTGTAACACTATGTACAAGGCCAGCACAGAATTAAAATCACAGCTCTTGATGCACGGGAGAACAGCACCACACACAACACTGATGGAGCACACTGATTACAATGAGTAATCTGAGAGGATCTGCCAGGGTCATGAAGACAAGGGTGAAGGGAAGAAGGGATGGCACCCTGAAGAGGGATGGGGAGGGCAGGACTAGGGAGGGAAACAGTCAAGGAGGGGGGCAGGGACTCAAGGAGGTAGGAGGGAAATCCACTCTCGGAGAAGGAGGGGAGAGGAAAAGGGGGGCCTCGGGAGGGTGTGAGAGACAAGGCCAGGTTATAGTTGGAAGGAAGGGTAGATGTCACGGCGAAGTTCAACATCCAGGAGGGGGAGGTGCTGTAAATTGCCTCGATGAAGGAGATGGAGGGTGTGGAGGTGGAGAGAGGGAGGGATAAAGTGATAGAGGTGCGGCAATGGGCGGGGGGGGGGGGGGAGGGAAGAGGAACGAGAAAACCAGGGGGTGGAGGGGATCAATCCTGCAGACAGTGTAAACGATGCGGAGATGTTGGAGGAAAAGGAGGAGGCGGGGAAAGGGCATGAAGTCACACAGGAGTCGTATGGGGGAAGGAAGGCGGATACGGAAGGCAAGATGGAGCTTGTGGCGTTTGAAGGTTTGGAGGGCCTTATAAAAGTGGGGGGGGGGGGGGCGGAGATCCAAGCAACGCCGGCACAACAGAGCATAGGATGGATGAGGGATTTGTAGGTGTGGAGGATGGTGGAAGGATGCAATCGCCATGTCCAGCCAGACAGGAGTTTCAGGAGGTGGAGGTGGGAATGGGCTTTTTGCTGGATTGTCAGGAGATGAAGTGTCCAGGTGAGGTGACAGTCAAGGGTGAGGGCAACGTATCTCAGGGTGGTGGTGAGCTGGATGGGACGACCATAAATGGTGAGTTAGAAATCGTGTAGACAGAAGGAGCAGGTGGTGAAGGCTATGATGATTGCCTATGTTTTGGAGGGGTTGGTTACACCAAGTGGTGAACTGGTCAGGGTGGGTTTGGAGGATGCGTTGGGGCCGTTGAAGGGTAGGATAGAGACCCAGGAAGGCGATGTGATCGGGATATTTGAAGGGCATAGCCTAATAAGGCGAATCATTTATATGAATGCGTGGCGTCTGTTGTCTCTGACGTGTCAGAAACGATAGAGACCACACAATTACACGACACATTCATGTAACTGATTCGCCTTCATGGGCTATGAATCTGTTACCTTCAGTACGAATGCACAGTCATGTTAGATCTCCTGTAGGAATCTCAAAGTAGTGAGCTAGGGGGATATAGACTGGGACTTAGATAGGTGGCGCTGGGTGGGAATATGAGTTGGTCGATAGGTGCACCAAAACAGTCCACGAAACTATAACAAACAATGTGTCTGCATGGCAGAGTGGTTACTGCAATTGCCTAGTAAGTTGGAGATTCTAGGTTCGAATCCCACTCGGTCACACGTTTTAACTAGTCGCTATTGATTCCACATGAAGTCCTGAAATGAGACTAATATTATTAATTTCTTCCCTTTGCTGACTTTTCTTCCTCTCCCCCCTCCATCTTCAAATCACATAATCGGAAGATAGGTATCCAAGTGAATGTTTTTATGGAAGAGAAAAGACTGCTGGAGAAGCCTCATGATAAAGTGAAGTTGAAGGCTCTGCCGTCTTCCCATGGCGGAGGTATACATCCTTCTCCTCTACGTTTGAATTATTTAGAAATGGGTTCCGCTGCATCTTGTGGCGAATTGTATACAGTTTAAAAGATCAGGTGACTTGCTGACTCTCGTGAGGCCACGCCAGCCCTGAAAAATATGAGTGATCATTGTTCCTGGCTTTAGCCTACTAAAGCCCACAGTATTAGCCTCATTTCGAGTTTGGATTTCTGGATCTGGCGGTAATGTTCCCTTGTTGTTACATAAACATAATGCACTAAACTAACTCAACGAGAAACAAGATTTTGTGAAAGTGCATTATGTCGATGCTCATGTTCAAACACTCCTTCCGTTACTTTTCCTCATTGTCGCACATGACACGAGACATCGCCATGACATTGGAACGCTGAGGTTGCTGACAGTCACAAATAAAAGGCGATATGTACCGATCACAATTTTGGAACAAAGCTCAACTCATCTTGGTTATACAGTAGATCTCTGAGGTTGCTAGCAGTCGTAAAGAAAAGACAGTCGATAGTGATAAGCAATGATCACAACTTCGGGCAGCAAATTATAGTTACAATTTAATACAAATGTACTATTTTAAATCTCCAGTGACGCTTTGTACCGACGCGTTCAAAATAAATTCACTGGGAGGAACTGGGACACCATTCCGGAGCGTTCAGATTGAAATTAAGCCCCGATGTTAGCCCTCCTTTTCAAATTCATCCTTCACTGTAACCCCTTTTCTCGAACTATGGATGTCCTGACAAAGACCTTGGATACAGAAGGCTGTAATTTGGATGTTGAACAAATGTTCCACCTTGAAGATAACTCGTCCTGCTTAGCTGAATGTGGCGGCATGATAGCTCAGTGTGTTCAGTCGGATTAGCTGCCCTCTGTAATAAAAAAAATTGAGTGAACAGATTAACGATGAACAGGCTTCATGGGACGTCTGCCCCCGACGAATGCAACGAACATTGACGAACAAAATGAGACCAGCAAAAAATAAAGTGTTGTTGTTACCTCCCATGCACCAGGCCCGAGTTCGATTCCCGGCCGAGTTGGGTTGGAGATTTTTTCTGCCCATGGACTGGATGTTGTGTTGTCCTCATCATCTTCTCATCTACCCCGGCCCCACCTCAGAAAAAGCACACAGATGTTTAAAAAACGTCCCAACACTTACGTATGAGATTTACTCTAAATGCAAACAGATGGGGTACACAGATTCCGTCCTGGAGCTAATTTTAAGTCACGTGTATATTTGGCATGCGCATTCGGAGAGACGAAGAGCGCTTTCAGTGTATTGTAAACTGTTTTTGTTTTCGCGTGCTAGAACCTCTCGGTCACCAGGCGGCTTTCCTATTGGTCAAAGATGTATCGTCACCGGCGGTTAAGTAAGACAAGTGGCTGTCGAACTGAGCAAAAGGAAGTGGTTTATCCTAGGCACTCAGCTGAAGGACTTGAGGGAGCTGAAATGCGAGAACAAGGAGCCTCTTGCTCACATGCTCGTGTAGGACAAGCTGTTTGAGGTGACCGCGCTGCCGCTGCTACCTGAAAGCCAGGCTCAGCTTGCGTGTGACAAGGAGATTTACAATAGATTCATTTTTGTTTTCTTCCAATACCAGGCAACCACCAGCCAACTAATCAATCATTACATTGCGGTGCTCATTCATTACACAAATGATGTGTCCCTCAATGTTTTATTATAATGTGATTGTTTGCATATAATATTTCGTAAATTATTATCCCATCGCACTGACTGGAGTTTCTCGCCACTTTCCTTTGTGTGGATTCAGATGCTATTACTGTGGCAGCTTCTCGGCTGCGTGTATCGTAATCGTGTGGTAATTGGTTTCGTTGAAATGTGTGGTATGCTTGTAGCATCCTGGACAGTAAATTCTTTGTAAATTTGAGATTTTGAATACCGTGTGGTGCCTAGTAGCCACAAAGTCTTTTGCTTTACGGGATGTTGATTATTGAGGCCAGGATAGGTGCGTCTCTTGCGAAATAGGATCGCTCTCTCATACTGCGTAGCAGTTTACAGCTATTTGCGTCACTTTAGATGAGTACTTATTTCGTTAATTATAGGAAACCGAGTCCTTCGTGTTGCGTATACACATATGTAGAATGCCACAGAGAGTTTGCAGGAACGCTTTATAGTGTTATATGTGTATCATGTGTCACGTAATTTCTGTTGTTAATTCCATATCTAAATATATTACCTAAGTGAAAAGCAGACTTCATGAGTTTGGTTACAGAAATTTCTTTTGTTCCCGAATGTATTGTCTTGGAGCGAACTATATACGAAAGTGTGCAATCAGCTTGAAGTAATTCGAGTATAAATTTGTTTCATTTGAATTAATGCATTTACATTTTCTTCTTCTTGTGTCTTATTCATCTTTATTGAAGATTTGTTTCCACTTGTTCATCAACTACTGTCTGTGTCCGCATCTTTGATCTCTTCTTATTAAAATGGACGTTCTGTCTGAAGATTAACCTATTATTGGGGAGTGGGGAGGCCGTACGAAGGAAGGGAAGATTTGCATTAAGAGATGCAAGGTTTTGGAAAACATGTGTTAGGGTCCATCTAAGGACACAGCTTGATCACTTGCTACAATGTGTAGTACAGGATCGCTTTTCTTTCAGTTTTACATTCCAGTGTGAAATAGGCTGTGAATAAGATCGCAGGTAAGTGCTAATTTGTCCGCTAACTGCACGGGCCAGCTAGAACGTTTCTGATGTATATGGATACAGGACGCTAGAAAGGTGGAGCGGTTATATCTGTGCAGCCAGAAACGTTATCGAAGTGTGTGTTTTGTATAAATAATAGGAAATTAATCCCACTGTATTTAAATAATGAGTCAGATGCAACATTCATAAAGTGACATGTAATTAATTATCAGTCCATTGCGGTTCTAAATTCATTATTAGCCCGTTATACTTTTTAGTCAATATTAGTCAGACGCAATTAACGTTATTAATTAGAGCGTGCTTGCACTGTTCCTTATCAGTTATTTACTCTGAATCGGTCTTGGCCAGACGTGTTTGTGTATTCTGTCCAGATGTGCTTGGAATTAATTATTTATGAGTCTGTTGTGCTTGTTATTCAACGTCAATCAGATGTGCTCATATACTGCATAACTCAGACCAATTTTCAATCTAAAAATAAGCATACATCAGTCTGATTAGATTAGATGTACTTTTCGTTGCAGTTGATTCAATGTGGGGAGATCCTCCAGGATGTAGAACATGTAGGAAGAAAACGAATACACAAGAAATATAAACAATTAGTAACAAATATGCTTATGTACCTTCCAAAGATCCCAATCGGAATGATAGTCGTGGATGTGGAAGGAGTCAACGAAATTTTTAAATGCATTTTCATTTATCAGTTTACAGCACTACTGCACTGAATTTGCACAGAAGTCAGATTCTACTAACATACGCATTATTTTATATTGTTAGTCACACACACACACACACACACACACACACACACACACACACACAAACAGACACGTACTAAGAAATTTATCAGTGGAATAGAAGGAGTTGGTCATTAATGAATCCTTTAGGCTCCTCTTAAACTGAGCTTTATTGGTAGTTAACTTTTTATAGCTGCTGGCATTACGTGATAATACAAAACGAGCTGCCCTTTTTTGCACCCTTTCGATGTCCTCCGTCAATCCCACCTGGTAAGGATCCCACACCGCGCAGCAATATTCAAACAGAGGACGAACGAGTGTAGTGTAAGCTGTCTCTTTAGTGGACTTGTTGCATCTTCTAAGTGTCCTGCCAATGAAACGCATTCTCCGAGCTACTAATGGAGCACACGTTGAGGTTTACTAATGTAAGTGGTCTTAAGAAACTAGTAACGTTAACCTACGTAACGGCATCATAATGTAACTTATTATGTAAAACGGTTATTCTGTTATAAATTTTTATAATCAGGGCAAGACTTTGTGCTCACCCTGTATATTTCAATGACAACTTTCATTAAGGAATAAATATATTGGGAAGCTGTAATTAATATCCCTAATTGCCCAAACAGGCCTCTTGAGTTCACACCACAAATAATCAGAAAACCTTAGCTTGGATTGAAAAGTTACGCCAAAAAATAAACCCATGCGACAGTATGGAGTGAAAGTAAGCAGTGTAAGCCAACTTTGTCATTGTTATATTCCCTATACCTGACAAAATTCACATTGCAAATGGAGATTTGTTTAGGCTCTTCAGCATTTCTTTGGTGTGGTGCTACCAGCTGAATTTATAAAGCTGTAATCCCAAGAATTTAACACTGTCTACTTCTTCTACTTGTTTGTCATCATATTTTAGGCACATACTGGTGGGAAACCTCTTACAAGTTCTGAATTGCATGTAATTCGCTAATCTTTCATCATGGCTCGATGATAGTCGTATTTGTCAGTGATGCATCCGTATCTTTCCACTATTTGCTTCGCCTCGGGGTCAAAGTTACGCATCTAACGGTCGCCCGTGGTGATAAGCTGGCTGGAGAAGTCACGTGGATTAGCCTGACATTGCTACAACACTTCCGCTGCTGCCTCCCACAGCGGGCTTTTTTTGATGTGGGCAGTCGTGGAATCCAGCGGGTTGTGACGGTTCTCATGTTCAGAATCTCATGCAATATTTTGAAAACTGATGCAAGACAAATTTTCATTATTTTTCCACGACCACTTGGCTTGTGATATACCGGTTTTCGAGCACCAAGGCCTCCTGTTGAAACTCCCACTGTGCCACTCCGCTCTATGTCATTCACACTTGGTTGACCACACCGGGTGCCTCTGCGCTAGCTGCCTACTGTGGCTGATGCGTGTCGTTGTCGTGCACTTCCATCGACTCAACATGGACTGTTGCACGGGTGTTCCCCTTACAATACGAGTGAGTTGCTCCATTGTCTCCTCTAACGATGCGCTGTGGCACTGTCGCACGGTTAAAAAAATGGTTCAAATGGCTCTCAGCACTATGGGGCGTAACATCTGAGGTCATCAGTCCCCTATACTTAGAACTATGTAAACCTAACTAACCTAAGGACGTCACACACATCCATGCCCGAGGCAGTACTCGAACCTGCGACTGTAGCATGTTGCACAGTTATTTCGATGTGTACCACGAATACAGACATGTACCTGCAAACAAAATACCTTTACTTTTTTGGATGTGGTAGTTAAAATTTTATTACTACCATCACTGACACTACCAGCTGTGACCTCGTCGTTTGTCTAGGCCTAAAATTTATGACCTCGAGTGCAATAGTATTTTGAAATGTATCTTCTAAGATTAGCACAAATTAACGCAGAGACACTTGGCCAACAAACACGTCTGTAGAACCAGAATCACGCGTGATACTGTACTTTGCAACAACGACGTTTGTACTGTAGTGCAGTGAGAGACCATATGTTGACGATTAACAGCCGTATTCGATTACGAATGAACTCGCAAGCTGCGATTATGGTTCCGCATTAGCCGTAGAGTATTTCAGAACAAATGAAAATTTGTGCTGGACCGTGATCTCAAACTCGGATTGCCCGTTTGTTGTGAGTGGACCTTGACCACTTCGGCTATAAGAGCGTGCTTTGAGGAGTGGTCCAAACAAGAGAAAACACTTTTTTAGCCTGCGCGAAATCATAGTATATAGTGCGAGCACATGGAAGTGAAGGCGCCAGGGCAAATGAAGATTTGGACCGCTCCTGCAGGCTGCTCAGGCTGCCGAACTGCTTAAGGCAGCGATGTATCATTCGTGGAGCAGTAATGAGAAAGTTAAAAAGTGGTAAAGTTAATTGAATATGAACAGTAGTTTTCAGTTCACTAACTAAGCGTTTGCCGTTGGAAAGACACATCACAGAAGCGGTAGCACTAAGTATTGGATTTGTATCTAAACATCTGAAAATATTAAGTATTTTCCGTAAAGGAAATGTGTAAGTAGGCTGTTTAGGTATTTATGTTGGTAACGCCACGTAGCGCTCTATATGAAAATCACTGACTGTGCTGTGTGCAGTCTGTGGCTGATCTGCATTGTTGGAATTTGCTATTGTATTGTTGGGCAGTTGGCTGTTAAGAGCGCGTAGCGTTGCGCAGTTGGAGGTGAGCCGCCAGCAGTGGTGGAGAGAGATGGCGGAGTTTCGAGAGCGGATGATCTGGACGTGCGTCCATCAGAGACAATAAATTTGTAATACTGGATATCATGAACTGATATATATATTACGACTTTTGAACACTATTAACACCCAGTAAAGAATAATATTATGATCTACTTTCTTAAAAAAAAAGGAACACAAATAGACATTTCCCTTCACAGGAATTGCATAAATAATTTTTTAACGATTTGGTAATTTTTGCAGAGTAAGTTTTTGTGATGCATCACTCTAGTGTTAAGATGTGACATAGGTATTAGATATGGCCATCTTTACTGTAATCTTTTTTCTGCTTGAGCTTTGTCATGTTTAGGTATAAGTTATTGCATTTGTTGCTGCTGTTTGTCAGGCATTGTCCTACTGAATTTTACCTTGTGTTAAGCCAGTTTTACTACTGATTTTTTGTTTTGTTTGTTTGCTGCACTGTGCCCTATATTAGTTGTAATATTGCAATTGCTTTGCTAATTTAGATATACTGCTGCTTGCTTTGCCAATTTGCATTTTTTTGTCATTGCTGTTTGTGTTAATTTGTTATGTGCTGCTGCATTGCCTCGTCCCTTGGTATATATATCTGAGCTCGGTAGATTTAAGTTACCTTAACAGGGGGTAGACTATATAAGAAACTAACTATGAAGAATAGGGAAAGAATGCATTGAGAAGTTATATGAAAAATATTTGGGCAAAAATGAGTATTGTACAATGAGAAAAATTTATTTAGAAAGAGGATATGAACAAAACAGTAGGGTTTAGGGACAATGGGTATAGAGAGTGCTTTTTGGGAATAATGATGAATGAAGGGAGATCTCCAAGAAGTAAAGAAAGATTTGTTTGCAAAATACTGCAGTAAAACAAACCCTGTCCTTTCCTTTTGTGTTATTCCGCTAGGTGTTTGTGTACTTCTGTGTATTTGTGTTTTTCCTGTCTTTATGTGTTTAGCTGATCCGAGTTATGTTGTAGAATTTTTCTAATAATAAGTTATTTTCTTTGTAAAGATGTTTAGACATTATTTATTCTGTTCTGTTTTAATGCTCATGTGTGAAATTAATGTTTCAAAAACTATTCTCATTCTTTTATATATTTACTTTCGTCATAATTCCTGTAACAGTGATGTATATGTCTATTTCTATTCTTTTGTAAAGCCTGTATTACTACAAATGTTATCTGTATTATTGTTTTAATGATGTTTTCTGTATCTTTGTATTCTCATGTTATAAAATTGTAATGGGCACCAGTTCATCAAATTAAGTAACTTGTAAGCATACATTTCACTTCACACATTTCTGTTGTTCATAATATATGCACAATATGTGAGAAGTTGGGACCGTTAGTGTTTGCACGTGTGTTAATAATCCAGCAAGAGACTGGTTAACAGCATTGCTGGTTCTAAGGACATTTCAAAAAAATTTTTTGTGAATGTACAAGTGGTGGTTCATGGACTTGCTATATTGTCTGCAAGACTCTTCGATGCTGATTGTGCACATGCACAGTGGCAACAGATGGCTGCCGGCCGTCTCTACCAGGACTACAGTGGGTCTGCTCTGTGATGATGTACCTATCAATATTCTTCAAAACGTCGACTGATTCTGCGGTGGGTTTGCTCTGTTGTGGCCCATTACCTGTCTGCATGTCGAGAGTCAGCACTGTCTTTCCGTTGGAAGAACAACACTACTTCTTCAAGACTGCATGGAATCCACTACTTCCGTGAGCATTTTTTTTATTGCTCAGACTTTGAGGAAAACACTGCAATTTTACTGTGATGAATGATCAGGACTGTCTTCATGGACTGTGAGAAAATCTTTGCTTTTGACCAACAGTGTATCAATCGGTGTATGAATTTGATTTCTTTGTTATTGTAATTATGAAAATTTTTTTCAAATCTGTATTGGCCACTGCTCAAAACAATTTGTAAATTTTTTTGTGGGGAGCATGGGGGGCTATGTAAGTAGGCTGTTTAGGTTTTTATGTTGGTAACGCCATGTAGCGCTCTATATGAAAATCACTGACTGTGCTAGTGTGCAGTCTGTGGCTGATCTGCATTGTTGGAATTTGCTATTGTAGTGTTGGGCAGTTGGCTGTTAACAGCGCGTAGCGCTGTGCAGTTGGAGGTGAGCCGCCAGCAGTGGTGGATATGGGGAGAGAGATGGCAGAATTTTAAGAGCGGACGATCTGGACGTGTGTCCATCAGAAAGAGTAAATTTGTAATATATATTATGACTTTTGAACACTTTTAAGGTAAATACATTGTTTGTTCTCTATCAAAATCTTTCATTTGCTAACAATGCCTATCAGTAAATAGTGCCTTCAGTAGTTAGAATTCAGCTGGCAGTATTGGCGCTCGCTGTATTGCAGTAGTTCGAGTAACGAAGATTTTTGTGAGGTAAGAATTCATGAAAGGTATAGGTTATTGTTAGTCAGGGCCATTCTCTTGTAGGGATTATTGAAAGTCAGATTGCGTTGCGCTAAAAATATTGTGTGTCAGTTTAAGCACAGTCAGTTATAATTTTTCTAAGGGGACGTTTCAAATGAAGTGGCTGTCGCTTACTGATCGGTGTGTGTATCAGGCGGTGAGCACTCATGCCATTCTTTGATGAGCAGTCTGACTGATTTCAAGTAATGTGGGGACTTTTCCTGACACACCTCTCAAAAAATGAAAATACACAGCATAAAAACGTAGGTGAGGAATCTATAAGTGACTACATTAATGATAAACACTTTTGATAAGTACGCCAAGTACAACAATATAAAGTACAAGATTTGCCAGTTAGTCATACCTGCGTCTGTATTGCAAGACAGAAGAAGCGAGAGTATATTTTGCAGGAACAGCGTTGCCAACACAGAGAAATTTATTCCGCTAAACTGAAGTTGAAATTCCGCTAAATGCTTATTATTGTTATTTACCCTCCTAAAAACGAAATTTCAATGCACTAATAACTTACAAAGAAATTTGTTGTCATCCTCATGTATTATTATTATTATTATAATTATTATTATTATTATTACCACTAAAAGGAACTTTACTAAGTTCAGCGAGTGAACGTATCCCTGCGGCTTATGCTCTCATTGTGCCGATTTCTTGGAGAACATCTCCTGCAGCTCGTAATCGTGACAGCACTTACCAACACGATTAAGACCGGCTCTTGTTGTAATTATGGCGTTCACCATAATAGTAGTTAGTCTGTCTGGAGAGCCGTTTTTATCAAATTTAGTCAGCTAAAGGCTCCTTCCACCTCTGCATTGAACCATGGTAAAACCAAAAGCATAATAACCATATCTGAGAGTTTTCGGAAAGGATTTAAGCCGCTGGCATCTCTGTATGACCTAATTTCATTCCAGAATGCCGCAGTAGTGAGCTTGTACCACTGAAAACCAATTTCTGTTACTGTACTGCCCATTTCCTTAGCTAGCGATAACTTTCATAACTCTCCAGCATTCTCTTGTAGCAATTAAGCATAATTTTTGCAACGCTTTTACGTTTTGGGGCAAGGACGTTGCAGCTCAGAAGAAAGGGAAAGAAGGAAATGTTCAAATCTTTTCCTTATGGCATTCTGAAACTCAGATGAAATTTGGTTGGAAGTATACTTATCCTGCAGTAAGCTTTCGACTTCATGATCCAAGCATATTCTTGGCAACTTATATTTGCGAACATCTGCAGTTGAAAGATAGCGTCTATACCCTGGTAGAACAATTCTGCTTACGAGCCCACTGATTAGTAATCAACATCGTTTAGTAGCCGTGATTGGTCTACAGAATTTGACTGAAATTCCTTATTTACCCGCTGACATTCTTCCAAATAGTTTCGGAACAGTAAGATTAATTTTGTTTACGTCAACACTGTACTTATTATGGAGGACTCGGGCAGTATAACACTTCTCAAGAAGCGCCGCTATCTCAGAGTGGGTTTTTAGTTCAAGCCACTGAGGCAAAGCACGAGAAACGGCCTCTAAAATAGATATGCAGCGTGTATTGCACTTCTGAACTATTTTCAATGGATTAGCTCCGTCATTTATAGCACTGAATAACTTTCTATAAGCAATTAGACGAGATGAAGACTTGGAAAATCAAGAATACGTTTCTGACAACAAAAATTCAAATTACGGGGCAAGTTTCAGCTGCGGCAGAAGATACCGCCAGCTGCACGGAATGGCAACCACGAGGAATTAAGACAAGATGACGAACTTCTCTTTTCAAATTCTGATACACACCGTTATTGATGCCTACCATAACTGCTGCATTGTCAGTACCCAAACCGCGCATTAAACGAATGTTCGAACCGTACTCATTAAGCGAAGATTTCAAGCAGTTGGTTACCGCCACTTCGTTGCCTTCCTCTAACTCTACCATTCACAAGAATGTGGAAACAATGCGACCGTGGGCCTCAGAAAAGTATATCACACACGCAGCTAACAACTTACTGTCGCCAGTGTCTGTAGATTCATCCAGAAGTACACTGAAATATCCATCTCCGATGTCCTTTTTCAGACTGGCCTTGAAATGTAGGTAAAGAATGTTTTTAATCACACCACAACCCTTGCTTCTATGCCAACGCATCTGAGACACATGGTCAGCACCTATGAAACACAGTTTAGGGTTTTTTGAAAGGCTAACTAAATGTGCATCTACTTTCAGCTGCCCCTTTGAAGAAAAGGGTGCCGCAGCTTTTACATGTTTTTTGCTTTTAGAATGATTCATTAAATCCGACAGACTAGAATTTAAATTTCTCTGGCAAAATTGACATCGCACACTAGAAGGATCAGAGGGGATTTCAAGAAGCCTGTCTTTCAGTTGTTTGTTGCTTAGCCACTATTTTATAAACTTTTGCGTATATTTTTTGCCCTTTTGCTTCGACATTTTGATGAGACAATAAATAAAAAGGTAAAGAAAATCACTGATTACAAAGCAATTAACTGCACCATAAACATGAACGATTCAACACTATGCACTGTACCGAGTTCGGTCCATGGTAACTAGCAACTGCAATGCTAAAGGCAAAGAACTAAGACTGGAAAGGATTGTTCTGTTGTGTTGAGGTAGGCAGGGGAAACAGTATATCGAAATCTGATTGAGTTAGCTGGAGCCATATTGTTGCCAGTTTAGGGTTTTTCACGCTAAATATAATTTCAAATTGTATAGTGGAAAGACTGAATTTACGGAAAAATATTGTTGCAGACATCAGTCCACAAATCCGTTAAAAACTCCCTTGACCGCTAAATGCAAAATTTCACCCGCTGACAATGTGTAAAATCTGTCAAATTTAGCGGAAATTCCGCCAACTTGGCAACCGTGTGGAGGAAGAATTTTCTTCCCTCAACAAATTCCTACTGTTTTAGCAACAGACAGACCGATTTTTTCAAATCGCTACATTCATCTGAATTTATTCACTTACATAAATACTCTTTGCTTTCATACTCTACGTGAAGCGTCCGTTTTCTTTTTTACCTTACCCTTGGATGCGTACTGTCGGGTTCAGCTAAACTGATGGCTGTCCGACCTTTGCTTAACGTGATTCAGAAGAATAAAGACCTTCAGTTCAGCAACAATAACCTTATTGCGAGCGCGCGTATGACGACGCTCGGCATGCATGGACTGATCGGAGTTACAAAATTTGCTTCCGGTCTCTACAGAAGGATCCTTAATCCTGGGAAAACTTCAGTAGTTATTGGGGAGAAAACAGTACTTGTCCACACAAACCAGGAGACACGGAACTACTCATTAACTCCAAAAACAAGGAATAATAACAATAAACAGAACGTATATAAAAGCTAGAAAACACAGAGCCTCTAGAGGCTGGGCGCGGAACTACACAAACGTCGTGTACAGTAATTACGACCGCATAACACTGCACTGACACACGCGCACAGCACACACACACACACACACACACACACACACACCGGCGAGCTTGAATTAGCGCGGGGCAGCGTCGCTACATCAGCCCCCCGGGCGGAAGCGGAGCGTCGGCGTCGAGATACCGCGCCGGAAAGTGCACCCGACGTCCAGAACGGGTCGTCCTCGTCGGAGGAGGAGGAACAGCGTCAGGAGGCGGATGTTGTGCTGCGTTGGACGGCGGATGTTGAAGAGCCGGCGCCGGAGATGTGGCGTCAGTGTCTGGAACAGCGGTAGGTGGATGCCTACGACGAGGTGCCGCTAGTGGGGTGTCAGGAAAAAAATACGCAGGTTTAACCCGATTCAACGCAACAGTCGTGGTTTTGCCGTTCACTAGGATATCCATGGTGTGGGCACTGCGCCGTAGCACTTCATATGGACCAGAATAAGGAGCTTGTAGAGGCGGTTTAACGCCCTCAGTGCGGAGCATGACGTGACGACATTGTTCCAGGTCCTGGTGCACGAAAGTGGCCGGCTTGCCATGACGTGTGGCTTTCGGAGGGCGAATCTTTGATGATACATGGTCCCTCAAGCGTCGCAAGAAATCCGGCTGGCCAGTAGCAACAGACAGACAGATTTTTTCAAATCGCTGCATTCATCTGAATTTATTCACTTACACAAATACTCTTTGCTTTTATACTCTACGTGAAGCGTCTGTTTTCTTTTTTACCTTACCCTTGGATGGGTACATTTTATTTTGACGTTATGTATATATAAAAATGTCGCATTCTTTTATTCCCTACTCTTTAAGGAAACAGCCTACGACAAGCGGGAAATCCCGGTTCGAGTCGCAGTCCGGCACAACTTTTCATTTGTTCTGAAATATTCTACAGCTAATGCGGAACCATAAACGCAGATTGCAGCTTCATTCATAAATGGTTGGTTGGTTGTCTGGGGAAGGAGACCAGACAGCGTGGTCATCGGTCTCATCGGATTAGGGAAGGAAGTCGGCCGTGCCCTTTCAGAGGAACCATCCCGGCATTTGCCTGGAGTGATTTAGGGAAATCACGGAAAACCTAAATCAGGATGGCCGGACGCGTCATTCATAAATGACGTATGTAATGCTACATTTCATTGAGCTAAAGGGCACTATATTGAATGCCTTTACATTCGCTTATGCATTCGTTTCAATCCATAATATTTTATTTGTAAGCGCCCCTTGAAATATATGGATGGTTAACTCGCACTACACTGTCGATGGTTCAAATGGATCTGAGCACTATGGGACTTAACATCTGAGATCGTCAGTCCCCTAGACTTAGAACTACTTAAACCTAACTAACCTAGAGACATCACATCCATGACCGAGGCAGGATTCGAACCTGCGACCGTAGCAGCAGCGCGGTTCCGGACTAAA
This sequence comes from Schistocerca piceifrons, assembly GCF_021461385.2. NCBI lineage: Eukaryota > Metazoa > Arthropoda > Insecta > Orthoptera > Acrididae > Schistocerca > Schistocerca piceifrons. The sequence goes on along the minus strand of NC_060144.1, from coordinate 403,182,059 downwards.
GCGTCTAGAACCGCTCGGCCACAGCGGCCTGCTCTACGCTGTCGGCCAATGCCTACAATTTCTACGTAACTACCTGATCTTCCGTGATACCTTCAGCCACGTGCATCAGTTCCAGCAACGGAATCGTTAATGTACTTAACTACTGTCTGCGGGGATGGGGAAAGAACACACATTTAAATCATTCTTCCCAGAGCTCTAGTAAAATTTTGCCCCACTGAAACTAGTAAAAACATAAGTAAATGTGGACTACACTGTTTAGTCACTAGCATAGTTCACTGTAATATTTATTGTAAGACAGATACAGTTTGCATATAATAAGTAATGTATTTTTCGTCCAAACGTACGTGACACACTATCCCAGTTCGCTAAGGGGAACGTAGCTATCGCGACGCAGATGAATTTGATCACCACAACACGATAACGAAGCGAATGCTCTAATACTCGAGAAATATTTTCATACAACGTACACTTTGTCTTCCATTTAAATTTCACAAGAAGATATCAAATCTGTGCGCGCTTACGATTTCCGAAACTGTACTGGGGCAGGTAATTGTCAATCTCTGCTCTACGCAAATACCAGTACTCGAAAGTCAATAATAGACCTATGCAAAGTTCGTACACTTGTTCCAGACGAAGCACACACATCCGATTGTTCAATAAGAAGCCCTTTAGCGAAGCTGCGATCAGTTGACAGCGACTTTATTGTACATTACAATAACACGTCCAGTTAGTTGCTTTCACGTCTCAAGACTCACTAGTTTATAACCGTTACTGCTGCTTCCAACAGTTACATTCCTGCTGTAAGAGGAGGCACGGTACTGATATGGGCAGCGATATGACTATTCACTTACACGTTCACATGCAAAATTGTGTGACATCATATTAATGAACAGAGTAAATGCAAAACGATAATGAATCTATTATACGAGAGCGAGGTTCTTTCGGACCACATCCTTGTATAAAATATACTCGCATTTCTTGATGCATCAAATTAAAGTAAAAAAGCCATTGAGTGTTCGACTCCATTGTATTTATCAGCAATGGTCCTATCATAACAAATAATTGGCTTGTGATTTGTTGTGATATCCTGCTGATTTGATGTCTGCTGTAGAAGGACGTTATTGGCGCCACAAATCCTTATTGAACATAAACAGGTCGACAAAATTCCCTGCAGTCTACATTCTTATACGGTTTCCCTCTCCCCCACCCAAACAAAATCCCTCCATCGTTATTCCTTCTCTACTCTTACACAGCACATAAAAACACAAAAACATAATTAAATAGAAGTACATACATACAATAATCTAAATAAAAAATAATATTGTAGCTCAAAGACAAAGTAGTGAAAAGGTTATGTTGGCAACACTACAAAACACAAACCACAACACATACTTGAAGTACAGACTCAAACAGAATACAATGGTGTATTGTGAAAAACATAAGAAGTGCATAGTGCTGCAGAACATCTAAAAATTAGACCAAAATTATCATTGTCTAATGCAGAAAAATAACGATGTGCTAGCAGACGGCATTCCCCGATGTAAGCGAGAAATCAACTGAAAGTTGTTTTTCAGTCTAAAAGCAAATCAAAACATAAATAACTTAATTACAGACCACTGATGACGCTTTATCTCGATAATGCAAAACGTGTCTGGTGAAAAAAATCACGCATTTTTGTAGTTGCAACGACAGAACAAAAATACACTCCCAAATGTGTTCACTGTAACGTATTCACCTGAAACTCACTACCCAACCTTTACCAAGGTGTTCATATTTTAATTTTGTAACCCCTGTTAATATTTGACGGAAGTAACCGTTTCCTCTTTTTGTGCACTTGCGTTTAACCTGAAGTCTATAGCGAGTTGTAATAAACGGGGTTATACAGTGACCATTATTGCGTTCAGTAGTTTGATGAACTTGTTGTTCTTACCATCTTACGAGTTACAGCACTCATTTTTCATATACGCTAGGCCACCACTGTTTAATAAATTAAATTCATTAAATTATTCGATGTGTGACACGTGTAATTAAATGCAGGTGATTCTATGGGGAGCGATCTGATTATCGGTAAGGAAACAGATACAATTTTTTCTGACATCTACGGGAATATCTCGATGGCTCGGCTGCAACCTCACATCAACCTGTATTGAACTGGAAGATACCATAATATTCGGTACAATCGAAATACTTTCTGCTCCACGCTTCAAAGATTCGCGCGGTGTAGACGTATAACAAACTGAAACAGAAACACTGCAACATCGGAATATAATTAAATGGATGTCGCAAATGTCTAAAATTCTTGTAAAGAGTTTTAACACAATATGACTAAAAACTACCTCATTATGTGTTTTCCAAAGGTACCTTAAGTTCAAATAAGAAACTGTACACGTCAGGAGATTGAATCAAAGAAGTTTGATAAGTTTCTGGTTTATCTCTTATCAGGTTTTGTCAGCAGTTAATTGGAACTTGTTGTCGGATTTAGGCAAATGACGATCCCAAGTCATACGTATTCAGTCGGTGCCAAGCCTAACGATCAAGATGGTATAGAAAGAATTACTTGTTGGGTACTGTACAGAATGAGTAGTCATTCCAGTCATCTTGTGGCAGGACGTTATCTTCCCGGAACGAAAGGCCAGCAGTGTGCTGAAGGAAGGACGTGACTTTGCGTTTTTAAACTTCCTCGAGTTACCGATTTTTCTCCATTATATCAGCAATTCGTAGCAGTGGTAATAACCCATGACAGCCCGTGTTATCAAGTACCGTCTGACGTATCAAATAATTTCTGGAACATGGCCATGAACTGTCGACGCATCATGATTCAATGGGCTCTTGAATCTGGGTCTATAACACACTGCGTAGCTGGACGAGTCTTACTTATCTCTGGTTAAAAGACTTGCTACAAATATGTTACATGAATCGATTATTCTGCATTCTATTTGGACCGTAATTCGACAAGGAAGGCAGATGTGCTGGCTCGATGTACTCTGAGGTCATCAGCTATCTCGAACTCAACAAATAAAAGGTGCTACCACGTCCGGCTGGATCAACAGTACAGTCTGACAGCTAACACTTGCGATACTTGTAGACTAGACTTCACTCAAAACGACTAATTCTTCAGATTATCGAAGTCTTGCTTGATGTGTTGAATATGCTGCTGGGTTCTTGACCCGACTGTTGAACTTGTACGGTATAATGTACTCGGCAACTTGTCTAAAAGTGTTCTGCAAATATTAGTATTAGCGATGTGTGTACTCGAGTCGAATGACTGTACCAGCGGCGCACTGATAAGACACTAGATTCACAGTCACGAGGATGGCGACATCTAGCTGCAGATGTCTTCTTGTTGTTGTTGAGGTCTTCAGTCCTCAAACTTGTTCGATGCAGCTCTCCATGCTACTCTATCCTGTGCAAGCTGCTTCATCTTCCAGTACGTACAGCAGCCTACATCCTTCTGAATCTGCTTAGTGTATTCATTTCTTGGTCTCCCTCTACGATTTTTCCCCCTACGCTGGCCTCCAATACTAAATTGGTGATCCCTTGATGCCTCAGAACATGTCCTACCAACCGATCCTTTCTTCTAGTCAAGTTGTGCCACAAACTCCTCCCCTATTCTATTCAATACCAACTCATTAGTTATGTGATCTACCCATCTGATCTTCAGCATTCTTCTGTAGCACCACATTTCGAAAGCTTCTATTCTCTTCTTGTCCAAACTATTTATCACCCATGTTACACTTCCATACATAACTACACTCCATACAAATACTTTCAGAAACGACTCCCTGACACTTAAATCTATACTCGATGTTAACAAATTTCTCTTCTTCAGAAACGCTTTTCTTGCCATTGCCAGTCTACATTTTATATCCTCTCTGTTTCGACCATCATCAGTTATTTTGCTCCCCAAATAGCAAAACTCCTTTACTACTTTAAGTGTCTCATTTCCTAATTTAATTCCCTCAGCATCACCCGTGTTAACTCAACTACATTCCATTATCCTCATTTTGCTTTTGTTGATGTTCATCTTATATCCTCCTTTCAAGACTCTGTCCATCCCGTTCTACTGCTCTTCCAAGTCCTTTGCTGTCTGACAGAATTACAATGTCATCGGCGAACCTTAAAGTTTTTTTTCTTCTCCGTGAATTTTAATACGTACTCGGAATTTTTCTTTTGTTGCCTTTACTGCTTGTTCAATATACAAATTAAATAACATCGGAGAGAGGCTACAACCCTGCTTCACTCCCTTCCCAACCTCTGCTCCCCTTTCATGTCCCTCGACTCTTATAACTGCCATCTGGTTTCTGTAAAAATTGTAAATACCTTTGGCTCCCTGTATTTTACCCCTGCCATCCTCAGAATTTGAAAGAGAATATTCCAGTCAACATTGTCAAAAGCTTGCCTCACGTGTTCCAAGTCTTAATAAGCTTAAAGCAAATGCGGACATAGTTCCTACGAAGGCGGCACGACCAGTTTCCTTCCCGAATCCAGAGCTCGTGCTTCATCTCTTACTACCTCGGCGGAGATGGGACGACTTTCCTTAAAACGAGTGTTGTGGACAATACTTCTGAACATCTTAAATAACCGTCAAAATTTTTGGTAGAAGTTTTCGAAGACAGCGGTCTTGTAAGTTATATAAAATCAGTCAAAAAACAGTATAGATTGAGATGGTTACTTTGTTAAAACGACCGGTCTCGGCCTAGTCTTAGGCCGTCTTCAGACAGCACCATCAGCTGAAGTTGGTGATGCGTAGAACAGTCGGTTGACATCAGTCGTTAAAACTGTTTCAGCGACTGAGGTCAACTGGCTGTTCTACGCATCGTCAACTACAGCTGATGGCCTAGGACTAAGCCGGAACCAGTCATTTTAATAAAATAATCATCGCGATCCAGAATATTTTTTTCAATGGTTTTAAACACCTGTCTCAGTACGTGCTTTTCTCTAAAATTGCGGGTATCAGCAAAAACGTCCCTCTTTTATTATTTTTATTGCCCTGATTTCATAGTTGTTCCAGTTTGTAGCCTTCTTAAACTTTATTGCTCTTTTTGCTCATCGTCAAAGGATCCACACATTGCCGGCCGCGGTGGTCTCGCGGTTCTAGGCGCGCAGTCCGGAACCGCGCGACTGCTACGATCGCAGGTTCGAATCCTGCGTCGGGCATGGATGTGTGTGATGTCCTTAGGTTAGTTAGGTTTAACTAGTTCTAAGTTCTAGGGGACTGATGACCTAAGATGTTAAGTCCCATAGTGCTCAGAGCCATTTGACCCACACATTGTCAAATAAACTAAATTCCTCCCGAACAGGCCATGAAGGCCCAACGGTACCGACAGGCCGCCGTGTCATCTTCAAACCACTGGATGCGGATGTGGAGTGGCATGTTGTTAGTACACCGCTCACGTGACCGTACAACAGTTAACGAGACCGGAGCCGCTACTTCTCAATCCTCAGTTTGCATCACTAGAGCTGAGTGCAACCCACTTGCCAAAAGCGCTCGGCAGACCGGATGGTCACCCATCCATGTGCCAGCACAGCCCGGCAGCGCTTTAACTTCGGTGATCTGACGGGAACCGGTGTTACCACTGCGGCAAGGCAGAATTTCGATTCAAGAATACTGTTGTCACTCCACTCTGGACGTTCCGGTGTCTGAGTATTTCAGCTCAGTTTTATCACAGCTGTGTTCTGCAGCAGTGCGAATACTGTGACTGCTGTTCTAGTATTTTCTATTACACTGTTATTAAATATTTCTTTTAGATATGGGTAAGTGGTTCATCCTCAAGTGCAAGTAGTGAAACCATCGAGCCCGAGAATAGAAACAGAAAGTATCTCAGCGGAAATATAGTGATATTTATTTATCTTGTAGCTATTTGTGTTGTAACAAAACATGCCCAAAGCCCGAGCGTGTTGTGTGTGGTAAAACACCTCAGTAATGCTGCTATGGTTCTCAGTAAATTGAAACGCCATTTGTCAACAAAACATTCCTCTCCGTTAAGTAAAGATGTGATATTTTCGTCGGTTGTCGGAACAAAATAAAAATAAAAAATTGGAAATTTGTGGTAAGGTCTTATGGGACCAAACTGCTGAGGTCAACGGTCCCTAAGCTTACGCATTACTTAATCTAACTTAAACTAACGTACGCTAAGGCAACACACACCCATGCCTGAGGGAGGACTCCAACCTCCGACGCGGGGGAGGGGGGGGGGGGCTAACCCGCGCGGAGAAAAAAAGAATTGCCGCCCGCATGTAAGAAATGGTAAATATAGTCCTTCGTTCAGAAACTACTACCGAATTTTCTAAAATTCCTCTGTCTGCTGACACAATCAGCCACCGAATTAGTGACAGTGACATCGAAGACATTTTGAAGCAGAACATACAGAGCAAGTTCTCACTTCGGATCGACGAGTCCAACCATTTTCTTTTTTTTTGTGAAGAAATATTTAGTTTAACTAATAAATATTTGGTCCGTAATGAATTAACGTAGGAGGATTGCGTTAGTATTTGTGCAAACGGAGCCGCTTCTGTGACAGACAGAGTGAAAGGATTCGTGGGTAAAGTACGCAAAGTAAATCCTGACTTACGAACATGCACCGCGAAGCCATTGTTGCTGAGTCTTTGCCATCTCCTCTAAAAATTGTGATGGACGAAGCAGTAAAAGCCGCGGACTTCGTCAAATTGCGGTCCCTAAATATGCACCTTTTCAACGTTTGTGTCAAGAAATGAGATTACAGCAGACTACACTCCTGCAGAATACAGAAGTGCGATGGTTATCGCGAGGTAAAGTGTTAACTCTAATGTTCGAACTCAGAGATGAGGTACTTGCGTTTTTTACTATTGGAGCCTTGAGTAGGCAGATTTATATGATGAATGGGCATCTAAGTTGGCATATCTTTCTGATATGTTTGTACACTTAAATGGACTAAACAGAAAACGCAAGGTAGAAACGAAAATATTCTGATTGATATTTATAAATCCTTGAATATTATTCATAAGTTAAATTTGTGGATATGGAGAGTTGAAAATGGATCTTGTGGGATGTTTCCAACTATATGGCCCCTTACTCACGATAATAAGGCGTTGACGGACTTAATTGAAGAAGATTTGGTACTCTTGTTGCAGAATTTCAAAAAATAGTTTGGAGATAGTGTTGTATATTTTGACAAGGTTCGTGATCCATTCGTGGAATCGAAAAATCTTCTGAATAACTGAGGTTTTAAACTTACGAGAGGAACTGACAGATCTGAAAGCAGACATAACATTGAAATCGAAATTTCTCGAAATGCCTGTGGATACATTTGTGTTGTTAATAAGCAGTGAATACCCCGCTATCTCTAAGATGGCAGTTAATGAGTTATTACCATTTTCAACTACATATGTGTGTGAACTGGGCTACTCGAAGTTCACTGAAATTAAAACATCAAAGAGAGAGAGAGGGATGTAAATACATTGACGAAGAAATGAGGCTTGCTTTGTCAAGGATTCCACCCCGAATGAGCCGTCTGTGTGCAGATAAGCAGGATCAAGTATCACATTGTTGGTATGAGTAGAGATATTTACTTTAAAAGTCGTATATGGGATGTTTGGCTGTGGCCGAGCGGTTCAAAGGCGCTTCAGTCCGGAACCGCATTGCTGCTACGGTGGCATGTTCGAATCCTGCCTCGGGCTTGGATGTGTGTGATGTTCTTAGGTTAGTTAGGTTTAAGTAGTTCTATGTCTAGGGGATGATGACCTCAGATGTTAAGTCCAAGAGTGCTTAGAGCTATTTGAACCATTTTTGGGGATGTTTATTTTCTAAAGTGAAGTAAAGATAAGTTGTTAATAAATGCAGAAGTCTATTCCTGTTTAAAAATGGTAATAACTGTCTACTTAACGATATAATAATTCGCACTCTCATTAAGATACACACGATTTTGAGAGGACAGATATTTTGGTGTGCCTTATTGAGCCTAGGTCCGTGTGAATGTACCGTCGGTTACAAAAGGTTGCACAACATTGAACTAGCGGACGCTCATAGAAATGGAAAAGCTAAATCGTTAGCCCGCACGCTGGTTAATCGTCTCAAACAGCAATAAAGGCTTTGGCACAGAGGACGCGGTCGTCGCGACAGCAATCTCTGCCCGCTGCCATCTAGCAATACATTTGTATGACGCAACATTGCACGAGACCCGTCACATACGGGGCGGTCTGCCTCAGCGTTACGTTTTCGACCACGGCAGCTGGCGATACGTTTGTACAAAATCATACTCTCGCGTGGTCCAGGCAAGCTACATCATTTTGTCGAGAGGTTTTTTTCAAGGTGGGAGACGAAACGGAACGGCTGATAGAAAACGTGATAAAGTAGCAGTTCTACAAAAAGTGGTGAAAACAGCAGAAACATGGACCATAATTACAGAAGAGATGAATGTTACTAGTAAGTACAAATATGTTTTTATTTCACAATATTATTTTATTGTGTAGTTATTGTTTCAAAGGTACCCCATACAAATATTACAGTAAATGCCTATTGAAGTTAATTTCTACTCACAAAATAATCAGCGAAAGTTTCGCGGACGTGAACTGCAGTACGGGTTGATCTCTGATCGGTAGCATGCATTGGCAACGGCAAGTGCATAGGCCGTATGACTCCTTCACTTTGAACGTGAGCTGAACATTCACTGTGGTTCTTCATTAATATGAAGTTATGCGCACAGCAAGCTGCTTTAACTGTGCATTCTGCAGCTGACTCATCTGTATCTATAAGTCTTATAAATACACGCCATTTCATGGCCGATATACCAGATGAGTTTTCAACGACGTGACGTGCTCGAGAGAGCTGTGCATTAAATCATTTTTTTCTCGGATCGGAGGTAATTCCAGCTTTTGGACACGATCTCGTTAGGAACGTCATAAGTGCAAAGCCTCCGTAATCATGTAATTTACATTCAAATTTGTTTTAGGTTGTTTGGTTGGTTGATTTGGGGGAGGGGACCAAACAGCGATGTCATCGATCCCATCAGATGGAAGGAAGTCGGCCGTGCCCTTTCAAAGGAACCATCCCGGCATTTGCGTGCAGCGATTTAGGGAAAATACGGAAAACCTAAATCAGGATGGTCGACGCAGGATTGAACCATCGTCCTCCCGAATGCGAGTCCAGTGTCCTAACCACTGCGCCACCTCGCTCGGTTTTGTTTCAGGTGATGAAGCCAAATCAGAGTGGAAAAATTTACAGGACAGTTATTTGAGACACAAGACAAGCTTAAAACGTGTAACGGGACAGGCCAAAAGGGATCACAAGTGGCCATGTAGCGAACACGTGCAATTTTTGAATGATACACTTCGATCTTGTTACACGAGCAGCAGTATACCAAATGTCGACATTGAAGATTCCAGTATACTTGATAAGGTAATTCCTGGATACGAACGTGAAAGTGAGCAGTGTGAAATGCAAGTAGCTCCAGACTCCCCACGAGTGTTACCGGATCTGCAGCCCCAGGTGATCCATCCCAAAACTCTGAAGTTCCCAAAGTCATTGCTTATTTGCAAAGCAACCCTGTTAAACGTGAGTTTGATGGCATGGACAACTTTTCTCTCAGTTATGCTGACATGTTCAGAAAATTTCAGACAACAACACAAGCAATGCTGAAGATACTAGCTACTCTTCGCAAGTTCAGAAATGAGAAAGCTTGGTACCCCAATTCACTCACCTGGAGTATCTACACTCTACTTTCCATTGGTATCTGATAATTCTTCCTATTCCTCAACGAATAATAACAAGGCATATGGCTCAGTATATATGTCCCCAGTTTATCACATTATGAATCTGACTGGCTCATCAACCAATGATTTGTCTGAAAATGCTCGTCACTTCTACGACAATTACGGGTCCCGTTCATCAGTCACGTTAGGTAACAGTATTTGTAATTAATAACTAATGTTTGAAATGTATATTACTTATTACTATGTTTGTAATATTACCTGACATATTGAAATAGATTACTGTTCATATAACGTAGGTGAGAGTATATTTTTGATTGACCTACCTCAAAGAAACGGCTAACTTTCCCTAGTTCCACTACGTCTCCTCCAGTTCATGGTGATCTCAATGTTCTGTTGCAGTAGGTCATATAGTTCCTCGAAAGTTGGTCTTGACATACGGAAATACACAAAAATCTGTCTTCGTGTGATTGCAATTCCCTATAGAGACGGTGGTATTCACCAAGTTGTTCTCTTTTTTCATTAATTGGGTGCGCCCAATAACGTATTTTCCTTCTACTGCACTGTAGTGCTAGTGGAAGTAAGAGTTGCTCCTCATCGGAACAACTCATTTTCCAAGAAAACCTGAAAACACTTTCATTAGTGAAAAACACTACTGTGAACCTGCTCTGCGGAAAACTGTGACAACACTGGATCACTCACACAGACATCGCTCGGTGTGTGACTCAGCCATATCGCCGACGGCCGACGTCGCACGATCGCTGCCCGCGTACTGTTGCAATGCCTTAAGGCCGATGCGGTACTCGGCGTCCTCACCAATGTGTGGATCATCCATTCAGTGAGACATTGTGGTGATGTTTGGGGCTTAACACAAAGCTCTGGTGAGCAGTCTGACGCTCGAGAACTGTCCGCTAAAATACCAACCCCTCTTTTCCCTTGTAGTTAAATGCTTACGGGGAAGTTCGTTTCACCACCAGCACGGTACCTCCTTGACGAGGGCCAGTCCGAGCGTAATTAGCTACCTCGGCTACGGCAGTGGTTTAACTACGACATATGTTTTCCTACGAGGAGCAGTAACAAAGTTTCAATGGTCATCCGAAAGAATGAAGTTGCAACAACGAAACTTAGTAATGCACTTTAGTCATTTTCAAGATCCTCGCCCTTTAGGGCGAGACATTTTTGCCAAAGTTGGATGACTTGGCGAAGACCTTACTTATAGAAATTTGAATTTTCTCCGTTCAGGAAACACTCCACCTCTAAAATCACCCATCATCATTCTGGATATGCCTGCCAAAGAATGGTTTCTTCATCATAGAAAAGAGAAATAAGTAAAACTGGGTGCTGTGCCACGAGAGTACAGGAATTAGGCAAAATCTGATGGACCAAAGAAGTCTGTCCTGTGCATAACGAACTGAGCTATCGTCTTTTGTTTTGTTGCTGAATTGTGGTTTTGTGATGGGCATTGATGTTCATTAATACGGGCATGGTTCTCTATCTGTTGGCTTAGTTGTTTGATATACAGCATTATGAGCTCAGCTTCTTTGGTCTGTCGTGCTTGTGCAGTTTCATGTGATATTTTGTCTTTACAGTCTCCTTAACCTTGCCAGGAGGTTTCTGTATTGTATTGTATGTTAACCGTGGACCTAGAAACGACGGAGAGGCTCCGTCCCCGCCGCAGCCGCAGTGGTCCACAACCCCACGACGACTACCGCAGTCCACCTCGCCCCTCCGCCGCCCCACACCGAACCACTCTTTCAGGGTTATTGTGCGGTTCGCCCCCGGTGCCCCCCCTCCCCCCCCAGGGAAGAACGTCTCACACCAGACGAGTGTAATCCTATATTTTGGTGTTAGAGTAATGGTGGTGTACGCGTACGTGGAGAACTTGTCTGCGCAGCAATCGCCGACATAGTGTAGCTGAGGCGGAATAAGCGGAAGCAGCCTGCATTTGCCGAGGCAGATTTCTGTAGTGTACTCTACCTCTATATGATTAGTCTGCAATTCACAATTAAGTTCCTGGCAGATGGTTTAACGAACGACCTTCAAGCTGTTTCTTTACTGTTCCATTCTCGAACACCGCACGGGAAAACGAACACTTAAATCTTTTTGTGCGAGCTCTGATTTCGCTTATTTTATTATGATGATCATTCCTTCCTATGCAAGTGGGCACCAACAATATATTATTACACTCGGAGGACAAAGTTAGTGATTGAAATTTCATAATAAGATCATGCCGCAACGAAAAATGGCTTTGTTTTAATGATTGCCACACCAATTCGCCTGTCATATTCGTGGCACTCTCGCCTCTATTTCGTGATAGTCCAAAACGAGCTGCCGTTCTTTGAACTTTTTCGATGTCTCCTATCTGATGCGCATCCCACATCGCACAGCAGTACTCGAGAAGAGGGAGGGCCGAACGTAGTGCAGGCTATCTCTTTAGCAGAACTGTTGCATTTTGTCAGGGTTCTGCCAATAAATCGTAGGCTTTGTTTTGCTGTACCCACAACGTTATCTACATGATTGCTCCAACTTAAGTTATCCGCAACCATAATTCCTAAGTATTTTGTTGAATTAAAGTCTTAACATTTGTGTAACGGAAATTTAGCGGGTTCCTTTTGGTACTGATGTGGATGACTTCACAATTTCCGTTATTTAGAATCAATTGACACTTTTCGCACCATTCAAATATCTTGCCTAAATCGCTTTGCAATTTATTGTGAGCAGCCGACTTGTGCATCTGTGACTGCTGACTGCTGACATGTATCTGTTAGCACCACGCCATGGCAATCTCAAAAAATACTCTGCAGCCCCTTCTCGTTTTCGGCACTGGTGAATCCACACATTCCACTACTTACTTTGCCACATTGTTTCGGATCATAGTAATGCACCCAGCATTCATTGCGATTAGACGACTAAAGATGTCATCTGGACTGGGTTAGCACAGCTGCAAGATTTTCACTAGCTCTTGCTTCAGAGAGTTGTTTGAATGGAACGTAGCGTTCGGAGAAGTCTGTCGTGTTCAAAATGTCGTGGAACATGCTGAAGACTGATCTGTGACTGAATTTCGCCTTTTATTTTATAGCCTCGATTATGATACACCCGGTCCGCACGAGGGCGTCCATTCATCGTGTGATCACCTGCTCTCTACAAGAGATGGGTCTTTCACTTCGTTCTTCGTTATTCTGACTTGTCTGACTACACTGGAAGACTCATTGGACCTTCCGACCGTGGCGTTTTCGATCCTTTTGTAAATGCCCAGAAGTACCATGGCACTTTCGACAAACCAGCTTCGCACTGTGGCATTTCCGACAGAACATGTCCCCACTGTTGCGGCTTCCTTTGGCTCGGCAACAAAGTTGTGTCGTCATCGCTGCTCCTTTCACTCGCAACCCTTAAAGCTGCGGTGTTAGACTCTTGCCTAAACACATGTTCGGAAATCGCGACATATTCGGAAATGAACAGCCAGATATTTATAGAAAGCAATAATATAAATGTCATTGCTCCACGTTTCACTCACAGCAGTTTACAGTTTAATCTTACGCGTTTTACTGAGACTAAAAGTCTCTAAATGAATAAGTTCAAGTTCCATCCTCGCTTCTTTCTGTATATTCGGGTAAATCTCATGAAGTATTCTAGATATTTTGATACAGTTTTCACTAACAGGTTGATCGATTTATGAGGTAGATTTGTGTATATAATTTATAAATATTTCGAACAAAGTGGTTTAACTATGACGAGCCGGCCGCGGTGGCCGAGCGGTTCTAGGTGCTTCAGTCCGGAACCGCGCTGCTGCCACGGTCGCAGGTTCGAATCCTGCCTCGGGCATGGATGTGTGTCTTGTCCTTAGGTCAGTTAGGTTTAAGTAGTTCTAAGTCTAGGGGACTGATGACCTCAGATGTTCAGTCCCATAGTGCTCAGAGCCATTTGAACCATTTGAACTATGACGAATTTGTCAACCACTGCTGTGTGAACGATCTCATTGTCATCTAACGGTGATCTTTAGATCCACAACTCTGCGCAGCACGATGTAGCCAACGCCAAATTGAGTGCGCATGAACGATCTGCTACTTCTGATGTACCGACAAGAGAAGGAATGTGTGTGCTACAGCGCGGTCAGTGTGGATGCGACTTAACGTATTCAGATATTACGTGTTTGGACACTTTGAAATTAAGCTACATTTCGTGCGTACCACTCAACAACCTAAAGTACATAAAGTACACCAACCGAAGAGTAGCAGTATCGTTCATAAACGTCTGTGTATTCCTTGCGCTTCTTAAAGACGGAAACAGACACGGGCATGATCTTCTTGACTCCTTAAAGATAGTGAGTGGAATGTCATACAGGAACTTCTAGAGGATGAGTTAATAAATTTGCGAAAGGTTTCTGAAGATGCTTGAGTAATGCATTTCGAAAAACGGCAACAATTTCAGTCTGTCAGTTTGTGCTGCCCTCACATTTGCAATAGCAGTAATTCAATGCAAATTCTTCGAACGACAAGCAGTGAATTACTTAACTGGGAAAGTATCATGAGCAATAGTTTAAGGACAATTGCATAGCGAAAAAACATGTAAATTGAAATTCTGTGGTTTTTCATTTTTTATGAAAAAAGTTAAACGTTTTTCGAAAACCTACTTTAGCAGGAAATGCACCTTTGATTCGTTTACATCAAGAAAAAAATTTTATCAGCAAAGCAGATGACTGAACTTCCAGCTTTCTCCTTTCCTTCAATGAAACCTAGGTGCAAAAACGATTCTTTGCATTGCAGGATGTATAAATGCGCCACAAAGGGTCTACAACAAAGAATTGCGGCAATGTCTCTGAGCAGTGAATGAGAGTACTGTAGTTTACAGGAGGGGTGCTGTCATTAGCTACACAACTAGGTTAGGCAATTTTGTCTCTGTTATTTGTGTCCATGAGGCATGATCCACTCATGCAGCCTCTAATACTTTATTTGCTACAAATTCAGACATAGCCAATCACTCAGTCTCTCCTCTCTCTCTCTCTCTTGTAGACACACACACACAGTTTGCATAGCATATTTACATTGGTTGTAAACACATTAATTAAACCATGATTTCCTCCCATCATTGCCACGAGGTAACACACCAGACGCCAATTACATATGGAGTAGATAACATTCATTCCTCCTAAGAAGTTTCCTGGCGTGCACTGCTCAAATCATTTCAGTAACATGAAACTGATGATATTCAATTACCTAACACTGTTCTCAGAATTTTAGGCATAAGTCAAAGCAGTTGCTCAGACGTAGATACTTAGTGCTACCTGCGCGAAGCTGGGGCCGGCTGATAGTAAAAAAATTTTGAGAACCCATATCTACTATGTGCTTGGCCAGTCCAAGGACTGAATAAAATGTGAAGAGATGTTGTTTCCAATACTGCCGGTAAATGACCGCTAACAACAATCAGTACTGCACCGTGGTATTTCCGACCAGGGCCTCACCCACCCATGTGGCTGCCTTTGACGGCTATAATGCCACGGCTAAAATATTTGTGGTCGGAAACACCACGTTAACGTCTCGGGTCGCAAAATCCACGATCGGAAAGTCCACGACACCCAGCGATTTGGTGGTCGCGGCGATTCAGCTGCGTTTGAGCCTGTCACACCTGACGACCGAACAGTGCGACTGTAGAGGACGGCGGCACAGAACAGGAAGTATGCAGGATGAAACTCGGCTGCAATCCATGTGTCAAAATTTAGTGCGAATGCCTGAAGTCTGCATTATCGAAACAGCAGTGCCTCAAATCAAAGGCGAACGGATAGGTTTTGTTTGTTTGTTAATTGTGCATTTTAACTGCTGGGTTACCTACAAGTAAACACATCCGATGTGATATGACCTTGCCTTGGTGGATGGGCTTACGTAACTAACAGTATCACACGTGTACTCCCATGCACACTGAGTAGTATAGGTTGTTTAACGTCAGACGTGCACCTTAGGCATTATTGTATGATTAATTTGTCATTGTCGACCACTATTAAATTATGATGCTTACAGCGTCATCTATTGCTACATTTTGTAACTATTTATTTTTCTTCAGCCATACGTTTTCTCCCTTCTCCGATAATATTCATTTGCAATTTCACATCATTCTGACCAGTCGTGTTATTTCTACACGGTTTTGAAAGTTTAATTATAATCACCCTGTATGTAATGATCAGCAGTAAGAAAGAAGGGCACATCAGGAAAGTAACGAGTGGTCTCCACAAAGTGGCAGATAATAGTGCATGAGAAAAATCAATTTTACAATTTTTTTGCTGTAAACAATAGAAACCTCTTTAAACTATAAAAAATACTGTAGGTAAATGTGGCAAAGCTGCATCAAATCCTGGAGTTAGTTTTCGGTAGAGGTTCTCCTCTTCCTTTAAAAATTGAAAACGACTTGTTTAGAATTCGTGCATTTTCTTCATCACTATATATAATACCTCTCATTACATTCTGAAGCAACTAATTGCCACAAGAAACTGATTTCTATCATATCTTACAGTTTCATATGGCAGTTCGATGATGAAGTATCTATTTTTTCGATATTGGTCATCGTTACTGTGATACTTAGTTTCCTAATAAACTGCATCATAAAATTTGAAGGATATGCAGTTACTTTACGGTTAGTTCGTTTTAGATGACGCGTTGCTGTGTGCCAGATGCAGATAACATATCGATTTTTTTTTTAAGTTGGAAGGAAAGCCACATTTCACTACAGTATGGAGAAAATATAGGTTACAGTATTTTATTTGAGTGCATTGCCTGACGATGGCATGTGCAAGTAGCCTGCAGCTCAGGTCTGGGCCTAATTCAGACCATTTGTAGAAATTATATTTTAATGGAGCTTACTGCCTTCATTTATAATAATACCTATGTTATTTCAAAATAAATTCGCTGACTGCGAATATCTTGGTATCAGCTGTGTCATGTGAAAATTTTTGGCAGACCGGGAATCGAACCTGGTTTTCTTGCTTATCGCAAGCGGTCACCTTCAGCACTTCGGTTATCCGTGCAGGCCAATTTATTTCGAAGTAATATCGAATGGCTGTCAATTGTGATGAATGACTGTTCATACAAATATGCAAGTAAATAATACGTAATTGCTACTTTCAGGCTGAAAACATGAGTGAAAATTCCGGCATTGATACAAACATTGAAATTCTTGCAATGTGTCCCATAGCAGCTGTTTCTGCTGGAAGTGAAGCTGATTTATCAGCTCAAAGTCCCAGGGAAGAAAAATTAAGAAGCAAAATAAAACTGCTGCAAGGAAAAAACCGATATTTCCAAAACAAAGTAGCTTCACTGACGTCTGAGGCTAAAAGCAGTGGCAGTTGACAGTTTGCCCATGTGGACATTATAAAGAATTTAAACGGTTATGTGATGTTTTTAATTAATGATTTCTCACATGCTTCATTAGCGCTTCCTTTCGTAAAAGTCTTCATTTAGTCGGTTAGATTTCTTCCGTTCCGTAAGAGTATCCATTTAGATCCGTGGTAGTAGAAGCAGCTTTCGTTTTGTGTTTACTCGGCTTCTATATGGCGCCTAGCGCAACGCTTGACTTCATACACATCAGAGGAGCCGCCCTCTGCTTTCCTTTTTGTATGCTCTGTTCTGTGACGGGGGTAAGCAATTGCCACTTCGAATAGCTGCGCTCCGTTTGTTGTCTTTTAAAGGTTTCTGACTGTTGTATCATATGCTGCTTCTATGTCGTTTAAATAATTATGGGCGCTTTTCTGCTGCAAAAATGACTTTCGACGTGGAACGTTCCAGAACTGAAGAACAACGTCGTAATGTACGGCGCGATTCAGGAAGTAAGGATTACAGCAATAATATCGAAAAACATAATGCAGGGAGGATGTGTACAAAATTTGTTCGTGACTTCGAAACTAAACCAATGATTTCTAAAGTTTCATCCAGCTTGAATACACCTCTTTGTGAACGCAGTTGTGCAGATCACAATATGCTCCAGTTATTGCTGCACACAAGTCCTCTTTCACAAGGGCGATGAAATATTCGCGTGGATTGAACGCCACTAGTACACTCAATATAGCGCGCGCTCTCCATATCCTGTAATTATAATCTTTTCTTTCTGTGCAAAATGTTTTACACTGTACGAACGTTGCATGTTGTCTTCATCTCCGACATAGCAGAGAAAGATCGATTCTTTGGCAAAATTTAACCCAACAAGAGGAAAGCTTCAAGAAGTGGTTCTCCTGCAGAATCAAACAAAAAATACGTATATTTAGATGTGCTAAATTTCCTGTCAGCTGTAGTTGTGAGTTAACCAGCAGGGTTGGAAGAATCAGTTGCTCATACTAATGAGGTGAATTATTTTCGTGTTGAGGATGTGCCTCTAATTCTCGTAAGAAACAAGAGGATGATCAGAGAAGATACCTGCAACAAACATAAAAACGTCATCAAAGCCTGAGTCAGATGATGCTGACAAGCATTTTCTACCGTCACTATTAGATATTCAAATGTGTGTGAAATCTTATGGGACTTCACTGCTAAGGTCGTCGGTCCCTAAGCTTACACACTACTTAACCTAAATTATCCTAAGGACAAACACACACCCATGCCCGAGGGAGGACTCGAACCTCCACCGGGACCAGCCGCACAGTCCATGACTGCAGCGCCCAAGACCGCTCGGCTAATCCCGCGCCGTCGTTATTAGATGATTTGAAATCTGTGCCACAGCATTTGAAACAAATGTCCACTTTGAGGAAACTTTAATTTTCTGTTTACTTCACCTATATGTTCAAATCCATCCACAACTAGTCCTCCATTCAGCCAAGCCCAAATATATAAAAGCAAGATGCCATGTTTATACCTGTATCATCTGGTTCATTGGTAGTCACTGATTTTTTTCCGTGTGGGGTAAATACTAACGAGTTTGTTCATTGTATTTTAATGTACTACATGGGAATGAATTACTGTTAAATCGACGTTAAAAATAAATGTATAGTATGTAAAATAAGCATTTTATTTGCATAGTTAAAACATTTTGCAGGGTTTTCTCTCAGTTCTTTATAAACCTTAAAAAAAACGCCGTGTTTCTCTCGTTTAGTTAACATAGGATGAACCAAGTACTTTGGTTGAGGCGGTAGCATCTGTATTTTCTTTCCATTAACAAGGCGAAAAGCAACACTTACTCGTCAGAATCCATTTCGTAACTGGCTCGCACAAGCACACAGACAGCTCTTATCACTTAGCTTCTGCGCATCCGCTGTGCGATTCAACCAGGCGGCTCTCACGCGCGATAGTCGCACACATTGCAGCGATTGAACCGCGCGGCGGAATCGCTGCAACGTAGTCGCCAGACGAAGCGTCCGCGGCTCCTAAAGTTATGTCAAAGTTAAATGATGGTGCATTGTTACCGTAAACGTCCGTCAACTCGGCATGAATTGTCGCATCGTTGTTCTCATTCAAACGCAGAAAACGATTTAGCGCACAATGCTCTAAAGCAGGAGTCTCCAAACTTTTTAGTCCGCGGGCCACATTGACTCCTCCACGAAGTCATAAGGGGCAAGATCTACCTAATGGGATTAAAGCACCCTAGCACTCCATGATCTCCGTAATGTAAGGCTAAAGGAAAGATGAAATCGCAAAAATCTAAGGTTGTGGGAATAGCTAGCACTGAAACGAACTAAGATTTTTATTTAATTACATAATTTTGATTGGTGGACGTACGTGACCGAAATTCTGGCGTATTTTATTCTGGCGAATTTCACCGACAAAAAAGTATGTCACTGCACATTCTTCACGAAAGCGTCCTGCAAAGTTAACGAAATCTCAAAATCATTGTTAGCAACACTATTACTGCAAGACATAACAGAGGTAGAGTATGTCAACGCATTGTTATTTCAAGCGGCGCAACAATAAGTTTAGTTATGTAGTCTTGTAGCGAGTAGCAGAACCAGAGCATATATTTGATAGTTCTGTTGCGTGATTGTGTCTATGTTGCGAATGTCTCACGAGTTTTTTAGTGTTTTATGCGCTGTACTAGTAGGTGAGACGACGAAGTGTGGGACAATTCAAAGTTTGAATTCGAAGAGACAAGGAAAATCTGAAATTCGAAAAACATATAGCACGACTTGAGTATTTTTTCACTGTATTTTTTAGTGGATGCAAATTCAAACGATATCAAGATATTTCAAAATCCCTTTGACGTCGATATAGAAGCGTTACCCGCAGACCTTCAGTTTGAAGTTATTGATTTGCAATGTAGCGACTTTTTTAAAGAAAAACATTCAAAGTCAACATTACTGGAATTTTATAAGTGTCTTCCATCCACACAGTTTCCAAATTTACATAAATTTGCCTGTGGCTTTTTTTCCGCTTTTGGCACTACTTATTTGTGTGAAAAAAGTTTCTCCAAAATGAAACATGCAAAAAGTATTTACAGATCAAAATTAAGTGACGAGCATTTGAAGTCGCTGATGATTATCTCTACCAGTAAACTTGATCCACAACTGGAGGTAATTATGAAAGGAAAGTTACAGCTACATAAAAGTCACTAATTATCACTAAGATGTTAAATTTCTTTACGTGAATACTGTAACACTGAGTTTTCAAGATATAAATTAATAACAGTTATTTTTATACATCAGTTAAAACTAAAATATCCAATATCATTATGTACACCAGGTATTGTATTTTCTTTAAATTGCCTTTAAATAAAAATATTTTATGCGATTTACTTGCTATGTGTATTTTACAACGTAATCAAAAAAAAGTGAAACTTCGCTTAAGAAGCATCTTCCATAATGATTGATTACTAAGGCTAGTCGCCGAAGTGGCGTCCATTTGAAAGACTTGTCCCAGACTCGTGAGTAGAATAAAATGCAGAGAATCTTTTTTTTAGTAAAATGTTTTCGCCAAACTAGTCTGTTAGCCGTTCTTTTTTTTCACTATCGCACGGAGAATGGTCTGTCTGTTTATTGTGGATAGCCACAAGTATAACCATGACCTTCCGCTTTGTAAAGATAGAGCTCCGACAATGTCGCGGTGTATTGGACGCGATAGGCCTCGAAACTCAATTTTTGGCAGTATAGGTACCACCTCAAATATTTGGCGGGCCGGATACCGGGGATGGATGACCGGGCAGCTAACGCGGGCCGGTTTGCCGGACATCGCGGGCCGATTTCGGCCCGCCGGCCGTAGTTTGGAGACCCCTGCTCTAAGGTTTCAGTGGGCTGCGATATTATGTTTCGGCAAACTTCCGTCAACTCGGCATGAATTTTCATAGCGTTGATCTTCAAACGCAGAAAAAGATTTATCGTACAATGCTCTAATTTTTCAGTCGGCTGCGATGTTATTTTTCGGCTCCTTTAGCGACGGGTTAAGCTACTGTGACTCGGCTATTTCAATATGTACCAGGATTGCAGACATAATACCTGAAACAATCGAAAAGTTATTTACGTGACTTCGTGGTACCCCCTCGTATTGCGACAGTTCTTTGTCTTATCGACCTGAACGCTGAGGACAACACTTTCACAGTTGTAGAAAAGTAACTCAGAATTGTGGTTGTGAGAACAGCAGTGGCCAATCTGAACCATTCGGTTAAATCAGCAAGGTGCTGTCGTTAAAACAGAGACAGGAATTCGTTATCTGCCCGTCTGTTGCCCAACGGCACGCTTTGGTCTTACGTAAAAGCTTATCTGAGAGGTACTGAATGGCAGCTTACGCAAGGGCCGCGTGGTGGCACTCGGTAACGCTGCACCCGCCTTGAGGCAGTAAAAAATAAGCGGCTGGCGAGGTGTCGCGTTCAGCTTGTGACGTGGGCAGCGCGAGGCGTCACAGATAGCGTTCCAGTGAGCGTTGCCCAACAGCCGTGCCACCCACTTATAGCGCGCTGCTCACACCACTCTGCTGATACGTTTGAGTTTCTTGTTGGTGCCAGTTGCAATACTTCATCTGCGTTACGACACATTATCGGAATTCAGAATGCTTTGGTATGTAAAACGGCAATCTAGGCTACCATCTTAGAGCTATTACATTTCTACAACTCCAATATTGTTTCTGAGCACTGGTACCACGAAACTCCTTGAAATCGGTGTTTATTTCGGGGTGGGGGGGGGGAGGGGGAGGGGGGGAAGGAGGAGCAGCGGAGCTGCAACTTGACAACTTACGAGTTATAGCCAGAAAGGAACTGACATCGAAGACCCACTAAACAAAATAGCTCCCCATAATTAACTGCTCATCGAAAAACCGTAACATTTGTCATCACTAAGTAATACATTCTCAGACGAAAATAAAAGACTCACCACGAAGGAATTGTACGAATGGGACGGAAATCGGTGGATATGATGTACATGCATAGACAAACAAATGATTAATATTTCAGAAACATTGATGATTTATCCAAGAGAGACAGCTTCACAAATGGAGTAAGTCAGTAAGGCGTTGGCCAACTTCTGGCCCTTGCGTAAGCAGTTATTCGGTTTGAAATTGATTGTTAGAGTTGTTGGATGTTCTCCTGAGAGATATCGTGCAAATTGTGACCAAGTGGCGCGTCGGATCGTCAAAATCTCGAGTTGGTTGGAGGGCCCTTTCCATAATGTTCTAAACGGTCTCAGTTGGGGAGAGGTCCGGCAATCTTGCTGGCCAAGAAAGAGTTTGGCAAGCACGAAGACAGGAAACACAAACTCTCGTCGTGTATGGGTGGACATTAGCTTGCTGAAATGTAAGCCCAGAATGGGTTATCACGGCCGGCTGGAGTGGCCGAGTGGTTCTAGGCGCTACAGTCTGGAACCGCGCGACCGCTCCGGTCGCAGGTTCGAATCCTGCCTCGGGCATGGATGTGTGTGATGTCCTTAGGTTAGTTAAGTTTAAGTAGTTCTAAGTTCTAGGGGACTGATGAGCTCAAAAGTTAAGTCCCATAGTGCTCAGAGCCATTTGAACCATTTTGAACCACTTGGGTTACCACGAAAGGCAACTAAACGGGGCGTAGCATATCGTCGACTTATCGTTTTGCAGTAAGGGTGTCGCGGATGACAACTAAAGGGGTCCTGCTAACAAAAGAGATGGCACGCCAGACTAGACTCCTAGTTGTCGGGCTGTATGGTGGGCGATAGTCAAGTTGGTGCCCCATTGCTTTCCAGGTCTTCTCCAGACTCGTCTTCGGCCTGGACTCTCATTGACTGGACTACTCCAGACATTGGAGTGGTCTGGAGACGACCTGGAAAGTGATATCTTCAGTGATGAGTCCTGCTTCGAACTGAGTCTCGACACTCGCCGAAGATGTGTTTGGAGACGCACCAGACAGCAGTGCGATACCAACCTGACAGTCGACCGACATGTGGCCCAGCTGGTGTTGTGGTCTGGGGTGCCACTCCATTTCGTAGCGAGTTGCCTTTGCTTGTCTTCCGCGGCAACCTTACAGCACAGAGGCACGTCCACGATATTCTACGCCCCGTTTTGTTGTCCTTGATGGCAAGCCATTCTCAGCTTACATTCCAGTAAGATAATGCCCGTCCACACACGACAAGAGCTTGTATTGCTTGTCTTCACACTTGGCACATCCTACATTGTCAAGCAATGTCATGAGATCTCGCTCCAACTAAGAACGTTTTTGGGCATTATTGGCAGGGCCCTCGAACCAGCTCGAAATTTTGACGATCTAATGCGTCATTTGGACAGGATTTGGCACAATATCCCTCAGGAGGACATCCAACTTTCTCAATCAATTTCAAATCGAATAACAACTTGTATAAGGGCCCTAGGTGGACCAACGCTTTATAGACTTGCTCAGTTTATGAGACACATTCTCTTGAATAAATCATCCAATTTTTCTGAAATTGTAGTCATTTGTTTACCTGTACATGTACATCACATCTACGGATTTCCATCCCATTCGGATAATGAATGAGCTAGCTTCAAATTTTGAAAACACGCGCCTCATCCAGTTTTGTACAGCCAACAATATCCCACCGCCTATTAACTTAGCATACCAACAAGAATCAGTAAAAGGGGTAGAAAATTCTCAAGTCTTTCATCTCTCCTGAGGTTAGTTTGCCTTAGTTAGTCACTTCACTCCTCTGCCTGCCTTCCCTTTATTCTCTGGTTATGCAGCAGATCTCGCATAATTCATAAATCATAATCATTCCCGGCGATTTGTTGGCTCGATAGCTCACTCTGATATTGCTCCAATGATCACCAGGCCGCTGTGACCGAGCCGTTCTAGGCGCTTCAGTCCGGAACCGCTCTGCTGCTACGGTCGCAGTTTCGAATCCTGCTTCAGGCACGGATGTGCGTGATGTCCCTAGGTTAGTTAGATTTAAGTAGCTCTAAGTCTAGGTGACTGATGACCTCAGATGTTAAGTCTCATAGTGCTCGGACCCATTTTGAAGCTCCAACGATGATATTGTACCTCCATGTTTGGATGTGCCTCCGAAGAGATCTGGTGTTCTACATTCTTTTCAGCATGCCTTCATTGGTAACTCCATCCCTCCGCCTGGTTTTCTTCATCCTTCCGCAGCACCAGATCTCCAGCGCCTGCAGTCGCCTTTTATCTTGCTTTCCTAGTGTTCAAGTTTCACTTTCATTTTCCGTTCGTTATTTGCAGACTAATGTTTTTACTCGTGGGTAAGTCCTTTCTGAGATGAAATGCAATTTTGGCCTGCTGCGTTCTGCCCACAATTTCTTTCCGGCTTATACCACCCCTTGTGATCCTGCTTCCTAAATAGGTTAATTACTCTCTCACTTCTAACTCCTCTCTTCCAACTTCCATTGTTAGAGCTTCATAGTCTTCTTCAGTAATACATGTTATCACTTTATATGTCTCTTATTTATTCTCGTGCCTATTGATTTCAGAAAATCCTTTTCATTCTGCTGAGAACCTTCTTTAGACCTTTGTTCTCCGTTATTATAGCAATATCATCTGCATGACTCAGCATTATCTTCAGTCTTTTTTTATCTCCACCTCAGCAGTTTCGCGAAAATCTGCAGCCTCCTGGTCGTAAGCACTGAATATAAGAGGAGAGAGAGTACATCCTTGCCTGACGCCTTTTACGGTTTATGGTTCTTGGTGCTCATGAAAATTCCTAATCACAACCACTTCGTTCTTGTAGAAGCTAAGTCTCGCCAGCATTTTTCAATTTAGGCGTGCTTTCTTCAGTCCTCTGACCATCTTTTGCCAGATAACACTGTCAGGTGCCTTTTTCAGTTCTACAAAGGCAACATAAGTTGGCTTATTTTAGTGTAATTCTTTTTAGATAAACGCCCCAGTGCCAGAATTGCATGTCTTGTTCCTAAAACCCTTCTAAATCCTGATTGATTTTCGCTCAGTATACTCTTCACCTCCTTTCGAAGATTCCTCATGAATATCCTTAGGGGAATTTTAAGAATTTTTTTATGCATGTGATGTCAGTGTTAAGATTCGGTAACGTTCACTTATTGTAGCTGTCGCTTTCCTCGGTGTGGGAACCATGATGCAGCTCTGGAAGTCAGTCGATATCTTCCTGTGTCATCGATGGACGCAATCAGTTTCAGCAGTATTATTTTCACGCTGTCGCCACCTTCTTATGCGTGCATATACTCGGTATATTTTAATTAATAGCGAAAACTAATACTGGAGAAAGTATCTACCCATAGAAGTAAAAGCGTTCAAGTAAACAGGGTCTGCGACCAAGGTAAATGTGACTTGGTGGTTACGAGTGGCCAATGACTTCAGTACGAAATATTGTCTTAAGCAGCACAAAAGTGTACGACGCTTAAGGTTTTTGGTGAAGTCCCAATCCAACTGAGCTTAAATTTCGCCCATAGCCCATGGTTCGGGAATATGGTACCTGCATGTACGGCACCCACATATTATTTTACTGCAATTTAATGCACCATGGCGCATCTTAAAGAAGACATAAAGCACTAATTGTGCACTCGTACCTTTGGCCTTTGGAAGCAATATCGCATTCGTTTCTGAGTTACAAATTACTTCAAATACCTCTCGATCGTTCGTAAATCTGGCAGGCCTGGACAATTCGCTGATTCAATTCTAATCAGTGGGACTGCTGTACACTTTTGAGATGATCCCAAGTACGAAAATCCAGAGGACTGATCCCAGACGATGT
Source organism: Schistocerca piceifrons (assembly GCF_021461385.2). Classification (NCBI taxonomy): domain Eukaryota; kingdom Metazoa; phylum Arthropoda; class Insecta; order Orthoptera; family Acrididae; genus Schistocerca; species Schistocerca piceifrons. The sequence continues at coordinate 403,156,309 of NC_060144.1, read as the reverse complement.
TACAGGCAAAGGTACAAACCGTGATCGACCTATCTTACCTTACCGCCGTTTTAGTCTCTCCTTACAGTGGCATGTGCTGGTACCGTAACATGTATGCACCAGCTATGGGTCTGGGCATTTGTACTAAAGATGAGAACACGGCAAGTACCGTAACCCGATTCCCCAGACACTTCGCTCAGTGGAAGGAGAGTCGAAATAAGAGGACACGTGTCTCGGTTTATCTGTAGGTACTCGACCGTTTCTGAGAAAACGACGGTCAAAGTTTTGATGTAATTTACATGCCTTTTAGTGAGCGCTTTTTTCAGTTGAAATAGTGGCACAGTGATTACCGTCGCGGTTTCTGAATTTTGCGCCTCGTGTTCGAAACCTGACTATTACTTTTATTTTTGTTTTTCTTTTAACTATCGATGTCCGTAGAAGGTTATCACACGAATGTTTCTTACCAAGTTGATGGAAACAGGGGCGTTATATTAACTGTAAAAACACAACTGGGTTTCACAATAAGTGACATGCTTGTACTATATAAGTGTGTATTCTATGTTCAGGGATTACAACGTTTTTAAATTCGTATGTTCTTGTGTGTCGTTCTTATATCAATGCGTATATTAATTCTTTTATTTTAGTCTTGTGTTTATTCTTCAGGAAGATTCAGTGCACTCCCTTGGATGGTATCAGTTGTAGAAACGTTCGAAACACAGCAGTTCGTAACATAACGAGCATCGCGCCAGTGACAATTCTTCTTATGAATCTCACACGGGAAAGAAACGTTAACACTGTTCAAGATTTCACACGTTGGATATTATTTCGGGCAAGCCATACATAAAGGATCACTTTACCGAAAACTGGCACTTGCAGTGGAGTACGAATGAAGATACACAACAGGAATTTCATCGTAATAATTTCAAATAACTTTTTCATTAATTTATTGTTTTTTGTTTTCTATTTTTTTTAAATTTATTCACCAGACATCCAAGGAGTAGACGAATAAGATCAACATTATTTCAGTATATATTGGAAAACTTTCGTGTAGTAATCTTTTGCGGAAAAGGGTAGATAAACGAAAAACAAACGTATAACAATCGGGTCTTGAACGTGGGGCGAGGGTGGCTAAAATGTGATGCTGTAACGCTAGCCATTGCACCACCTCTTCCTCTGAACGATTTCCTCTCTAAAAGGCACACCTCGTTTGAGGATGATGGGTACGAAAGTCATCGAAACGTTGCCACGACAAGACGACGCCACCAATCGCGTTAATCTTGATGTCAAATGCATCGTTCTTGTTGAGTGTTCTACGTTCTACAGCGTCACTTGGCAAACAAAACTGTTTCTTTTCTGGACACTGATTGTTCCATTTTTTTAGTAACTGGGACGAAGGGGTTTTATGGATTCTGGCTCGTGGTATGTTCGAACTTGTGAATGGTAATGTGGTTTACTCTCATAACTGTTTTCTAATTATAGTAGTTGTGCAGTCCTTGGAAGACGGCCAATGGTCGAAACGCATAAACGGCAATGATTAAAAAAAATTGTCATCAACACACGACGATTATGTTATATGATGTAACTTCATAGTCAATTAGAGCAAACGTCTGGCTACTTAACGCCGATAGATGCTTTAGAATCGGCAGGCACTACAGGAAAGGCAACTGGACCCGATGAAGTGCCCCCATTCTGGCACCAACACATCGAAGTTGGAGCAATGAAAGGCTACTGGAGAGAGGCACAGCTCACTCCAGCTTTGTGGGAGTCTGTCTGCACTATAGTTGTAAACATTTGTTTTTGTTTCCTCTCTTTTTTGTAGTCTGTGGTTGAAAGTGTTTTCGATTCTCTCTCCCTTTATATTACTGGTTCGAAACGACTGGCAGCAACGCAAAATTAAGTACTCTGCAGATGTTAAGTGTTATTTGTATAGACAAATACGCGTTATTTAGTTCCTGTAACAGCTGTAAAATCATTGTTACTGATCTAATTTTGTAGCATATGGTGAAAGCTGACACACTTTAGTTTCTCACGGGAACCGAGCACTGATCGGCCGTTTCTGTTTGTAGCGGTTTTATTTAAAGACACCGGTATCTACACCATGATTTATGGTATTTAATAATTCTATTTTACGGTGAAGGCCAGAAGTAGACCCAAACAAATAAAACTTAAATAGTGTCCCTCGCAGATTCCTGTTTTGAATGTCAGTGAAAGTATTAATGTTTTAACGTGGTTGTGTTAAATTATTCAATAGTAGCTAAAATATACCCATTCACTTGCATCTGATTGGCGGTACCAAGATAGTTTTACACCTATAGTCGTTTGCAATATCCGAATTACTGTAATATTTGGTGTAATGAAAATGATGTAGCTAGTAGCACGAAAATCGTCGTATTTCAGGTGTGATGGTGGAGATTAGCAGCAAATTCTCACAAGGCCTTTTTATGTCACCATGACTAATTGGTACTCCAATATTTCAGTAAATGTTTGGCAGAGGACGTCGTGTTCTCAAAATAGAGAACGGGAACTGTAAAATGTATTCACTCGTACACACTCCCGATGGCGACGCTTTATTTGGTATCAAACAAGTGTGAAAATTACGACCAAAATTATGGCGTCCTTAGAATTGTATGCTACGAACATTGGAAAAGCAACTGACGTACTTCATAAATTTAGGATAGGAACCGGGGCTATTACTGCCTGCGGTATCTGTCAGTTATCAATTTTTTATGCGTTCACTCTCTCTTTTCTATACTTGGAAATTGTCAGATAATTGTAATTTATTGAAGATTTTGCGGTACAAAGAATTTTCAGACAGTGCCTCTCAGAGATTTTAGGACTACAGCACAGAAAAAAATTAATTACTTCACCGACTGACTGCTTATAAATTTCGCTGGGGCATAAGATACTTTGCGAAGTTACCCAACTGCATCGGGCATGTGTTTATGAGCACCTTGTGGCATTATCAAATGCGTCACCACCTTAACCTTAAAGGTTAAGGCACTGAGCCAGAAGCCGGTGCCGTTATCTGTGAAACACACTCAGCCTGGCTCCAGGTAGCAGCTCGCGCCCTGCAGTTGCCTCTGCAAGACACGGCGCGCATTCTGTCATCGTCGTCGTTGTTCAGTGTTCGGCCTTTGTTATGAGCACTGTCTGATGTGTAAGGAATTACGGAAATTTATTACACCAGTGTGCAGTAGGCGTACATTCATGGGGAAACGAAGTAGAAACGTGGATAAAGAGAAAATGATTATCGTCGTTGATAACATTTCGGTAGAGAAATCTTCATAGTAATACAGGGCGTTTCGGAAGTTATGGTCCATATTGAGGGATATGACAGAAGAGACCATTCGAAAGAAAAAGGCTGATCCCGGCGGAGGTTCGAGTCCTCCCTCGGGCATGGGTGTGCGTGTTTGTCCTTAAGATGATTTAGGTTAAGAAGTGTGTAAGCTCAGGGACTGATGACCTTAGCAGTTAAGGCCCATAAGATTTCACACACATTTGAACATTTTTTAAAGAAAAAAGTCAAGTAAACATGGGCTCTAAAACGCATTCCTTAAGAGCTATGAGCAAGTCTTGATCTTCGATACTGTGAAACATATCTCTTCTACTGCAAGCTCTTTGCTTTCCATATTTTGGGAAGTAGTAGTATGGGCCACAAAAATAAAAAAATGCAGTAAACATATGCCGTAAAACCCATACTTTCAAAGTTATGGCCTCTTGTTCTTTTGAAGAGTTGTGTTTCAAAGTAGTGAAAAAGAACAAGTGATCATAGCTCTTAACGTATGAATTTTAAAGAACATGTTTAGTGAACTTTTTTTTTTTTTTGGTCCACGCTACCACTTCCCAAAATATGGAAAGCAAAGAACTTGAAGTAGAAGAGATTTGTTTCACAGTATCGAAGACAAAAAACTGCTCATAGCTCTTAAGGAATGCGTTTTAGAATCCATGTTTACTTGAATTTTCGTGTTTCGGATGATCATTCTTGGCATATCTCTGAATATTGACCATATCTTCTGAAACACCCTGCCCAGACCTCAGAAGGACGAGTAGGAGGCTCATGTCAGACTAGGATAATATTCAAAATTATTGTGACTTTATGCAAATTTCCATATTTCTTTGGACATCTTTGCCTAGTCTAATGTAATCTTATTGAAAAATTTTTGAAACATGAAGCACAGTTACGTATTTACTCGCTTCTGTCAAGATACGTCTACTTAACATCACTGATATATAAAAGCATGTGTTTGGTTTTAAAGCGCCTCCTTTGACCGTTTCGTCACTGTCTTTCCTGTCACTTTTCCAAATAAAGCAGCAAGTACCAGCAAAACTACTGTTGTCGCGTATTTGTCTTTAATGGTCTTTCCTCTCACTTTTCGTAGCAGAGGTCACTGTGAAATTCCGAGTAAAGCAACAAGTACTAACAAAATTACCTCTGCTCCGCGTTTGCCTGTAATGAGCCTCCGCAGCAGCTGTACACAGGCAAAACCTCCCGTTAATATCAGTGACGGAGTGTAACGTAGAAAATTATTAAGGGATAACATTTATTGCAGTAAGATACGCAGACGTGGAGCCGGTGGCTGAAAGGAGACTGCAGAATTGCGTCTTACAAAACTTTGTTAGAAATAATAACAGTTGGTCTTTTGTTATCATTTGAAATCATTACCAGAATTTTCAGGGTGTAAAAAAAATAATTGGATTTTTTCTTTTCAAATACTTCAATTACTTTGCATTTCGTAGTATAAAATTCATGAAAAATTAATATCTGCTTATTATGTAGTAGTGTGAATAAATGGGAATGAATGAGAGTGTGTATGTGAGGCATACTTTAAAATTCAATATTATTTTCTGTAAAACTTGTCGAAATTAGACTGTGGGAAACATATATTGTACCCACGTTGCTAATGATGTATGTAGAGGTGTGCGTGCTTTTGTAAAAGAGCAGCCAGAATATGAATTGGAAGTGTAATCGGTTTCTAAATTAATTTCAAGATTATTTTTCATTTCGATCCTCTTTATTAAACATTATATTAACATTTGCATTTTGGAATGACGTAAATAACTTTCTGAAGAGTGATTGGTTCAAATGGCTCTAAGCACTATGGGGCTTAACATCTGTGGTCATCAGTCCCCTAGAACTTAGAACTACTTAAACCTAACTAACCCAAGGACATCACACACATCCATGCCCGAGGCAGGATTCGAACCTGCGACCGTAGCGGTCACGCGGTTCCAGACTGAAGCGCCTAGAACCGCACGGCCACACCGGATGGCAGAGTGATTGGCTTAGGCAAGTTTTGCCTCGAGAATGATCTAGAAGCATCATTCTGATTGGTCAGTCAGACTGATCAACCAATCAGAATGAAGAGGTTCCCGCATACTGAAAGTAGATAGGTAGAGAGTGGGGTACCATCGGGAGCGTCGCTCGTTAGCCATCTGACGTGAAAGGTCATGTCAGATGTCACGCTGAAAATTATGTGTAAAATGAAGAATTGTTGAGTTCATTGCGTTTAGGACTAATCGTAACACCGGAGATTTCAGTTAAGAACAATTTGAGTAAAGTTTGATGTGTCTGAGTCTATTGATTGAAGAGTTATGAGCATGTGAGATTTCAGCATCTATTTAAAATTCCGCGTGGCATATTCCGCATTTCATTATGGAATATTTGGCGAGCATTTCTTTTATAAAAGCCAACTGATAAGACCGAATGTAAAACTCACTTATAATAGTGGATCAGTGACTGTGAGATCGCATATTCAGTCGGGTCAGACTGATATAGAATCTGGGAGCTTTTGCGTATGAAACCTGTAGTTGTGACTGTGAATTGTGCCTGATAGAGTCGTATATCTCTAAATAAGGACTTGGTAGCCATTTCCCTCTGTTTAACATACTGGTCATGCATATTTCGGACACTTATTTTAGTCAAAAATACCCCATATTACCGCCCGAAATATTGATAAATATGAATTTGCGGGAACTGTTTTTCACTACCAGACTTACTCGGCCTCAGCAGGGTAGGTATTAGGTGGGATTTTTCTTCAACGCTGCTTTTTCGCTGCCTAGTAAGTAACTGCGATTGCAGAGTGAAGGGACGTCGGGCGGAAGCCTTATTGAGGTGGGTGGACATTATAATACGAGACGTACGAGAGACGAACCTACCCCGCCCCGCCGCAGGAGGACCATAATTATTTACACTGTACATACAAGATAAGCTGAGCTGTGTGCTGTGAAAAACTGGGCAGACAAAGAAAAATGGCAATTTACATTTTGCTAGTTAGAAGTGAATCATTAATCAAATTCCGGTTACCACGATTCAGGAATCAAGTCAGCTATCACACATAATATAAAATTCAACTTGTATTGTTGTACTGTATGTCAGAAACAGAAGAAATACTTCCGGTACCGTAATATACTGTTCCATTGAGCTCTGAAAAAGGCGCGACAATCGTAATCATTGCCGCGCGAAAGGACCACTCTGTGTCGTAATTGCGACACGTGATTTCATGGTGATTCTTCAGGAGTTCATGACAGACATTTTGCCGCCTCTAAACATTAATTGTGGGTCGCTATGCACTATTTCTACAGAATCTCCCAAACGAACGACACATGTAAACACGTAGACTTCTGCGGCCGGCGTCAATTTCGTTGCAATCCGCATGATCACCTAAGAAACTTAAATGATTGTAAGACTAAAATAACCGATATTTCGTACGTATTTCATCAAAGAGGATAGCGAGCTATCGTTTGCTGATGGTCTTGTAGACCGAAAATCGCTTCACGAAATAAAATAATAATACAGAACATCCACAGTTCCGATTGAGACTGCCTATGGTGGTCACTCAAACCTAAGCTGGTTTCTTATCTCATCACTAAGCCTTCGCAGACCCTTCTTGTTGATGTAAAATTCTATTTGCAGTAAAGCAATGTATTGTTTTGATGTTATGTGGCCATCTTTGTCTTGGTCTTCATTTTGATCTTATTCTCCCCGTATTTCCTTTCAAACTTTCCCTCACGCTTTCCATATCTCTTCTAATTACATCCCCTTACCAAGTGGGTGAATCTCTTACCTTCAAATTAGGATGCTACGGTCAGTGCTTCGGCCATTACCCACAGTTTTCTGTTGTCATATGTCTCCGTTTAACCGAGCAGGACTAAATTTTATAGTCACCCCTTAAAACACCGCTCTGGTCTTTTTGAAGCACTTTTGAGAATTGTTACCGGGCTGTCATCTGATTCTCTCCCGATGATGGACGTCATGGCAGTCAAACTATGTCTCAGCCAGTCAGTCGTATGGAATGAGTGCACTAAAGTGGGCCAAGTTCAATGTTTCCCAACCTGGGGGTTATTACCCGCTGGGGGTAAAAATAAATTTTCTAAGGCGTAAAAACTAAACGATTCGATTCTGATTCAATCACGAAACTAAATTATTTTCAAAAGATCCTTATCATTATTACAATTTTGTAAGACTCTAATATTGTGTACATAAGTTATCAATAATTACTTTTTCTCAGTTAGTAGCATTAATCCGGTGGAGGTTACAGGTTCCTCACATAGTCCACCCACTTCATCTACATCTACATCTACATGGATACTCTGCAAATCACATTTAAATGCCTGGCAGAGGGTTCATCGAACCACGTTTACAATTCTCCATTATTCCAATCTCGTATAGCGCGCGGGAAGAACGAACACCTATATCTTTCCGTACAAGCTCTGACTTCCCTATGTTCTCCCTGTATCGGTGTCGATGTCAACGAAGTATTTTCGCATTCAGAGGAGAAAGTTGGTGATTGGAATTTCGTGAGAAGATTCCCTCGCAACGAAAAGAGCCTTTCTTTTAATGATTTCCACCCCAAATCCTGTATCATTTCTGTGACACTCTCTCCCATATTTCGCGATAGTACAAAACGTGCTGCCCTTCTTTGAACTTTTTCGGTGTACTCCGTCAGTCATATCTCGTAAGGATCCCACACCGCGCAGCAGTATTCTAAAAGAAGACGGACAAGCGTAGTGTAGACAGTCTCCTTAGTAGGTCTATTACATTTTCTAGGTGTCCTGCCAAAAAAACGCAGTCTTTGGTTAGCCTTCCTCACAACATTTTCTGTGTGTTGCTTCCAATTTAAGTTGTTCGTAATTGTAATTCCTAGGTATTTAGTTGAATTTACGGTCTTTAGATTTGACTGATTTATCGTGTAACCGAAGTTAAACGGATTCCTTTTAGCACTCATGTGGATGACCTCACACGTTTCCTTATTTAAGGTCAACTGCCAATTTTCGCACCATTCAGATATCTTTTCTAAATCGTTTTGCAATTTGTGTTGATCTTCTGATGACTTCATTAGTCGATAAACGACAGCAAAAAAAAAAAAAAAAAGCTAAGACGGCTGCTCAGATTATCTTCCATACAGTTTATATACATAATGAACAGCAAAGGGCCTATAACACTACCTTGGGGAACGCCAGAAATCACTTCTGTTTTAGTCGATGACTTTCCGTCAATTACTACGAACTGTGACCTCTCTGAAGTAACAAATCCAGTCACATATACTGAGACGATATTCCATCAGCACACCATTTCACTATAAGCCACTTGTGTGGTACAGTGTTAGAATCCTTCTGGAAATCCAGAAATTCGGAATAGATCTGAAATTCCTTGTCAATAGCACTCAATACTTCATGCGAATAAAGAGCTAGTTGTGTTTCACAAGAATGATGTTTTCTAAACCCATGTTGACTGTGTGTCGATAGACCTTTTTCTTCGAGTTAATTCATAATTCATTACCAATTTGATTTTTTTTCTGGCTTACCCTCAGGAAGGCTTGTTTGGCATTCTCTCTGAATACTCTCAACACCTGCTTCAGCTGTACTTCTTTGATCTGTAACTACTACGCTATTAGCAGAGGCTAGAATATATAGCATGCGGCCGTGCTGAATCCACGTTAACGTTAACGCTCTTTCTGTGACTAGAGAAACCAGTGATTTCCATTTGAAAACCGTAGCAGCTGATAATAGGTCAAATTCAGCATGAAAAACACGTGAGAGATCTCACCGATAGGCAAGCTAGTTCCTCTAAGGCTTTCTCTTTTGACCTTGAATGCTCTCGTTAATTGCAAGACGTGAAGTACTCGTTAGCATAGGCATCCTACCGGGCTGCAGGATGCTCTCGTTGTTTGGAGGCAGACCAGTGGCCAGTAGGCGTAGTCATTTCGAAAACAATTTATATTCGTCAGATCCCCCAGGCGAGTTGGCCTAATATTTTAGCAGCTGCAGTCCCTCCCCAATCTTTCCTCGATCGTCATTATACAATACACAAGGCGTTACCTCCAAGACTGTTTGCAATTCAATTCAAATGCTTGTAATACAGGCAGTGGACAAAAAAAAAAAAAAAAGCATAACACGATACCAAGCCTAATACGGTGTACGAAAACCGTTGGCATTCAAAAGTGGTTCCATTCGTCAAGGAATGCATTAATGCAGGTACTGTATAGTTTTCAATGGAATCTCACTCCTTTACTCCGGCGAAATAGTGGTAAGATCAGGTAACGATCTTGGAAGTGGATAGCGTTCGCGCCGGTCGAAGTGGCCGAGCAGCTCTAGGCGCTAGAGTCTGGAACCGCGCGTCCGCTACGGTCGCAGGTTCGAATCCTGCCTCTGGCATGGATGTGTGTGATGTCCTTAGGTTAGTTAGGTTTAAGTAGTTCTAAGTTCTAGGGGACTGATGACCTCAGAAGTTACATCCCATAGTGCTCAGAGCCATTTGAACCATCTTTTGATAGCGTTTGCGCACGGTTCTCTCCAATTTAGGCCACTAAGCCTCAATAATACTGAGATCTGAAGACTGTGGTGACCAGGGGAAATGCGACAATTCACCCTCGTGCTCACAAAACAAGTCCTGGATGATGCGGGCTGTGTGAACGCACCCGATCGTCATCATGGACCATAGCACCACATTGTGGAACAAACATTGTACCATGGGACGGACCTAATCAGTCAAATGGTCACATAATCCCTACCAGCACCCGACCTTGAAGAGACGGCTCATAGAATATCACGATATGACTGCCTAAATCATTACCGAATCGCCGCCAGGTTTCACTCTTGGGATGTAAACTCTTCCAGAAGTTGGAAACAATGTGCAAGAACTGAAATTTTCCCGGCGTATTTCTTCTTCTAATAATTTTCGGATGTGCAGCCGGATGTTATGCATCTGATGGTTCAAATGGCTCTGAGTACTATGGGACTTAACATCTGAGGTCGTCACTCCCCTAGAACTTAGAACTACTTAAACCTAACTAACCTAAGGACATCACACACATCCATGCCAGAGGCAGGATTCGAACCTGCGACCGTAGCGGTCAAGCGGTTCCAGACTGAAGCGCCTAGAACCACTCGGCCACACCGGCCGGCTATGCATCTGATGGAACAGCGACGGTGTAGTGTACTACGAATTGCTTCCCCGAGGTGTAACCACCACTGCTGACATTTATCATCAATAACTGAGACGTCTCGCAGACGGAATCCAAGAACAATGACCAAGAAGATTGCGTGAACTGATTGATGCTACTGCACAATAACGCCCGCCTGCATTCTGCTAGACTGACGAAAAGGAGTGGCGTGAGAAATCATTTCGCGAACTAGTTATTCACCGGATCTCGCGCCCTCCGATTTTCCCCTTTTCCACTATCTATCGAACAACGTTCAAGGGAATTCCCTTGCGGATGAAAATGCTCTCCGAACGTGTCCCGACAAGTTCTTCTTCTCACAACTATGTGATTTTCTACAGTTGCGAAATCGAGAAGTTGCCCCAGCGTTGGCAGACAGGTGTAAATAATGAAGGAGGTTACGTTACAGATGATTTAAGTCTGTTACTTATATCCTCTGTCACGTTTATCTCTTGTGTTTGTTAAACTTATGGCAAAAGCCTACGAACTCATGCACCAACCCAGCTGTCTCACTTTGTATGTATCGAAGCAACTGCATGCTGAGCAGCTGTAGACGAAGTGAGACAGGCCAGAATTGTCGCTACAGCACTGGAGCTACTGCAGTGGGTCGCCTGCACGCCCCGCCTGCTCTTTACATACAATCGGAGGGCAACGCTCTGGGTCGTGCCGAGGCAGCCACGCTTCAGTCTTCGCGGACAATGATCTGAGAACAATGTGACAACATTGGTCACAGTTTCAAGCAATTCCCTGGGGTAGAGTTGCAGAAAGGAAGTGACAACTATTTCATTCACGGAAACAGAAACTGTAAATTGCAGCTTTCCGTGTTAGGCATTGCAATTTTTGCTCGAATTCAAACTTATTTTCTGTGAGCATCAGTGCAGAGCCGAGTTTTCGACATCTTGTTTGTTCGACCGTTATGGTTTAGAACAGCAGAGAAGCTGTATTAAGGGACAATCTATCTACACAAATAATAAAACTGTAAAACAGTGGTGTCTGTCTCTTTGTCTGTTTGAACACATTAAATTTCATGAGATTTTCACACATAACCTAAGCTTAGCTTCGGTCAACATAAAGGCAATCTTTCATCAAAATCGGAACCTGAAAAAAAAGGTATGGAAAGTCGCCTGCTCAGTTTAGCAGTTTAGATGTTGAAACATCAGAGTGCAGCACACCAAAGGACCAATAGATGGCGCTGTTAGTGACAGACGTATTTTCAGAAGTTTCTGTCGGTGGCAGAATTAAGCGCCACACAGTAAATTTACTTGGCTAGGATATACGGACTTACTGATTTTGCTTTGTATTAAAAACTTATCGACATTGCTTTGCTCCTTTCAGTAGGTTTTATTTCTATTCTTTGCTAGAAAAAACGAATTTATTAAGTTAGCTCTATGATTTGGATTACATTTTGATTTCGTTTTGCTTACGAATAAAAAATGCCAAGAAAACAGTCGAGTCTTTCCGATTACACTAGAGTAAAATACTGAGGACTATGCAGTCTCAAGAATCCAATGAAGATCATGTGGTGGCTTGAGAATATCAGGCTTTAACTTGCTCTTCAGAAACTCCTTCCAATATTGAGGCGTGACGTAACTCTGATCGAGAGCGTCATGCGTTACATCACTCCTCAAACCCTTCACTCACAAAGACTTAAAGTTACTTTTCTCCAACATAATGTCACAGAAGCAGAAATTTTGGTGAGAAGTGGCGCAGGTGTGTGAGTTTTTATACCCCGAATCCCACTTATTCCTAGCAGTTTACCATTTTGCTTTAAATGTGTACGATTACCAGTGAACTTATGTTATGCCTTGACCGAAAACAAAGCACGAGGTCACGCGCTGCACCTTAGTGTGAGTTGCTTTTCCCACAGCCAGCTCTAGGTGGCTTTCCTGGCTCTCTCCGGTATTAGTGAAGCAAACAAGTTCTTTGTTCATGTCCCCAATCATTGTGCTTCAAACGTTATATAGAAAGAATCTTTATAAATCAAAAGTAAATTATATGTGTACGAAGTCTGAGGGCAGATATACACTCCTGGAAATTGAAATAAAAACACCGTGAATTCATTGTCCCAGGAAGGGGAAACTTTATTGACACATTCCTGGGGTCAGATACATCACATGATCACACTGACAGAACCACAGGCACATAGACACAGGCAACAGAGCATGCACAATGTCGGCACTAGTACAGTGTATATCCACCTTTCGCAGCAATGCAGGCTGCTATTCTCCCATGGAGACGATCGTAGAGATGCTGGATGTAGTCCTGTGGAACGGCTAGCCATGCCATTTCCACCTGGCGCCTCAGTTGGACCAGCGTTCGTGCTGGACGTGCAGACCGCGTGAGACGACGCTTCATCCAGTCCCAAACATGCTCAATGGGGGACAGATCCGGAGATCTTGCTGGCCAGGGTAGTTGACTTACACCTTCTAGAGCACGTTGGGTGGCACGGGATACATGCGGACGTGCACTGTCCTGTTGGAACAGAAAGTTCCCTTGCCGGTCTAGGAATGGTAGAACGATGGGTTCGATGACGGTTTGGATGTACCGTGCACTATTCAGTGTCCCCTCGACGATCACCAGTGGTGTACGGCCAGTGTAGGAGATCGCTCCCCACACCATGATGCCGGGTGTTGGCCCTGTGTGCCTCGGTCGTATGCAGTCCTGATTGTGGCGCTCACCTGCAAGGCGCCAAACACGCATACGACCATCATTGGCACAAAGGCAGAAGCGACTCTCATCGCTGAAGACGACACGTCTCCATTCGTCCCTCCATTCACGCCTGTCGCGACACTACTGGAGGCGGGCTGCACGATGTTGGGGCGTGAGCGGAAGACGGCCTAACGGTGTGCGGGACCGTAGCCCAGCTTCATGGAGACGGTTGCGAATGGTCCTCGCCGATACCCCAGGAGCAACAGTGTCCCTAATTTGCTGGGATGTGGCGGTGCGATCCCCTACGGCACTGCGTAGGATCCTACGGTCTTGGCGGGCATCCGTGAGTCGCTGCGGTCCGGTCCCAGGTCGACGGGAACGTGCACCTTCCGCCGACCACTGGCGACAACATCGATGTACTGTGGAGACCTCACGCCCCACGTGTTGAGCAATTCGGCGGTACGTCCACCCGGCCTCCCGCATGCCCACTATACGCCCTCGTTCAAAGTCCGTCAACTGCACATACGGTTCACGTCCACGCTGTCGTGGCATGCTACCAGTGTTAAAGACTGCGATGGAGCTCCGTATGCCACGGCAAACTGGCTGACACTGACGGCGGCGGTGCACAAATGCTGCGCAGCTAGCGCCATTCGACGGCCAACACCGCGGTTCCTGGTGTGTCCGCTGTGCCGTGCGTGTGATCATTGCTTGTACAGCCCTCTCGCAGTGTCCTGAGCAAGTATGGTGGGTCTGACACACCGGTGTCAATGTGTTCTTTTTTCCATTTCCAGGAGTGTAAATAAATACCCAGGCAACGTCTGGTTTCCCAGGTAGTTAATAATACTAGGGTTGAATGGAAAGTAATGCCTCCACCTTCGTTAATCGGGTTTGGATGGGAATATTTTAATAAGTCAAGCGCAGAAATAATCCTTAAAATGTAATCTTTAATTACCAATATTCACTTTTCTACATAAGCACCAGCCAGTTGGATACATTTCTGCTAACGATGAACAAATTTTCTGAAGCCATCACGGAAGAAGTCGATACCCCGTTTCTGCAACCACAGTCTCACAGTTCTCTCAACGTCCTCATCAGAAGCACAATGATGTCCCCGCGGATCGTCTTTCACTATCGTGAACAGATGGAAGCCAGACGATGCTAAATCTGGACTGTATGGAGGATGCCGTACAGTGGTGAGATTCAGTGTCTGAAGTTCTGCTGTGGTGGCACGTGAAGTGTGTGGTTTGGCATTGTCATGCTGCAGGACCCTTGTTAGCCGTCGTTTCAGAGTTCGCAGCGTTGTGATGTAACGCTCTGAATTTATTGTTGTTCCACGATCAACGAAATCAACATGGATAACACCATCTGCGTCCCAGAACACTGTGACCTTGGCTTTTTCGGCTGAGAGCTGCGTCTTGAATTTCTTTTTCTGGGGCGAGTCTGTGTCGATATTCCATAGACTGACGTTTCGTCTCAGGGTCATAATGGTGTACCCACGTCTCGTCTCCTGTCACAATTGAGTGGGGAAAGGCGTCACCTTCATTCTCGTAACGCGAGAGGAGTTCCTGCCAAATTTCAAGTCTGAGGGCTTTTACTTCAGGAGTCAGCATCCGCGGTACCCGTCAAGCACAGATCTTCCGACCGCCGAGCAAAGCAATAATGCGACCCACACGTTCTTGTGAAATGCCGATTGTGCTTGCAATTTCTCTCTGACTGATACGACGATCGTCCTGAATCAATCTGTCAACATTTTGCTTGTGAATGTCGATGGTTGCTGTCACAGAACCTCCAACTCTTAGTTTGTCACGCAGGTCAGATGTTCCCGACTCAATTTCTTTAAACTTACTCGCCCTACGACGCACAATACTCACATCAACACAATGACCATAAACTGCTTTCAGTCTCTGATGAATCTCCTTTGGGGAGACTCCTTCTGCTGTCAAGAATTCAATGACTGCACGTTACTTAAAACGCACTGACCGACCGTCTGCGCAGGGTTCCATACTTTACACTGTAACAACACATTCGTTCAATGCTAAGGCTTTCTGCCAACTGGAACAGTAGAGAGAGGCTACAGAACAATCCAGTACCTGTCGCATACTGTTGAGGCGTTACGAAGGTGGGGGCATTACTTTTCAGTCAACCCTTGCAATAATAATAATAATAATAATAATAATAATAATAATGGGCCCGGGAAAAGAATAGGCCTCCGGTATGCTCTGCCAGTCGTAAAAGGGGACGAAAAGAACAAACCACTAATAGGGCTAACCCCCCTTTTAGTGTGATTAGTTGGTTCAGGGCAGAACTAATGAAGCCTCGAACAAGGACTGTCATGGTCGGGGACGACGCTTGAACCCTATGCCCATCCACAGTGGCAACGACACTGCTAGCCACACGGAAAATGATTTAAATCCAAATAGAGGTGTTTTCCAGGATATGCTTCCTGCAACCACTCTAGAAGGAAAACAAAGACAGAGGATGAGATGGTCAGATAAAGTTAACCAACACCTCATGTTCTGTTATTACCAAGCAACAAACTTAGGAACCAACACAACTGGATACAGATCACAAGTATACACAAAATTTATTACCAGATACCCAGAATTAAAATTTTTAACAAAACAACGACTAGCTGATCAGATCCGTGTAATAATCAAAAATAACAGGATACCCCAGTCAGAATTAGAAAACATCAAACAACAAGTACAACAAATACTGGAACAAAATAATGTGCACTCAGAAGAAGAAGAAAATGCAGTAATGGACTCAAACATCCCAGAGCAAACAAACAAAGAACACCATGCATCAATAAAACAATCAGAGAAAAACGAAATCTTAAGACGGCCACCAGAACAAGCACAAATAGAACATGAAGTGACACACATGATAGATATAGAAGAAAAATTTGAACTAACATATATAGAATACAAAGACACAATTACAGACATTAGACCATTCTTGCAAAGACCACCAAATAACCCATAAGTCGAAACAACAATAACAACTATCAACACAATCATACACAACAAAATAAATGAAAATACAACTATGGAAGAGTTACAACTACTGGTTTATATAGGAGCACTCACTACACTAAATACACACACTAGGCAGAGATCAGAACAAACCAACACACAGAAGAAACCCACAAAACCAGCATGGCAACACAGGCTACCGATCAGAATAGAAAGACTGAGAAAAGACATCGGACAGCTAACACAATTTCTAAGAAATGAAATATCAGACAAAAACGAAAAAGGTTAGGTAAAATCTCACTACAAGAAGCGATAGAGCAATTAGATGAAAAGAAGCAGAAATTACAAGCATTGGCCAAACGACTTAGAATATACAAAAAAAGTGAAAATAGAAGGAAACAAAACCAAACATTCAACACAAACCAAAACATATTTTATCAGACAATAGATAACACACATATTAAAATAGACAACCCACCAAACATAACAGACATGCAACACTTCTGGAGCAACATATGGTCAAACCCAGTACAACATAACAGGCATGCCCGGTGGATACAAGCAGAAACAGACACATACAAGATGATACCACAAATGCCTGAAGTGATAATTTTGCAACATGAAGTCACCCGAGCAATTAATTCTATGCACAATTGGAAAGCCCCTGGAAATGATAAAATAGCAAATTTCTGGCTAAAGAAGTTCACCTCAACACATTCAAATCTAACTAAATTATTTAACAATTACATTGCAGACCCATACACATTCCCTGATACACTTACACATGGAATAACTTATCTGAAACCTAAAGATCAAGCAGACACAGCAAACCCATCAAAATATCGCCCCATAACATGCCTACCAACAATATACAAAATATTAACTTCAGTCGTTACACAGAAATTAATGACACATACAACACAGAACAAAATTATAAATGAAGAAAAAAAAGGCTGTTGCAAAGGAGCACGAGAATGTAAAGTGCAACTGATAATAGATGCAGAGGTGACATATCAAGGTAAAACTAAATAAAGGTCGCTACACTAGGCATACATTGATTACCAAAAAGCTTTTGATAGTGTACCCCACTCATGGTTACTACAAATATTGGAAATATACAAAGTAGATCCTAAATTGATACAGTTCCTAAACATAGTAACAAAAAATTGGAAAACCGCACTTAATATCCAAACAAATTCAAATAATATCACATCACAGCCAATACAGATTCAGCGTGGAATATACCAAGGAGACTCATTAAGTCCTTTCTGGTTCTGCCTTGCTCTGAACCCACTATCCAACATGCTAAATAATACAAATTATGGATACAATATTACTGGAACATACCAACACACAATCACACATTTGCTATACATTGATGATCTAAAACTACTGGCAGCAACAAATCAACAACTCAACCAATTACTAAAGATAACAGAAGTATTCAGCAAATATATAAATATGGCTTTTGGAACAGACAAATATAAGAAAAGTAGCATAGTCAAGGGAAAACACACCAAACAAGAAGATTACGTATTGGATAACCACAGCAACTGCATAGAAGCGATGGAAAAAACAGATGCCTATAAATATCTAGGATACAGGCAAAAAATAGGAATAGATAATACAAATATTAAAGAAGAACTAAAAGAAAAGTATAGATGAAGACCAAGAAAAATACTGAAAACAAAATTGACAGCAAGAAACAAGACAAAAGCTATAAATACCTATGCTATACCAATATTGACCTACTCATTTGGAGTAGTGAAATGGAGTAACACAGACCTAGAAGCACTGAATACACTTACACGACCACAATGCCACAAATATAGAATACATCACATACATTCAGCAACAGAAAGATTCACATTAAGCAGAATGGAAGGAGGAAGGGGATTTATCGACATAAAAAACCTACATTATGGACACGTAGACAATTTAAGAAAATTCTTTACAGAACGAGCAGAAACTAGCAAAATACACAAAGCAATCACTCATATAAATACATCTGCTACACCATTGCAATTTCATAACCACTTCTGCAACCCTTTAGATCACATAACATCAACAGATACGAAGAAAGTAAATTGGAAAAAGAAAACACAACATGGCAAGCATCCGTATCATCTAACACAGCCACACATCCATCAAGACGCATCCAACACATGGCTAAGAAAAGGCAATATATACAGTGAGACGGAAGGATTCATGATTGCAATACAGGATCAAACAATAAACACCAGATATTGCAGCAAGCATATTATTAAAGATCCCAATACCACAACAGATAAATGCAGGCTTTGCAAACAACAAATAGAAACAGTAGGTCACATCAAAAGCGGATGTACAATACTAGCAAATACAGAATACACCAGAAGACATGACAATGTAGCAAAAATAATACATCAACAACTTGCCATACAACATAAACTAATAAAACAACACGTTCCCACGTACAAGTATGCACCACAAAATGTTCTGGAGAATGATGAATACAAATTATACTGGAACAGAAGCATTATAACAGATAAAACAACGCCACATAACAAACCTGACATCATACTCACAAAGAAAAAGAAGAAATTAACACAACTAATCGAAATATCCATACCCAATACAACAAATATACAGAAGAAAACAGGAGAAAAAATTGAAAAATACATCCAACTGGCTGAGGAAGTCAAGGACATGTGGCGTCAGGATAAAGTTGACATTATACCAATTATACTATCAACTACAGGAGTCATACCACACAATATCCATCAGTACATCAACGCAATACAGCTACATCCAAACGTATATATACAACTACAGAAATCTGTAATTATTGATACATGTTCAATTACCCAAAAGTTCCTAAATGCAATGTAACACATACCGTACAGTTAAAAGGAAGTCACGCTTGATCAAGGTCCGCGTCACGTTCCATTTTTAACCAGACATAACGTTTGAGAAAGGATAGAAATAATAATATAGTGCTTTGTGTTTGTGACGCCTGAAACGGGTACCACACGCACTTTCCATCACATGTGGCAGGAGGCATACGATTTTCCATTATTCCTGTTGGACTTCGTCGACCGCTAACATAACTCAAGCCACAGTATAAAAGAAGAGGAAAAGTGACAACCATTTAGTAGACTGGAAGACATGTTTCCCCATTTCTTTCCTCTGTCAGACTTGTAATAGTAGTTGAGGTGCCTCTTAGCAACTTGCAGTAGTCCTGCCAACTTTGAAATCGAACTACACAGGTGTCTAAAATTAAAGCAACAAGGGAAATTGTGCAAGACTAAGTTTATTTTGCCACAATAAACAGGTGATAGATAAGTAGAAACAATTTAAAGAACACAGATTGTAAACAACTGCAACATGCATAACGGCAGACAAAAATGTTCGTTAACGGCTTTGCACACACTTCCGACAACCGATTAATGCGCTCACCTCTGGCAGCGACAGAGGCCTGAAACGACGGAACATGCAGTGAACGATGTGATCAATCTCATATTGAGGCAAAAACGCCCATTCTTCCTGCAGAGCTGCTCACAAGTCCTGGGGAGTGGTTGGTGGATACTGACGTGATTGCAGTTCGTCTCCGTTATGCATCCAAGACATGGTCTACGGGATTCAAATCGGAAGAGCAAGCAGGCCGCGCCATGCGTGCAATATCATGCGTTTCGAAGAAAATATCAACCACCCGTGCTCTATGAGGTCGAGCATTATTGTCCATCAGTGCGAAGTCTGCGCCCACAGCACCTCACAGCAACCGCAGACGATGTCTCAAGATCTGGTCACAATATCTAACAGCAGTTAAACCTTGCCGATTCACCCGTACAGTTTCATGAAGAGCTTTTCGAGTGGTCAACATAATCCCTGCCCACACCATTAGGGATCCTCCTCGATAACTCTCCCTTTCCACAATGTTTGGGTCCTGAAATCGTGTTCCATGTTCCCTCCAGACGCGAATTCGTTGACACTCGCTCTCCAGATCAGTTCAGGACTCGTCTGCGAAAAGAACATTGTCCACTGTTCGACCATCCAGGTGGCATGTTGACGGCTCCACCCTAGACGTTCCCTTCTGTGAAGACGCCTCAGAGGTGTACACACGGAAGTTATGCGACAATAAAGGCCACTCTGCCGAAGTGGCACACCGCATGTTTGGATACAACACTTCCAACGAATGCTGCAAGGGCAGATGCCAGTTGCCTTGCGGTACTGTAGTGCCCTTACTGCCAAATAACGGTCTTGTCTTTCTGATGTCCCACGTGGTCGACCCTGCCCTGCTCTATGGGGCACAGTTTTCGATCTCTATAAACTGTCAGCACGTCCGAGAAACAACAGAATGATTCACTTTAAGCCATCGGACCACATCAGTTTGTGACTCTCCTGCTATGATTCCTCTTCCACCGCTCCACTGCAGGGAGTCTGGCAGACATCGCCTCCGTGCCACACTGCACCTTCTGTGACTCTGCACTCACCAAATGTGGATGTTGGACCACCCGAAAAATACCAGGTTTGATGGGTGTCCTGACGTCATCGCTGGCCTGATTGTCCATTGACTGGAATGCTGTCTTCCGTGCGGATCATATCTGTCGAAGTTTGTATGAGAACACAGTGATGTAGACACAGGATGGGGAAATAGCGGTTTGTTGCTTTAATTTTGGACAGCACTGTACCCAGGGTATCTTTGGTTCTGTTGTGGTACAAAGTCTTCGACCAGAGAAGGTTGCAAAGCTTTACAAGCCTTTTCTGCATAAGTTGGCAATAACAAAATAACAGTAAAACCACACAAAGCGGCAAACGCTAGAGGGGAGACACTGGGACCGCCAACGATCAGAGGACACTACTTCTATCGTGGTGCTGAGGGGTTAACAAAGGGCACATTGCTACAGCTCAGCACATGGGAACAAACACCTCGCAAATAGCAAAGCTAATCGACTGTTAGCGTGCTACTGTCACGAATATCTAATGAAGGAAGGTGAAATCGCGACAAGGCGACAGCGTGTTAGACGTCCACACTTCATCACAGAACTGGGAAATCATAGGCACGTTCGCTCAGTACAGCAGGGTAGCCAGTTATCAGTACACAGATCTGACTAGAGCACACAATGCTGGCGCAGGCTTTAGCGTTCCGAAGCACAACAGCACAAGTCGATCATAATTCGTTCCCGTAGCAGAAGACCGCTACGTGTTCGCGTGTTGACTCAACGACATCGTCAGTTACGATTGCAGCGGCATGGGATTATCTAGATTGCACTGCATATCTATGGAAGCGTCTCGCCTGGTCCAATGTATGGCGTGACTTGTTACACAAGGAAGATGATCGTGTCCAGATAAGCTGTCATCCTGGCGAACGGCTGCTCAAAACATGGCCTGCGCCACGGACGTAGGGTGATGGGGGCACTATTATGCTCTGGTGGGCTATGTGAATATTGCTGTCCCCCAGCTGCATCCCTTCATACTTGATACGTATCTTCCCCAACAGCGATGCATACTCAAGGAGAATAACTGTCCTTGTTACAATGCCAGAGTCGTGGTGCAGTCATTTACGGATCATAATAGTGAACTAGCATAACGTTTTCGCTACCAAATTCGCCTGATATGAACCAGATGGTATCCATCTGCATAGCTATCGGGCACCTTTTCCATGCCCACAAACCAGTGGCTTGTACACTACTGGCCATTACAATTGCTACACCACGAAGATGTGCTACAGACGCGAAATTTAACCGACAGGAAGAAGATGCTGTGATATGCAAATGATTGGCTTTTTAGAGCATTCACACAAGGTTGGCGCCGGTGGCGACACCTACAACGTGCTGACATGAGGAAAGTTTCCAACCGATTTCTCATACACAAACAGCAGTTGACCGGCGTTGCCTGGTGAAACGTTGTTGTGAAGCCTCGTGTAAGGAGGAGAAATGCGTACAATCACGTTTCCGACTTCGATAAAGGTCGGATTGTAGCCTATCGCGATTGCGGTTTATCGTATCGCGACATTGTTGCTCGCGTTGGTCGAGATCCAATGACTGTTAGCACAATATGGAATCGGTGGGTTCAGGAGGGTAATACGGAACGCCGCGCTGCATCCCAACGGCCTCGTATCACTAGCAGTCGAGATGACAGGCATCTTATCCGCATGGCTGTAACGGATCGTGCAGCCACGTCTCGATCCCTGAGTCAAAAGATGGGGACGTTTGCAAGACAACAACCATCTGCACGAACAGTTCGACGACGTTTGCAGCAGCATGGACTTTCAGCTCGGAGACCATGGCTGCGTTTACCCTTGACGCTGCATCACAGACAGGAGCGCCTGCGTTGGTGTACTCAACGACGAACCTGGGTGCACGAATGGCAAAACGTATTTTTTTCGGATGAATCCATGTTCTGTTTACAGCACCATGATGGTCGCATCCGTGTTTGGCGACATCGCGGTGAACGCACATTGGAAGCGTGTATTCGTCATCGCCATACTGGCGTATCACCCGGCGTAATGGTACGGGATGCCATTGGTTACACGTCTCGGTCACCTCTTGTTCGCATTGACGGCACTTTGAACAGTGGACGTTACATTTCAGATGTGTTACGACCCGTGGCTGTACCCTTCATTCGATCCCTGCGAAACCCTACATTTCAGCAAGATAATGCACGGCCGCATGTTGCAGGTCCTGTACGGGCCTTTCTGGATACAGAAAATGTTCGACTGTTGCCCTGGTCAGCACGTTCTCCAGATGTCTCACCAACTGAAAACGTCTGATCAATGGTGACCGAGCAACTGGCTAGTCACAATACGCCAGTCACTGCTCTTGATGAACTGTGGTATCGTGTTGAAGCTGCATGGGCAGCTGTACCTGTACACGCGAACCAAACTCTGTTTGACTCAATGCCCAGGCGTATCATGGCAGTTATTACGGCCAGAGGTGGTTGTTCTGGCTACTGATTTATCACGGTCTATGCACCCAAATAGCGTGAAAATGTAATCACATGTCAGTTCTAGTATAATATATATGTCCAATGAATACCCATTTCTCATCTGCATTTCTTCTTGGTGTAGCAATTTTAATGGTCAGTAGTGTAAATTACGTGAACTGCGTGGCCCGTGCGTGCACACCTGGTGCCACGTTTAGTCCGGAAAGTTATCAAGGACTTGTCGAACCGATGGCAGACGGGATCGCTACTG
The DNA here is from genome assembly GCF_021461385.2 of Schistocerca piceifrons. Lineage (NCBI taxonomy): Eukaryota > Metazoa > Arthropoda > Insecta > Orthoptera > Acrididae > Schistocerca > Schistocerca piceifrons. Next base: position 403,133,093 of record NC_060144.1, on the reverse strand, counting down.
GTTTCCCTTCCAAAGGTGGACCAAGATGTTGCTGACCAGGGGGTCATAATGTTTTGGCTCATCAGAATGAGTCTTCCTTATATCCGACTTCATGCGCTACGTTGTCTGTAAACTTTAGCGATGGCATCACTTCTTCTTACACATTTAAAACTCGCGTGATATTCTCTGGCGTTTCCTTTGTTGTTTTCTCGGTGTCCGAATAAAACAACAACAGTGATAAGCTGAAACCCTGTTTTACATTTTTCTTGATACGAATTATCTTTCTTGACCTTCCGATTTTATTACATTCACTTGGACTTTGTTGATTATTCATCTGTCTCTGCACTTCAGCATAAATATGAGGATTGTAAACATGATGAAGATGACTGGAAACAATAACTGTTAGTACGAGTTTACGTAATCACAAATTTCTCTATTTTTTTACAATCCTGGTCATCTCGCAAAATGCACGACGTAACAGTCACTTGAAAAATTTGGAAAACAAGCCTTTCGACGATGCAAGTGACTTTTCTTGTAATGTCTCCCACAGGTTTTGTATGATTTTTGTGCAAATATCTCGTGCTAAGAAACGAAAGGCACGACACATCGCGCAGCTCATCTTTTAAGTCTCTGTGTCTCTGCTTAAGCCGATAAACGTCTCACGCTGACGAACAGTGCAGAATGAACTGTCTGAAAACTCGCTATTGGAACCACGTGTGAACGGCGTTAAGATGGACAGGAGGACTGTGAGTAACTGTGAATGAAGTGTGTTACGTAACTAAGTACAGAAATACATTGAAGCGACAAATAAACTGGTATAGGTAGACGTATTCAAATACACAGATATGTAAACAGGCTGAATACTGCGCTGCGGTCGGCAACGCCTATATAAGACAACAAGTGTCTGGCGCAGCTGTTCTATCGGTAACTGCTACTATAATGGAATGTTCTCAAGATTTAAATGAGTTTGAATGTGGTGTTATAGTCGGCGCACGAGGGATGGGACACAGCTTCTGGGAGGTAGCGATGAAGTGGGGATCTTCCTATACGACCATTTCTCGAGTGCACCGTGAGTATCATGAATCCGGTAAAACATCAAATCTGCTACTTCGCGGCGGCCGGAAAAAGATCCTGCAAGAACGTGACTGGGCCCGTAAACACCGACATTGGACTGTCGATAACTGGAATCACGTTGCTTGGTTGGACGAGTCTCGTTTCAAACTGTATCGAGAGGATTGACATGTACGGGTGTGGAGATAGCCTCATGAATCATGGACCATGCATGTAAGCAGGAGATTGTTCAAGCTGGTGGAGGCCCTGTAACGGTGTGGGGCGTGTGCAGTTGGAGTTGTATGGGACCCCTGATACGTCTGGATACAACTCTGACAGGTGGGACATATATAACCATCCTGTATGCTCACCTCCATCCATTCATGTCCGTTGTGCATTCCGACGGACGTCTGCAATTCCAGCAGGAGACTGCGACACCCCACACCTCCAGAATTACTACAGAGTGGCTCCAGGAACACTCTTACAAGTTTAAACACTTCCACTGGCCACCAAACTCTCCTGGCATGAACATCATGGGATGCCTTTAAACGTGCTGTTCAGAATATATCTCTAACCCCCCCCCCCCCCCCCCGACTCCCCGCCAGTCCTCTTAGGGATATGTGGGCAGCCCTGCAGGATTCACGGTGTCAGCTCCCTCCAGCACTAATTCGACATTAGTCGAGTCCATCCCACGGTGTGTTGCGGCACTTCTGACTGCTCCCAGGGGCCCTACACGATATTAGACATTTTGACCAGTTTCTTGTGGTTCCCAGTTCTTTAGGCCTACAGAGAGATGGTATGACAATTCGTTCTTTGTCATTCAGACATCTTTGACCACCCTGGAAGTGTTTGAGTCACTTACCCATTGGTCATATGACGGTGCACTATTGCCGTACACTTCTGCCAAGTCAGCACCGGTTGTTCCCCTTCAAACACAGGCGTTGTTCCCCTTCAAACGCAGAAATGATGCTCAACTTCCCAGTGGCTGGTGTAATTTTGTTTTGGATCTTCTATCAGCTTGTTTGGGTACTGTGGCGCGGGGATTTCACATATATCAGGACTGCAGTCATGCACCTGCATACAAACAAAAAGTTAATTACATAATACTATTTTTTTGAGGTGACAATTTAAACTTCCCAACCTCCCAGTTACGACTATTTCTGGGCCCCTACTTGCCAGTAGTCTACCCATCCTCATCATAATCATCATAAGCCTTCCAAGCAACAGCCCTTCCATCCCTTATACGTCTGATCTCTCACTGCAAGACAAAAAAAAAGAGGACCCACCACAAAAGACTAATCTGAATGGGACAGAAATCGGCATATGTTATTTACATGTACAGACAAGTGAACAACTACAATTGCAGAAAAATTGGATGATTTATTCAGGAGAAAGAGCTTCACAAATCGCGAAATTCAATAAAATGTTGGTCCATCTCTGGCTTATATGTAAACAGTTATCCGTCTTGGCGTTGACTGATAGAGTTGTTGAATGCCCTCCTGAGGGATATCGTGCCAAATTGTGCCCAAATGGCGTTTAGGGCGTCAAAATCTCAGGCTGGATGGAAAGTCCCATCCATAATGCTCCAAATGCTCTCAGCTGGGGAGAGATCTTGCGACCTTCCTGGCAAAGATAGGGTTTGGTTAGTGTGAAGACAAGAGTATTGGGACAAAGTTCATTTTGCCACACTCCACATTGTTGCCAAATTTATTCAAGATGGTGGGTCCAAGATGACGGCGATAGATGTGGCAACGTCACAATGACGTCATGGCAGGAATCTCAAATTTTGGCGGGAAATAGGTCAATTGGGTCACCTCCACTAACCTGAGAAAATGGAATTGGCGGGTAAAGTACTCAACTTGTGCTGGGCTGCTGGATAGGATCAACATAAGTCTTTATTTTGCAGGCAGTCTTTATTTAAACATTTTGAGGCAGTAGCTCCATCCGGTTTGTTCACCGTCAGGTCCAGAGTCCAACTGACCTAGTACACAGTACTGCCACCAGAGGGCGCTGTCGTTCCATGGCGGTCTGGGGGGAAAATGGCGGGAAAAGGACTAAGTCTGTGTCCAGCTGCTGGAGAGAGGAAGGAAGGTACATGATTTATTTTGGTACAATTCACTTACGGATGGATTTGACGTACTATGTCTATTATACAGACACAAATCACTCGCCCAGGCATGCTTGAGGTCGCACTACATAGCCTACAAACCTGCAAACTACTTGTCAGTCACCGAAATAATGAAGTTCTCTGACGTGCAGACATGTAAACAACTCATAAATTATCAAAATAAAGGCACATAAATAGACTCTTCAGACACGCTCACTAATTCTAAACTGTCTAAATCATGCATACAGTTTATTTATGGACAGATTTCATATAGTTTATTTATTACACTGGTACAGAACACTCACAATGGCTTGTTTGGGGTCACAGTAAGTAGTGTACAGACCTGCAAAGTAATAGTAAATAACTGAAATAATGCAGTACACAGATGTGCAGAGACGCAAACAACTCGTAAATTGTCAAAATGATGCATGTAAAAGGCTCTGCAAACACGTTTGCTAATCATCAACTGTCTTAATTATGCATTGCACAGCCTGCAAACTGGTTCACAAAATAATGTAACAGACATGAGTACAACTCGAAAATTGTCAAAAGATAATGCATGTGCAATGCTATGCAAACACGCTCATACCGCTTAAACAGCCGAAAATAATGCAGTGTACAAACACTCATAGTATGTAAACAATGCTTTCAAACTATCGTCAACTGCAACGTACCAGCAAACTCTTCCCTACAGAGCCGCAAGTTGCGCAAGCTGGACGGTGAGCTCATGATTGTCCCATATGCGAGATGCCTCTGGGCTGCACTCATTTGTTTACAGTTGCTTGCATGATGCCTTTCTACCTGTGGTCCAACAAAGACCTAAATGCCGAGCAACTCACCATCATAGGCGCGGCTAAAAGGTTATCAATGTTAAACTGAAGTCACAGGTCGGACTTTAGAAATCTGTTGCATACCCAGAATAGCGTGGGTGCATTGTTCCTAGCAATCCTAACGAGACATGAATGCTGTGTCTAGCTGTGCACACATATATCTGCCCAGCATAGCTGATGCATCACTGGGAAACGTTTGTGTAGCGACTCACCATTACAGGCAGTTTTGCACATGTGATCGTTCCAATTTAAGTTGGAACTGAGCAGCAGACAGAGAGAGCTATATCGACCATCTTCTGCAACCCATGTAGAAACAGAATGACCTGAGTTAGTGTGACAGGACCACGTTTGGACCATTCAGTGGAAATGGGAACAAGTTGTTGTAGCTCCGCCAACAGTGTACGATGTGTAGGGTTGGGCCGGCCGCGGTGGTCTCGCGGTTCTAGGCGCGCAGTCCGGAACCGTGCGACTGCTACGGTCGCAGGTTCGAATCCTGCCTCGGGCATGGATGTTTGTGATGTCCTTAGGTTAGTTAGGTTTAAGTAGTTCTAAGTTCTAGGGGACTAATGACCACAGCAGTTGAGTCCCATAGTGCTCAGAGCCTTTTTTTTTTTTTTTTTTTTTTTTTTTTTTGTAGGGTTGGCGCCAAACAAATCCTGGTCCTGCAAGACAATACGGGAACTGGCAGAAGGAGGAGGATTTGTTACTGCTTTGTGGTGCACTCTCAAACTACATACAGATACCGCAGGCTGAAGCAGAGGCGCGTCCCTCAGGGCCCATTCACGTCCATCACCCCAACATGATCTTTCCCTGGTTCCCGAAGCTTATATGTCAACGTTTTCTAATATTCCTCTTACTGTCACATAAATGATCCCAAGTACAAGACTTCTTCTTGACCAACCAGAAGACACGAAAGTACATCCTCAATTTCCCCGCATTTCGGCGTATTTTCTCTCAATTTATACGTATTTTCCGTCCGTTTTCGTAACTTTATCGATTTTATGTCACTTCTATCTGTGCAATTATGACATGTTCTCGTCTCATGTGCTAAAATTGCTTGTAAATATAGTACAGCTGCTAACACCTGGCCTAGTCGGCATAGAATAGCACTGTACTCGATTGCATCCAGTCCCCTCCACCCACATATTCTACATTTGCAGTGTGCTTCCTCAGTTTTCCGTACCTCTATGTATGTGCATGTGCCGTAGTGGAGAAAACAAAATGTGTGGCAGTGTACGAAGCGTGTTACAGCAGAAAAAAAACATGTTTCAAACAACTGGGTCACAGGGAGTGTCTCTTGCGACTTATAGTATAGTTTGTTGGATGTGGTCATCGTCCTACAGTACAGGTGATGCAACTTTATACTGGTCTGTGCACTGGATCAATACCTGTATATTTCATAGGATCGTCACATGTGCTCGATGCTTGCATGCAGACGGTATTTGTTTTCGATATATGGGAGGATAAACATTCGGTAAAGATCTTATGGAGTTCTTTAATGGATGTAGTTGGTGGAGCTTTTATAGTTCGTACTTTTTCTTTCTTGGATGGTCGAGAATAACAATGATAGCATATTTGGGTGATAGACGTGAATGGACCCTGAGGGATACAGGTGTGTACAAGATCGGATGCGAATGTGGGATGCAATATGTAGGACAGACGCAGCGTTGCATCTCACAATGCTGCAGTGAACACATTACGAATGTACGCTTGGGTCAGACCAACAAATGTGCTGTAGCGGAACATAGTATTTACGAGAAGCACACCTTCGATTTCGAGCACACAAAGAAAGTATGCGGTACAAACGGACTTTGGGACTCAGTAATCAAAGAGTCCACAGAAATACGGTTACACGACAACCTAATCAACCACGACAGTGGCTACCATCTCAGCACAGCCTGGGAGCTTGCAATCAGGAAAAACAGAGAAGAACATTCCGTACCACCAAGAGCAGACAGAGACGGACGCCGGGACTCGAACCCCACACACGCGTCCCCCCAACCCCCCCCCCCCCCCCCACCACCACCACCACCACCACCACCGGCTGATCCAGGCGCATCGGGCGATTCCGCGGGCGCGTGATTGGCCGGCCGCGGGAAGCGGAGAGCGGTCCAGCAGAGATATAATCCCGCAACCGACGGTATCCCGACACTTCGCCTGAAGATGATCGAGACGCATTCCATCAAAACGTTCTTACGAGACGACGATGCTACTCGGCTGACAACCCGTGAAGACTTCATATATGAAATTCGCCGAGAAAGCCTGCACTCGCGTATACAGTAGAGATAATTAACGGCAGCATGGGGGAGTTGCAAATCCCGTTTTCATACCACGTTCCTTAGCCGAATCACTTTCTAAATTCGGTAATTTTATTATGAGGTTGCACTTTCGGCGACGTGTAACTGCACTGATGGTCGGATTATATATACTCTGGCGATCACTGTCCATGTTCAGTGTCATGGTATTTGTCTGGAAAAGACCACTTCATTCGGAAGTAATGCCATACCTCGATTTATAAAGTCAGTATAGCTTTTAACATGGACACTTGTATGCATCTGTAGAACCATAGCCGCTTGTGACAGTAACATAATTGTTGCGATCGTGTTTTCTATCATCTTGTGGTTTGTAAGACGATCACGCCTCTCTTTCTAAGACACAGTGGTACCACTTCCAAGAAAAACTTATGAGACATGTCCATCCATCGCTGATTTTCGGTCAGTATTATTTCGTATCGCCAGCAATCAGTTATTAGCGAAGTATTATACTTAGTAGCAGGGGATGTGTAATAGGTTCTACTTAAGCATCAGGCTTATAAAGTGTGTGTGTGTGTGTGTGTGTGTGTGTGTGTGTGTGTGTGTGTGTGTGTGTGTGAGAGAGAGAGAGAGAGAGAGAGCGAGAGAGAGAGAGAGAGAGAGAGTATGTGTGTGTGTGTTGTGTCTGTGTGTGTGTGTTTTCTGACATGTGCAAAGGAAATGACTATGTCCAGTCTTAAATAAGGTATGGATTTAATGTGGAATACTGTGATAGCGAAGGTAAAAGTATGTCAAGTCAGAAGAATGGTACAGATATTTCTGTTTCCAGAGCGACAGCTGTCAGCAGGGTGTATTGTCGAATGTTGTGCAGTTGAGACCGTGATCATAATATTTAATTGTAAGTATAGCGATGAAATATGTATGTGGCCGATTTCCTAGGACGATTCTGTCTACATGTGCTTGGCATGCCAGCGGTGGTCAGAGGTGGGAATGATTCACATTTAAGACTAATGGCGGGAGCCATCCAAATGGAGAGGCCTGTTGAGATGCAGAATTGTTGCTGACTTAAACGTGTCGTCCTCTAGACGACCGATTAGCGAACTAATACATAGTATGTGTTAGACTGCTTTCATGGTCGCGTGGAAATTTGAGAAGATTCAATATGGACATGTGTTTGCGCTGGACCATTATTCCCTCCCAAGTAAATTGTCTGGCTGACTAGTTCTTCACATTTTGCGCCTTTATTTAGTTGAGATAACATCGATTGTGATGTGTGCATCTAGCAAGTGAAAGACGAGTGGAAGACACATTTGCTGGTTCTCTAGACGTGAGAAACACTTTAGCTGACTTTGTAAATTATAGGGATGATTTTGAATCTGTTACATCACCAACATTGGTATTCATGAGTGGAAATATCAGTTATCTCTATTTTTTTCGAGTTTTCGTGTAAAGGTCTTCGCAGATGGGATAAGTTTCTAGTTACTCAGTAGTTTACAGCACCATGCACCTCGCTAAAGTTTTGGGTTCCTAGAGAAATAATTTGCAGTCTATTTCTTCGGAATTATACTGTGCAAGCGATACTACTATATGCTTGATATCGAGAAGTAACGGGGAAATAGTATATATTACGGCAAACCATGCGAAAATACATGTGTTCTTGTAATCCCAGGGTCTGGAGATGGGTCTAGAAAGCAAGCATGCAATCAAATAGGTTGGGGCTAGAAACAGTGAGGGGTAATGAGCCCGACTTTGTACAACAGATCAGAGAGTGACTTCGGTCCACTGAGGGTGCTCTGGTCACACGTTGGGAGCAGATGACTTCTGACCATCAGTTGTGGTGGATGACTGCCCAACCTCACGCAAAATATCTAGTGCTGTGAGGAGTATGCAAGTACTTATGCTGTCTGTCTTCGTGGTACATGTACTAGTGCCTGGTCATCGATAGCTACGGTCATGATGAAAAGAGGCGATTTTGTATGCCACAGGATACGAATTGTGTGTTTGTTACATCGATATGGGACGTGGCGATCGGTTTCTCGCTGAAATATTCAAGCTTCTGTACTCAGTTGCAGAGCAATGTAACTGAGCAAGAATCGCTGGCCGAAGTGGCCACGCGGTTCTGGCGCTGCAGTCTGGAACCGTGAGACCGCTACGATCGCAGGTTCGAATCCTGCCTCGGGCATGGATGTGTGTGATGTCCTTAGGTTAGTTAGGTTTAACTAGTTCTAACTTCTAGGGGACTAATGAGCTCAGCAGTTGAGTCCCATAGTGCTCAGAGCCATTTTTTTGAGCAAGAATCTTTCCATATTTGACGATCTGTAGGCCAATTTTGCAGGGTTTAACTGTCTGTGCTATAAGGGGATCTGCACAAAATAGTTTTGCCACTGGAAGACTCGTCTGCAGGATAAAAAGGCGGACAGTGCTTCCACACTGGAAGCATCAGTAATTTGGTGCGTAAATTCAGTAAGAGCCGATCAGAATGATCCATTTATTCGCAAGACATCCTTTATGCTGGGTCATAGGAGCCCCTACATAGTGGTGAGAACATTTGCATTTCAGAGATGTTTGTTGAAAGGATTTAACTATTTCCAGGAAGAGTAATATGTGATGGGCGGGGTGCCACGTTAGGACCATCAGAAGGAATGCATTCATCGTTATTCTGGCCTATTTTCTTAAACAGGTTCTGTTAGGGCGAGAATTTCTATGCAGACAAGCTGAGACATCACGAAAGCTCCTACAAAAGCGACTGTTAACTATTTCTACTGCATTTTACGATTTCTAGGAGGTAGACTTGGCTCTTATTTACATAGCCATGTGACATCAGTATAAAATTGAGAACCTTTTAGCTGCATCTACAATGGAGAATCACTCGAAATTAGGTCTTTGCTGGATTGCAGGTAGAGGGGCATCGAGAAAGCAATGGTAAACACATGGGCGTGGCCCAGAGGCGTCTCGTTTATGGGACTGGCGTGAGCACACCAATCCAGCCTGCGTACCTTGGGGCTCTGTACGGAAGAATACACTGATGCGTTGTGGTTGATGATAGTTCGAAAGTGTTTTTTACGTAGAATGAATGTTTGTGCATTGCATTAATTTCGGCTGTGTAAGTGGTGTGAGCATGTTTGCATAGTGTTACTCAGGCATTAACTTTTGAGAATTTATGAGTTGTTTTCATGTCTCTTACACTAGTTTGTGAACATATGTGCAGGGTGTGTAATGCATAATTTCGACAGATTAGCAAGCGTGTTTGCAGAGCCTTTTACATGTATTATTGTGACACTTTTCGAGTTGTTTGCGTCTCTACACATCTCTGTACTGCATTATTTCGGTGATTTATGAGTGGTTTTGCAGGTCTGTAGGCTATCTACTGTAACCCCAAGCATGTCAAGGCTAGTGTTTTGTATCAGTGTAATAAATATACTATGTCAAATTCATCCCTAAATAAATTGTTCGAAAATAAATAAAGTGCACTCCTTTCTTTCTCCAGCAGCTGGACACAGACATAGTCCTTTTTGCACCATTTTTCACCAGACCACCATGGAATGACATTGCTGTCAGATGGCATTACCGTATACTAGATTAGCTGGACTCTGGATCTCATGGTGAACACACCAGATGGAGCGACTGTCTCAATATGTTTAAATAAAGTCTGCCTGCAAAATAAAGTCTTACGTCCATCCTGTCCTGTAGCCCAGCACAGGCTGAGTCCTTTTCCCACCAATTCCAAGGAAGAGGTGGCGGTCAGATGACTTAGGTTAGTGGCGGTAGCCCAAGTGACCTATTTTCCTGCCATTTTCTCAGGTTAGTGGAGGTAGCCCAAGTGACCTTTTTTCTGCCAAAATTTGAACTTCGCGCCATTTTCTGGGAAGTAGGGTACGGGGGTAGGGGGTTAGGTTAGTGGTGGTGGCCCAATTGACCTATTTTTCGCGCCAAAATTCGAACTTCCCACCATGACATTATTGTGACATTGCCAAATCTATCGTCGCCATCTTGGATCCGCCATCTTGAATAAATTTGGCAACAATGCAGAGTGGCTCAGAACAAACTTTGTCCCACTACTGACAAGCAGTAGAATTCGTCGCCATGCATGGGAGGATATTATCTTGCTGATATGTAAGCCCAGGCCGGTCAGAGTGGCTGAGTGGTTCTAGGCGCTTCAGTCTGGAACCGCGCGACCGTTACGGTCGCAGGTTCGAATCCTGCCTCGGGCATGGATGTGTGTGATGTCCTTAGGTTATATAGGTTCAAGTAGTTCTAAGTTCTAGGGGACTAATGACCTTCGGTGTTAAGTCCCATAATGCCGAGAGCCATTTGAACCATTTTGTAAGCCCAGGATGGCTTGCTATGAAGTGCAACACAAGGCGACATAAAATAACATCGACACACCACTGTGCTGGAATGGTGCCACGGATGACAACCAAGAATGGAAAGAAATGGTATCCCAAAGCATCATTCTGGGTTGTCACACCGTATGGCAGCGATAGTCAGGTTAGTATCACATCGCTGTCTAAGGAATCTACAGACACATCTTCTGCCTGGATTCTCATTGGACTGATGTGTTCCATCTAGAATTTAACCCCGATGACCAGCGAAGACGTGCCTGGAGATGTCCTGGACAGTGGTGAGATATCAGCCTGACTGTCGTCCGCCATACGGCCGACAACCAGGAGTGATGGTCTGGGGTGCTATTTCATTTCACAGTAGCACCCATTTCGTTGTCATCCGCGTCACCCATTCAGCACAGTGGTACGTCGAGGATATTCTACGCCCCGTTTTGTTCCCTTTCATGGCAAGCCTTCGTGGGCTTAAATTTCAGCAAGATAATGCTCGCAAGCAAATTGCGAGAGTTTATAACGCTTGGCTTTGTGCTTGACAATTCCTATACTGGGCAGCAAGCTCACCGGATCTCTCCCAAATTGAGAACATTTGGAATATTATGGGCAAGATCCCCCAACTAGATCGGGCGTATGACGGTTTAATGAGCTAATTGGATAGAATTCGGCATGGCATCCCTCAGAAGGACATCCATCAACTCTGTCAATCAATGCTAAGGCGAATAACTGATTGCATGAGAGCCAGGAATGACCAACACTTGACTTGCTCAATTTGTTCTATCTCTTGAAATAATCATTCAATTTTTTAAAAATATTGTAATCATTCGTTTGTCTGTAAATGCACAGCACATCTCCCGATTTCCGTTCCATTTGGACAATTCTTTCGTTGTGCGTCGTCCTTTTGTCTTGTATGTGCTTTAGAATCTGATGTGATCGTCTGAAATATCCAATTTCCCAAACTTCCTGAAACTAATTTGCCCGTATTCTTGAAATAAATCTTTTGTCAAGACGTCTTTGGCTAGGGTTTTACTGCGTCTAGAACACTAAAACCATTAGTTTGCCTCAACAATTACATGTTAATGTGTTTCCTGCGTTCCTTTGCTTATTTCGAATCGTCCAGTTGCGTCATAGAAAAGTGTTCCCCGTGCCATCTGGTTTCTCTACGACTATAATTGTGTTTGCTAATCACACATTCAGAACCACTACATCAAATATCTCTTTCCACAATGTCTGTTTCAGACGTAGTAACTGGTCTCGTAATGGAATTCTTTGTGTATTACGTGTTTTTCCCATCACCTTCTAGTTGGTATTGTGTCGCCGTGTTTTTCTGAGGACAGCTAAGATTTGCACAGTTGTAGAGAAAGATCCTGAATTAATACCATATTTCAATATTTCAAAATAAATATACAGAAACAAGAAGAACGCCAGGTGTCATATTATTGTACCTGTGGCCAGCAATAATAAGGTAATGGTGAGCCTAGAGGCAATGTGCTGCGTAGCCATCCCAGTTTTCGGTCTACCTGAAAATTGCAATTGAAATTAGTCGAAATAATCATCATGGGAATTTAACCAAAACGAGTGGTTGCACCCCCTTAAAATTCATTCTCCGTTTTCTTCTCATTACGTTTTCTTCTCTTCTAACCTGCCGCGGCTTGTATCATTCTGTACATCCCAAACACAGTTATCTAAGGTAACTGGAAGTACACCCTCGTTTTCTGACCCATTGTACATCAGTGAAGACTTACATTTCATTCTACAGCTGAAGTTTGAATGTGGTTATGATTATGTCATGTCTCTAAAATCCACTTAATAGCAGACCGTTACACCTGTGTGATAAACTCCTCTGTCTACAGAGTACCTAACACATAGCTCAGTTTACAGAGTTAGAACAGTTTTAGTCGTACTGGATAACGTCTAGCGAGCATTCAGCTGCGTCAGTCAAGCATTTGTTAAAACTACGACTGAATAGCTAAACGGGCATAAGGCCGTTCGCCTCTCACTAGTAACAATGCAGTGTTCACCTACTTAAATTTCACATATTTTTCTGGCACTACCTGATGCATATATAGCTTTAAAGGTGATACAAGATACGCTCTACTAACGTAGTCAGTTTTACTTTTAGCCCTCAACAAAGACACTAGGTGTTTGCAATGACAGTACTTTGTACCTGCAGTTCTCACGATTTTCGTTTTAAATCTTCCATCTATTTGTCTAGATAATGCTCAGTGTAAATTTTCGATGACGACCACGTGTTTTGCCGAATGAAATATGAACCTATGCCACGAAAGCAGCATATATCTTTAATAAGGTACGTCGGATTAAGCGAACTCTTTCATCCAACTTTTATTTTGTTGTCGAAATAAGACTGACAAGTGAATTTTTCTCATTTGTGAAACTCTATTCTAGGAACCTATGATTTCCACCAACTGTTTCTAACAATAGCATTTCTCTTCTGCTTGCTTTAAAGCCCAGTCACCCTTCACCCTTTAAAGCCCAGTCACCCTTCACCCTTTTTTGCGCCTGGGTTCAATTTCCGATCAAAACTGCATATGTTAATTTTATTTAGCACGATTTCCTTGATAACCATTTGTTTCCAATTTCTTATATGGTCAAGACAGCTAAATTGCATGATTTATTTACCTCCAGTTTGCAACAGTTTAGTCAAAGCTCCCTAGTTCGTTGTTAAGAAAGTCACAGTTGTTGGATATTAACCTGACATGGTGGTGATGATTAATTTTTGAATACCTTCTAACGATGAAATTTTCAGACGTCCAATCGACGCTACAATTGCATGGCACACAAACTGTATGTATCATTTTTTACGAAAAAAAAATGGTTCAAATGGCTCTGAGCACTATGGGACTTAACATCTGTGGTCATCAGTCCCCTAGAACCTAGAACTACTTAAACGTAACCAACCTAAGGACATCACACACATCCATGCCCGAGGCAGGATTCGAAACTGCGACCGTAGCGGTCACGCGGTTCCAGACTGAAGCGCCTAGAACCGCACGGCCACACCGGCCGGCTTTTACGAAAAGAAATTGAAAAGATAGCATCTCGTTGACACCGAAGTCATTAGATACAGAACACGATCTGAGCTGGAGAAGAAACACAAATAAGTCGTGATTATCAGACGGGATTTGAACCATACTCCTCCTAATAAGAGTTCAGTGTTTCAAGTACTGCATCATCCATAGCATTCATTGTCCCACTGTTCGTTCCGACCATAGCTGCTACTATAAACAGGACGTATTGACAATATTCTTTTTTGCGGAGCTATTTCATTCATCGAAGAACGCTGTAATTTCATAACATCGTTACCTAGTACTGTTCCCAGATTCCAATACATGTTGTGAAGATGGTGCCCCACACATTGTCAGTACTTGAAAAACGTCATAATTTAACTGTCAGACACTACTGAGAAATAATTTATATTCACAACTGCTTCGATTTTCAAAACATCTTCACGTCTCTTAAAGTTATTTTTAGCAGCTTGCATGGAAATATTAAGACCACGGCGTCAAGAACATAAAATTTATCTACTGAAGCCACTATCTTCTTGTGTTAAGCGCTTTATATGTATAAGGGGCAGTCAAACGAAAACGAGACAGATGGAATACAAGTAATTAATCTGTAATAGGCTACATCCCGGTCTCAGTCCCTTCTCTAACACTTATGCCCTTTCATGCCCCTCGATTTTTCTAACTGCCGCTTGATTTCTGTACAAGTTGTAAACAGCGTTTCGGTCCCCGTATTTTACCCCTGCTACCTTTAGAATTTCAAGGACTGTATTCCAGTAGACATTGTCAAAAGCTTGTTTGTCTTTCCGTAACCTGTCTTCTAAGATTACTCGTAGGGGCTGTATTGCCTTACGTGTTCCTACGTTATTCCAGAATCAAAACTCATCTTCCCCGAGTCGGTCTACCAGTTTTTCCATTCTTCTCTATAGAAATTAGTATTTTGCAATCATGACTTACTGAACTGATAGTTCGGTAATTTTCACACCTTTCAGCTACTGCTTTCATTGGAATTGGAATTATTACATTCTTCTTGAAGTCTGAGGGTGCTTCGCCTGTCTCATACATCATGCACTCCAGGTGGAAAAGTTTTGTCATAGCTGGCTCTCTCTCCCAAGGCTAACACTTCCCTTTCTATAATATTCCGTTCATCTCGCTTGCATGTTGTTGTTGTTGTTGTGGTTGTGGTGGTGGTGGTGGTGGTGGTGTTCAGTCCACAGACTGATTTGATGCAGCTCTCCATGCTACTCTATCCTGTGCAAGCTTCTTCATTTCCGAGTAACTACTGCAACCTACATCCTTCTGAATCTGTTCAGTTTATTCATGCCTTGATCTCCCTCTACGATTTTTACCCTCCGCGCTGCCCTCCAATGCTAAATTTGTGATCCCTTGATGCCTCAGAACATGTCCTACCAACCGATCCCTTCCTCTAGTCAAGTTGTGCCACGAACTTTTCTTCTCCCCAATCCTATTCCGTGTCCATTATAATTATCCGGGCTGTTATGCCGTGGTCGGTTGATGAATTCTGTGTCGATTCCCAACGTTTCGTCTCCGACTGCGGGAGACACCTTCAAGGGGGTCCGTAGCTCAATGGAAGGTCCAACACACTAGCGAGCCAGTGGGTGTGTTGGACCTTCCATTGAGCTATGGACCCCCTTGAAGATGTCTCCCGCAGTCGGAGACGAAACGTTGGGAATCGGCACAGAATTCATCAACCGACCACGGCATAACAGCCCGGATAATTATAATGGACATGATATTTCCGGCCGTGAAAGTCTACATTTTAGAATCCTATTCAATACCTCCTCATTAGTTACGTGATCTACCCACCTAATCTTCAACATTCTTCTGTAGCACCACATTTCGAAAGCGTCTATTCTCTTCTTGTCCAAACTATTTACTGTCCATGTTTCACTTCCATACATGGCTACACTCCATACAAATACTTTAAGAAACGACTTCCTTACACTTAAATCTATATTCGATGTTAACAAATTTCTCTTCTTCAGAAACGCCTTCCTTGCCATTGCCAGTCTACATTTTATATCCTCTCTACTTCGACCATCATCAGTTATTTTGCTCCCCAAATAGCAAAACTCCTTTACTACTTTAAGTGTCTCATTTCCTAATCTAATTCCCTCAGCATCACCCGACTTAATTCGACTACATTCCATTATCCTCGTTTTTCTTTTGTTGATGTTCATCTTATATCCTCCTTTCAAGACACTGTCCATTTCGTTCAACTGCTCTTCCAAGTCCTTTGCTGTCTTTGACAGAATTACGTCATCGGCGAACCTCAAAGTTTTTATTTCTTCTCCCTGGAATTTAATACCTACTCCAAATTTTTCTTTTGTTTTCTTTACTGCTTGCTCAATATACAGATTGAATAACATCGGGTAGAGGCTACAACCCTGTCTCACTCCCTTCCCAACCGCTGCTTCCCTTTCATGCCCCTCGACTCTTATAACTGCCATCTGGTTTCTGTACAAATTGCAAATAGCCTTTCGCTCCCTGTATTTTACCCCTACCACCTTTAGAATTTGAAAGAGAGTATTCCAGTCAACATTGTCAAAAGCTTTCTCTAAGTCTACAAATGCCAGAAACGCAGATTTGCCTTTCCTTAATCTTTCTTCTAAGATAAGTCGTAGGGTCAGTATTGCCTCAAGTGTTCCAACATTTCTACGGAATCCAAACTGATCTTCCCTGAGGTCAGCTTCTACCAGTTTTTTTAAATTCGTCTGCAAATAATTCGCGTTAGTATTTTACAGCTGTGACTTATTAAACTGATAGTTCGGTAATTTTCACATTTTTCAGCACCTGCTTTCTTTGAGATTGTAATTATTATATTCTTCTTGACGTCTGAAGGTATTTAACCTGTCTCGTACATCTTGCTCACCAGATGGTAGAGTTCTGTCAGGACTGGCTCTCCCAAGGCCGTCAGTAGTTCTAATGGAAAGTTGTCTACTCCCGGGGCCTTGTTTAGGCTCAGGCCTTTCAGTGCTCTGTCAAACTCTTCACGCAGCATCGTATCTCCTATCTCATCTTCATCTACATCCTCTTCCATTTCTATAACATTGTCCTCAAGTACATCGCCCTTGTATAGACCCTCTATATACTCCTTCCATCTTTTTGCTTTTCCTTCTTTGCTTAGAACTGGGTTTCCATCTGAGCTGTTGATATTCATACAAGTGGCCCTCTTTTCTCCAAAGGTATCTTTTTCTTGTAGGTAGTATCTATCTTACCCCTAGTGAGATAAGCCTCTACATCCTTACATTTGTCCTCTAGCCATGCCTGCTTAGCCATTTTGCACTTCCTGTCAATTTCATTTTTGAGACGTTTGTATTCCTTTTTGCCAGCTTCATTTACTGCATTTTTGAATTTTCTCCTTTCATCAATTAAATTCAATATTTCTTCTGTTACCCAAGGATTTGTACTAGGACTCGTCTTTTTACCTACTTGATCCTCTGCTGCCTTCACTACTTCATCCCTCAGACCCTCAGAGTTACCCATTCTTCTTCTACTGAATTTCTTTCGCCAATTCCTGTCAGTTGTTCCCTTATGCTCTCCCTGAAACTCTGTACAACCTCTGGTTTAGTCAGTGTATCCAGGTCCCATCTCCTTAAATTCCCACTTTTCTGCAGTTTCTTCAGTTTTAATCCCACTTTTCTGCAGTTTCTTCAGTTTTAATCTACAGTTCATAGCCAACAGATTGTGGTCAGAGTCCACATCTGCCCCTGGAAATGTCTTACGATTTAAAACCTGGTTCCTAAATCTCTGCCTTACCATTGTATAATCTATCTGAAACCTTCTAGTATCTCCAGGGTTCTTCCATGTATACAACCATCTTTTATGATTCTTGAACCAAGTGTTAGCTATGATTAAGTTATGCTCTGTCCAAAATTCTACCAGACGGCTTCCTCTTTCATTTTTTACCCCCAATGCATATTCACCTACTATGTTTCCTTCTCTCCCTTTTCCCACTCTCGAATTCCAGTCACCCATGACTATTAAATTTTCGTCTCCCTTCACTATCTGAATAATTTCTTTTATCTCATCATACATTTCTTCAATATCTTCGTCATCTGCAGAGTTAGTTGGCATATAAACTTGTACTACTGTAGTAGGCATGGGCTTCGTGTCTATCTTGACCACTATAATACGTTCACTATGCTGTTTGTAGTAGCTTACCCGCATTCCTATTTTCCTATTCATCATTAAACCTACTCCTGCATTACCCCTATTTGATTTTGTGTTTATAACCCTGTATTCACCTGACCAGAAGTCTTGTTCCTCCTGCCACCGAACTTAACTAATTCCCACTATATCTAACTTTAACCTATCCATTTCCCTTTTTAAATTTTCTAACCTACCTGCCCGATTAAGGGATCTGACATTCCACGCTCCGATCCGTAGAACGCCAGTTTTCTTTCTCATGATAACGACGTCCTCTTGAGTTGGCCCCACCCGGAGATCCGAATGAGTGACTATTTTACCTCCGGAATATTTTACCCAAGAGGACGCCATCATCATTTAACCATACAGTAAAGCTGCATGCCCTCGGGAAAAATTACGGCCGTAGATTCCCCTTGCTTTCAGCCGTTCGCAGCACCAGCGCAGCAAGGCCGTTTTGGTTAGTGTTACAAGGCCAGATCAGTCAATCATCCAGACTGTTGCCCCTGCAACTACTGAAAAGGCTGCTGCCCCTCTTCAGGAACCACACGTTTGTCTGGTCTCTCAACAGATACTCCTCCGTTGTGGTTGCACCTACGGTACAGCTATCTGTATCGTTGAGGCACGCAAGCCTCCCCACCAACGGCAAGGTCCATGGTTAATGAGGGGGTGGGGGGGTATATTTATGTAGTATACCAAAACTACCGAACCATAGTTTCGATAGGGCGCAACTCTAGTTACAGTACATGCGTCAACAGGTGGTTTTAGTTTCATTTTTTTTATCCTGTTACATGAATAGGCTGTTCGAAACAATTGGGGTGGGCGGGTGAGCTTCAGATAACTGATTTTAACCGATCAGTTACGAAGACACATTGTACCAGTGTTTATACTAACAAAAAAAACTGTGTAACACTGAATTTAACACAAAATTGACAGTGGCATTAGACTGTTTGCCGATGATGCTGTAGTCTACAGGAAAGTAGTATCACACGAAAGTTGTGAACAAATCAGTGAGGATTTGCAGAAAATAAATGCTTGGTGTAATGACTGGCAGTTATCTCTCAATATTAGTAAGTGTAACCTACCGCGTATAACAAAGCGAAATGCCCAGTCTTTGGAAGCGGTAACATCCGTCAAGTATCTGGCTGTGGCTGTTCGAAATGATCTCAAATAAAATGATCAGATTACATAAGTAACGGGCAAGGCGAATTCTAGATTGCGGTTTATTGGCAGAATCCTGATACGATGCAGTCCTTCCACAAAGGAAATTGCTTACAATGTGTTAGGTCGTCCAGTCTTAGAGTATTTTTCGTTTGTATGGGACCCTTACCAATTGGGTCTCATTCAAGTGATTGAGAGGGTCGAAAGAAGAGCGGCAAGATTCGTGACTGGTACATTTATCCATTGTGAGAGCGTTACAAGTCTCATAGAAAGTTTGAAGTGGGATACACTTGCAGATAGGCTAAGCGCTAAGCGGAAGGGGCTGTTCACAAAATTCCGAAATCCGATCTTCGCCGAGGATGTAGAGCATATATTATTACCACCAACTTTCAAATCGTGCAATGATCACCATTCAAAGATAAGGGAAATAAGAGCTCGTACTGAGGCGTTCAGGCACTCGTTTTTCCCTCGTGCGATCCGCGAGTGGAACAGAGGGGGGGGGGAAATATGACTTTGGCGCGAATTGTGCCCTCCGCCACACACCGCTTGGTGGCTAGCGGGGTATATATGTAGATGTAGATCTATATTTTGCTTCACACGTCTCAAAAATAACGCAAGGATTTGACTACATAGTCTTAGTCATTGTAGTATGCTTACAGCTTAGGGAAATAAATCCAATTTTGTTTTTGCTTCAGAATTAAGACAGTTTTTTCCCCTCTAAATCTCGCAAACGCTTTAAAGACATCAAACGGAGAGTATGAAATTAATCATGTTCTAATCACTTCGTAGGATTTAATTGCATAGGCTTCCGAAGCCAGAGTCAGTCTAGACGCAGAAGAAGGCCGCTGCAATCTTGGCCGGAACGTTGGTTTTCTTCAGCAGTAGTTTTATACAATATGACGCCGCTCCATACCCAGAAAACTTTTATGTCGACTTCATAGGATGTGCAGGTAGTGAGAATCTTCCGCAACAGTCGGTCCTTGTTAGTCATATTCATTGTCGCTGGGATCTTCCTCGTGGTCACAAGTGTCCAGGTCGTATATAACCCTAGCAGTTATTTCACAGTCCGCCATTACTTGATAGCCACTGTCATCAACATCACATTCGAGCCAGTCTTCAGTATTTTCCTGATTGCATTCTCCAAATCCTGAAGTTGATGCAAACCGGCTATTTGGTGGTGGCTCTTCAGGTGCAGTTATTCAGGATGATTTCGCGATGATGCTACAAAGTTTCAGGGATGATGGAGAAGGGTAAATGTATCAATTTGAGGTAATGGACCTGGCCCAGAAACGACCGATTCTAAAGTTAAAAGCGAAAATCATTCTCACACCTCTGACAGTGGATAACATGTACCGATACTGATGTTGCTAAGACTGCAGCGTAGACAACTTTCAGTGGTCAAAGTATCGGCCAAAAGAAGGAAAAAAGTCAGGTAAACATGGGCTGTGGAATGCTTACCTTGAGAGGCAGAAGCATTTTTTCATCTTCCATGCTGTGAACGCATCTCTTACAATCTTAGCAGCAACAGCACTTATACATATATTCCACTGTCAGAGCTATCAGAATGATTTTAGCTTATACCTTTCGACACGGTCATTACCGGACCAGGGGCTCTTACCTCACATTGATGCATTTACCTTTCTCCATCAATCCTGAAAGTTGGTAACAGCATCATGGAATCACCCTTGTCGACTCCTGTGAAAGAATTTTGTAATGCCATCACAGTTATTTTTGATATCTGCTACTGCTGAATTTCTAACTCCATTGTTCTACTACCAACTTTCTTCATTTGGTCTATTCTTTTAAGTTTAGTCGCTACAGCGAACGTCACAATAATATGAAGATCTGTCAGGAACGAAGGTTCAAACGTTAGCACATAACAGGGACAACAGCGGTTGTCAGAGAGAGGAAAACGAGAGAAGCTAGTGTTACACTCCAGTTACTCGGAAGTGACGTCAAAATGACGTGTCACACGCTGCGACCACGAAACACGATAGCAGTCGACCCAGTGTGCACCGAGTAACGCCAGCTTTTCCACTGTGTGAGAGGACACTCGCAAATCGCAACACGTACAGAAAAAAATAAAAGAAACGGCTAAATATTTGTCACAGCGAAGAATGTAAACAGTGGCGCTCGTTTCAATCGCAGCTATTATTTAAGCCGTGCACGTAGGTTCCTACCTAATTACACCATCTGAAATCGCGACATATTCGGAGGAAACCGCCAAATATTTGCGTCAAGCGAGAAAACAAATTTCAATTTAATCTTCCGTGTTTTAATTAGACTGAGGTCACAAACCCGAAGAGACTCACTCCTGAGAGAGACCGCTCTTATAAGTAAGTAACATCGAACATTGCTGAACATATTTCTGTTACATTAATAGCAAAGTTCTAGAACCGCAGAGGAAAATTTAAAAAATATTAGAATTGAAGTGTTGGCAGAAGAGCCAACACCGTGTTGCTAGAGGAGGCCGAAATGCACGCTTTTAAGCTCACGCAAACTGGAGTGAGGTCTAGAACAGTTAAGGGAATTAATAGTAGCAAATAAAGTACGTAGTTGATGTAATACTTAACTTTAATCCATAATTGGTGTACATCGCTCTGGTTTATATATGTTTTATAATCTCAATATCAAATGCTGTGGCGCCTTGCTAGGTCGTAGCAAATGACGTAGCTGAAGGCTGTGCTAACTATCGTCTCGGCAAATGAGAGCTTAGTTGTCAGTGTAGCATCGCTAGCAAAGTCGGTTGTACCACTGGGGCGAGTGCTAGTAAGTCTCTCTAGACCTGCCGTGTGGTGGCACTCGGTCTGCAATCACTGACAGTGGCGACACGCGGGTCCGGCGTATACTAATGAACCGCGGCCGATTTAAAGGCTACCACCTAGCAAGTGTGGTGTCTGGCGGTGACACCTCAAGAATGTAGCCCGATTCACACCTAATTTTTCGATTCCTTAACTCGATGTCTCTAACCACTACGCCACGATGGGCACATTCAACATTTGACAACAGTGTCGTTCATCTTACGATCGCCAGAGGGCTTTTACCACAGATGTGGTATTACAATTATAAGAAATCGTACCAAGACTGACGGCTTTGTGATAAATTTACAAAGTACTGTTGCCTTGAAACGACTTACTTTCATAATATGTAATTTATAATACGAAAACAACTAAATAAGACGAAATCCGATATGGCATCTCCTAAGTTCGTCTTTCGTCGCTTCCTACAGAGTTTCGTGGCCGCATAAAATGACACGTCACTCTTACATCACTTCTGCCAAGTCTAGTGTGACATCAGCTTGTCCCAAGAAAAACTGCCGGACTAACCACCCCAAGGCCAGCAAAATTTCTACATGACACACGCACAAACTTGAATTTGTCGACTGGTAGGTTTTCAGTAAACTTTCAACTCATCGGTATTCCCCTAATCGATGCTCCACTGCAATCTTGCAGAACATACATTTTCTTTTCAGCCCCCGATCGGTCGCGAAATTATAACCGTAGTGAATAGCCCCTGAAACTTTACACAAATGTGTTCTGCAGTGTCTGTAGTATGTCCGCTTATGTGTCACGTCGCACTTTTCGGTACAGAGAGAGCACTGTGAACGTGAAGATGCCTAGAAAGCATTGCCTCTGCTAAGTATGAAATCCTGTGAGAGGTTTCGCCTGTTTCCATGCAGCCCACATAACGTAACTGTCATGTGTTTCCTTCGTCATGATAATTCTGAGCTGCATATTGAAAGTGCAACGAAAACGCTCCTGCAGTATTTTCGATGGGAAGTGTTAGTCGCCCACCATACAGCTCAGACGTAGCTCCCTCTGATTTTCATCTCTTCGCTCGCGTGTACTGCTAGCTATGAGAACAGCATTTGCCCACAGATACCGAGCTGCAGATCAGTGTAGATAATGGGCGGAAATCACAGTCGGCTGCTTTCTGTCACGTGTGTATTGGAAAGGTGATAGCATGCAGGGACAAATGTCTAAGTTGGAGCAGCGACAATATAGAGAAGTAGCTGCAGTTTGTAGACAATTGTTGCAAACAAAACATTCTGATTATCACTATGGTTTCGATTTCGCGACCGATCGGAGTTTGAAAAAAAAAAAAAAAAAAAAAAAAGAAAGTAACTGTCCTACAGGTGGTCCATACTGTTGGGATTATTAGGCCAGTAAACATACCTACTTTCCGTGTCCGGAACTAGACTTCAGACTTCCAATAACCAGCAGCCAATATGGCCTTGTCATTTGCCTCCCATAAGTCATTCATTGTGCAGGGCTGGTCTAAATATGGGCAGATAAGCAAGTGTTGAGGATCCTGGACAGAACCACACAGACAGAGAGTGTTCTCATTCCCTTTTAGGAAACCCCATTGCTCCAGGTTTGTCTTGCACTTTGGCACTTCTACCCTCATACGGTTTAGGGTTCTCCAGACTGTGTATGGTAGGTCTCCACCAGGCGCCAGTTCTTCTTTTACATCTTTATGGGGGTTTCTCAGGTCGATTTCCCACCTTTTCAAACGATTCTCTGCAGCCGACCCTTCCAGGGCTCGGGTACGTGACAGGAAACTCTTCCTCGAACAAAGCCGTCGGTCAGCAGGCTGGTGTCCATATAAAGGGTGACGCATGTCCTTTTCTTGCTTGGTTTTTTCGGCTTCGGCAGCGATGTCACGTCGTATGTTGGGCGGTGCGATCCCCATGATTAAGTACATCTTGTGCACTGGGGTTGGCCTCAGGCATCAACTTTTCTCGCATGTGTTGATGCAGACCAAGCTGGAGCGGCGTATTCCGCGGCTGACACACTGAGCGCAAGGGCTGAAGTTCTCAGGACTTTTGGGTTTGCACCCCAGGATCCGCTGGTTAGTTTTCTGATGATGTTGTTTCTAGTTGAGACTTTTTCCCTTGTGGTATTACAATGAGGTTTATTGGTCAGTGTGCGATCCAACGTGACACCAAGGTATTTGGGCGTTTTACAATGCTCGAGACGTTCACCTCTCCATATTACATTTAATTCACGATTTGCCTCCCTGTTCTTTAAATGGAATGCACAGACCTGCGTCTTGGAAAGGTTCGGCCTTAGGTGGTTTGCTTTATAATACTGGAAGAGAGCTTCCAAGGTACTGGTTAATTTCTACTCTACGTCCATAAAATTGTTACCTTAGGCTGCAACTGCAGTGTCATCGGCATACATAAATTGGCGCGTGATGTTTGGCACTGGTTGGTCATTTGTATGTATTTTATACAGAGCTGAGCGAGGACGCTTCCCTGAGGCAGGCCATTCCTCTGGTTTCTCCACCTGCTCTTCTTGCCCTGGAGACAGACGAAAAATCTCCTATTATGAAGGAAAGTACCTATCAGTGATGTTAAATGGTAATCTCTTGTCACATTATATGCTTTCCTAAGGAGCCTCCGATGGTTTACAGTATCATATGCAGCTGAAAGGTCTATGAATGCCACTCCCGTGATCTCTTTCCTCTCAAACCCATCCTCGATATGTTGGGTCAGGTTCAGGACTTGACCGCAGCACGATTTGCCTGGTCGGAAACCTGCCTGCTGTGGGATGATCTGTTGTTCCAAGACGCTTTCTATGCGACTTAGCGTCAGGCGTTCCAAGATCTTAAAACAGTGACATAAAAGAGACACAGGTCGGAAGTTTTTTGGATCATCAGAGTCCTTTCCTGGTTTAATAAGTGCGACCACTCGGGCTTTCCTCCACATCTTTGGAATATGGAGCCTTTCTACACATGCATTTATCAAATCTAGCAGCCACTGTAGGGTATTACAACCAGAACGGACTTCTGAGAACGCCAGTAAAGAGAGTCTGTTTATTCCACGTGCTCTGTTTATTGTTCTCTACGCTCTTCTGTTCTCTCTTCTAAACTGAGTATGTCCGACTTTGGCTGGTCTCTATATTTCAAATACGAAGTATCAAGTATGCTTTGTGTCTTGCTTTACGGACTCTGAAAGCCGTCACTCAATCTGCCTCTCATGTAATTTTGAGGTTTTGTTGCGTCATATTTGCCAGAGTATCTTCTCTCTGCCTGCATTTGCTCAAATTTTTGATGCTCATATTTTCCGTACCAAAGACGAGGATCACTCTGGGAACGAGAATTGTATGTGTTTATTCTCTTTTCAGTAGCAACTGGTAGCACAACATGTACCTACAATCACCTGTCCCAAACATGGATGACCACTCATTTTGAACGGATGTGGTTGTAATTACAAATCCATACAACCAGGCAACTTCAGGTGCAATTTCTTGGCTTTCCTTTGCAGTAGCAGCCTTGAAAGGCAGCTGAATGTTATTTTCCAGACCAGCTCCTGTGGTGACAGTCTGTCGTGACAATGTGTCATCACATGTGGCTGTGTGTCACTAGGAGTGCGGCGATGTGGTTGGCCCTTTCGAAGCCACGTGTTAGGATAGCAGGTGTTCCTCTCATATTTTCTGAATGGAGGGAATACCTGCAGTTACAGGTAAAAGCATCTTGATGATTGGTCAATGCCTCCCACCAACTTTGTGACTGCATGCATGGGCGACGTAGTTTGGATCTGGAGAGAAATTACCGGGGCACAGAGGACGCAAGACACAGCAAGCAGTCGGTGCTCTGCGACCAAATAAATAGTAATTTCTGGATAGGAATTAGTTGGATTCTGAGTTAGGATCCTCTGTAAAGATGAAACCATCGTTACAAGCAGTGTGTAATTCTTGCGAGCGATGATTTCAGTATCGCTTTACGTAAATTCAGTCTCCAGTTAATTCTCAAGCTTCTTTTCGCTGTGAATCACGAGTTGGCTCTGATGATTGATTTATTACTGGAAAGTGGTGAACTTTGCTTTCGCATCTTTGTGTGTGAGTAATTGCTCATTCATTTTGCATTTCCTTAATCGAGGCAATACTGTGCTGACAAATGATTATAAGTACTTTATTATTGTTTGCTCTTGTGGAACCATAGGAATAGATCTGTCGTGTGTGTTCCATATAAATGCAGTGTCAGGAGCACGCTGCATCTGTTAAATAATTATTAAAACTTCGAAAAGTGGGTGCGAAACTACTTCTTTGTCCCATGTACGTTCATTGCTATCTAGAAAATAAAACTAGTACGTTTTAAAGTGTAAAAGTTTGTAAATACGTAAGTAAAATCAGTTTCAATTCTGGCACTTATGATGGCATGTAGTATCACTGCGATCCAAAAATGGTTAAAAGTTTAACTACAGGAAAGTTTGCAAAGTTATATAATAAAATTAAAAAACTAAAATGGGATGAAAAAAGTTTCTGTGCGTGCAGCTCGAATCCACATTTAAGCTGTTCGCGAAAACGTCGGGATAAAATTGTAAGTTTTTCATACTAGTATTTAACTTAATTATGTCTCTTTAACACAATGGTTACACAGACCAGTACAATTTTGCGAAATAAGTAATTCACAAGTCTGGACTGTCGCGGGCAGCTGTGTATCTGATAGGTCAGCTACCTAATGCTAAGATGGCCATAATTCTGGGAGTCAAAGCTGGGATCAGTCGTATAACTGCTCACTACTCGGAATGTAACAATGATCTGTAATTGTTAATACACTTTTAATGCCTACAGCGAAATGTGTAAGAGGCAGCAAATGATAATATAACAGACATAACCTAAAACGGATACTGTATGATTATAATATACTTAAGTCTTAAAAGTTAGTAAACAGGACACAACATTTCGTCCAATGTACATTGTAGTCTGTTGGACCTCTCTGTATTATTAATGGATACCTGTTTTAAAAGTAAATAAATGATAATGTATGAGAGTTTGCTTGTATAAATTTAGTTTAATGTAAGAGTTATATCACTTGGTTTATGGTAATGGATTATGAATACTTTATTTATCGCTTCTGAAGTTCCGAACTGAAAATGCATTGTCGCTTGGGCATTGCAGACTTGGTTACAGTCTAAACAAAGCGAATAAAGAAAATATTAGCTGTGCAATACGTCCTACATTATTCACGCCAACGAAATACACATGAAAGCATTAGGATTACCGCTAAGCAAATCGAACTCAGTGATACCAGCTTCAGCGCGAGTATTATTGAAGACCTTGAAACTGAATGCATTATCAAGTAGGCCGCGTGAATGCATTTCACAATACAGTGCGTCATGGCGTGATAGATTAGCGGTAATATATTGAAATGTAGATACCTTTATCATGCTACAAATACAAGTAGTTATATGTTGATACCTTAGCTGGCAGAGAGTTTGACTTTATTTCTAAAAACCAAAACATTTAGGCGTGCCGGCACGTCCCCTATGGCTAGAAGGGGACCGGACGCCAAGAATCGGAACTGTCCCGGCCAAATATGGACGTCTGCTCACTTTATGTTATCGCTTTGCGCGGCTTTTTATGCCATTTTCGTCGCTGCTATAATTCTCTCATTACGCACTAGGCGCTGGTCGTTTTAGGCTGTTTGGTTTCCTTTCGAAACGAGCTTTTCTCTCACTTGGTTTTCTATGCCTCCGAGGATATTTACGAGTCATACGAGAAGACGTCCTTCATTATTTTGTAATACTCCGGCGAATGTTTTTGCTGTCTTACTTTGGGTCCTAGTTGTTGCTCTGCCGGCGCTTCACAATGACACCGGAATTAATGTCCTAGCCCAAGGCATTTCCACGATACACCAATTTATAACTTTTCACAAAGCTAATTCGTTAACAAACACGTGCATACCCCTACACTGGTACAATGGCGTCGCAGGAAAACGAGTACTGCTCCACACTTACAGCTATGATCTAACAGTTTGACCGAACAATGAATACACGTTTTCACTTCAAAAAAATGCAGTGAGTAAATACATAACATATTAAGCCATAAAATAACGGCATAATTATCTTTGTAATGGTTGTGTTGTTGTAGGTTCGACGATTTCACAGGGGGCAATGTGTCTCCTGTTATTGTTGTTGTTCACTTCAGTACTACTAAACTGTTATTGCACTTGGCCGTTATCGAAAACACTCGGTGATGTTACAGTAAACAAGAACAGTGGTGACCGAGGGAAATGCACCGGACTGTCAATGTTTTCAGGTCAGTACTGCATATACCGGGTGATCAAAAAGTCAGTATAAATTTGAAAACTGAATAAAACACGGAATAATGTAGATAGAGAGGTACAAATTGACTCACATGCTTGGAATGCAATGGGGTTTTATTAGAACCAAAAAAATACAAACGTTCAAAAAATGTCCGACAGCGCTTCATCTGATCAGAATAGCAATAATTAGCATAACAAAGTAAGACAAAGCAAAGATGTTCTTTGCAGTAAATGCTCAATATGTCCACCATTATTCCTCAACAATACCTGTAGTCGAGGAATAATGTTGTGAACAACACTGTAAAGCATGTCCGGAGTTATGGTGAGGCATTGGCGGCGGATGCTGTCTTACAGCATCCCTAGAGATGTCGGTCTATCACGATACACTTGCGACTTCAGGTAACCCCAAAGCCAATAATCGCACGGACTGACGTCTGGGGACCCGGGAGGCCAAGCATGACGAAAGTGGCGGCTGAGCACTCGATCTTCACCAAACGACGTGCGCAAGAGATCTTTCATGCATCTAGCAATACTTTGCTTTTTTTTTTGTTCTAATAAAACCCCATGTCATTCCAAGTACGTGTGTCAATTTTTACCTCTATTTACATTACTCCGTGGTTTATTAAGTTTTCAAATTTATACTGACTTTTTGATCACCCGGTATTGTCAACCTTGATTACGCGCTGACAACAAACCAGCCAAAGCGCCCTTACTCGCAGATGTAATAATATTGCGGTCGACTAAAGGGCCCTACACACGCACCTGCCTGCCGAGCGACCGGCTAGTTGGACGCATGTAAGCGTTTTGACCGACCGACGAACATTCCTTGTCGTGATGTCGGGCGGGTAGGACCACCCGGCAATCGACCACCTAACAAACTGTGCCGTGTGTAGTCGAGCTGTCGTACCAGCCTCCCTACAGATATCTGTCTTTTTTCACCTCGCGCGGGATTAAATGCTGCTCTAATGCACATGACAGGCTGCGACGCAGACGGAACCTTAAGGACATCATTTCTGGAGAAATTTAAAGACTGAGGATGTTTGTAGGATACGTCGTGCAATGAGTATAGCAATATAGACCCAAGAAATCCAGCACTTGCCTCATTTCTTTAAGGAATCCTATTGGTTCCGTGTGGACTTACAGAAAACGAAAATCCATCGAGCTTATGTAGTTTTGTTTTTAGGTTTTATTTCCAATACTTATCGGAAATGAAATATAAAAACCGAAATATCGACATTCAATGAACGCTCATTCGTAAAATGCTTACTTGCTGTCATAAGTATTAAAAAAATTAGGATTTTTCTTTCACCAGTCTAACAGTTGCTAAGTGCTTCATTTCCTATGTATCTGTTAATGCACGCCACGGCCATGTGTAGTCTTCCTTGTCCGAATCTGAAATGAGTTTCGTAAACTGACGGGCCATCTTTTATACTACATACATAAATAAATTAATTATGTTTACATGAAAGGCTTTCGTTTAATGCGTTTTTCTTTAGCATGTTACATTTCCTCAGTCAGCTTAAGACGCGTTGCAGGTTTCAGGATTCATTTTAGTTAATAATTTTGGGGACACAACAGCATTGAGTCTCATGTTTTAATTTCAGCCTCTGTCATGACACCATTCTTTTTCGTTAAGAATGGTTTGATGATGTTCAGCAACTAAGAGATTCGCCCATTCTTAGCTAATTACGAAAACCATAGGATACCACCTGCCTTAAGTAACAGAAAATGGGTGAATTTCTGTCCTTGTGTTAGCCAGTTCTTTGCCCACAGCTTTCTCTCGGTCTTTATTGGCCTTGTTACCTCTAAAATAGACAAGGAAAACCCCCGTTTTTGTTTCTGCGTGAAACCAATCGGGATCTCGTAGAACATAAACAAATCACAACAGACACGGCGGCGCCGTAATCGCTGAGTGCAGTCGGTACGCACGTTGTGTAGGCTACCACGAAATTGGTCGGTCTGTCGGTCAGCCGATAAATTGGTGCGTGTTTAGGGGCCTTAAAGCTGGCAGGGACTGGCACAGTTTTGGTTCTGTCGTCAGTGTGGACGCATGAAACGGCGCGCGCATCACGCATCAACATAGCTGCAAGCGAGACAATTTTCAGGTAAAAGTTCGTCTTCAACCGATGTCACACTGCAATGTAAAACTGCTATATTTAGCGATAATATTTCTGTATATATTGAAATATGCATTGTCGTTAAACTAATTCCGATGGTTAACCGTTTTTGTTTTTTTGTTTTTCATATTGGTGATTTCAGTTTGCTCCAGTAGGTATAAGAGGCTGGCCTTTTGTTCCTAATACAATGTTTAGTATTCCTCGATATTTGTAACGTAATAGTTGCTGCTGAACAGATACGCTGCTCGTAACGTATCTGAAAATTCCGCCCTGTCTGCCCAGTACATCGCTTCTCACAGCTTCTACACTCCTGGAAATGGAAAAAAGAACACATTGACACCGGTGTGTCAGACCCACCATACTTGCTCCGGACACTGCGAGAGGGCTGTACAAGCAATGATCACACGCACGGCACAGCGGACACACTAGGAACCGCGGTGTTGGCCGTCGAATGGCGCTAGCTGCGCAGCATTTGTGCACCGCCGCCGTCAGTGTCAGCCAGTTTGCCGTGGCATACGGAGCTCCATCGCAGTCTTTAACACTGGTAGCATGCCGCGACAGCGTGGACGTGAACCGTATGTGCAGTTGACGGACTTTGAGCGAGGGCGTATAGTGGGCATGCGGGAGGCCGGGCGGACGTACCGCCGAATTGCTCTACACGTGGGGCGTGAGGTCTCCACAGTACATCGATGTTGTCGCCAGTGGTCGGCGGAAGGTGCACGTGCCCGTCGACCTGGGACCGGACCGCAGCGACGCACGGATGCACGCCAAGACCGTAGGATCCTACGCAGTGCCACTTCCCAGCAAATTAGGGACACTGTTGCTCCTGGGGTATCGGCGAGGACCATTCGCAACCGTCTCCATGAAGCTGGGCTACGGTCCCGCACACCGTTAGGCCGTCTTCCGCTCACGCCCCAACATCGTGCAGCCCGCCTCCAGTGGTGTCGCGACAGGCGTGAATGGAGGGACGAATGGAGACGTGTCGTCTTCAGCGATGAGAGTCGCTTCTGCCTTGGTGCCAATGATGGTCGTATGCGTGTTTGGCGCCGTGCAGGTGAGCGCCACAATCAGGACTGCATACGACCGAGGCACACAGGGCCAACACCTGGCGTCATGGTGTGGGGAGCGATCTCCTACACTGGCCGTACACCACTGGTGATCGTCGAGGGGACACTGAATAGTGCACGGTACATCCAAACCGTCATCGAACCCATCGTTCTACCATTCCTAGACCGGCAAGAGAACTTGCTGTTCCAACAGGACAATGCACGTCCGCATGTATCCCGTGCCACCCAACGTGCTCTAGAAGGTGTAAGTCAACTACTCTGGCCAGCAAGATCTCCGGATCTGTCCCCCATTGAGCATGTTTGGGACTGGATGAAGCGTCGTCTCACGCGGTCTGCACGTCCAGCACGAACGCTGGTCCAACTGAGGCGCCAGGTGGAAATGGCATGGCAAGCCGTTCCACAGGACTACATCCAGCATCTCTACGATCGTCTCCATGGGAGAATAGCAGCCTGCATTGCTGCGAAAGGTGGATATACACTGTACTAGTGCCGACATTGTGCATGCTCTGTTGCCTGTGTCTATGTGCCTGTGGTTCTGTCAGTGTGATCATGTGATGTATCTGACCCCAGGAATGTGTCAATAAAGTTTCCCCTTCCTGGGACAATGAATTCACGGTGTTCTTATTTCAATTTCCAGGAGTGTACATGTGGCATTGTCACATCTATATAATCATTAAAATACCTCTAACAGTGCTGCTGATGACTCATGTAACAGTGCAGTGGGGTGTTTTTAGGTAACAAAGTTCATTCACGTATTTACTTTGTTGACCAATATAGCTATTGTATGTGGCATTCACAGTTTTTAACATAAGTTTATCTGAAGATGCTCTATACTGACTCGAACCAGCCATCAAAAACAAATACTACTGTTATTTAAACTATGTTAATGTTAGTGCTTTTGCAAGTTATACCGTGTTTTAAGTAAATTTTTAAATTAGGCTTTACCATACTTGTCTGTAGAAGATGATAAACATTTTAGAGCTTACACTCAGATTTTAGTAGAACAAAATAATCAACAAGTGAAGTATCATTTAAAAGGTAGTATTTTTACTTAGTTGCAACTCTCTACTACAAATAAATGTGTCTAAATAGACATGGGTGGAATCTTTTTGGGAGGGGGGAGGGCGTTGAAGGGAAGACTACAATTAAAATTTATTACATAACTGAGAATCGATGGTTACCCACTCAATAATTTGTTGTAGAGGGTGGTTCCTGAATGACGTTTTACACATTTGGGGGCAGGTTCCTCAAATCAAAAGAAGGAAAAAAGGACAATAAACATGGGTTCTTAAATGCATATCTTACGAGCTATGAGCACTTGTTCGCCTTCGATACTGTGAATCACATTTCTACTGTGAGCTCTTCGCTTTTTATGTTTTGTCACTATGTACCAACACAAGAAAATGTCTAGTAAACATGGGCTCTTAGGTGGATACCTGACGAGCTCTGAGCACTCTTTCAGTAAAGGAGATGCTTTCACAGTAGCGAAGATGAACAAGCCCTCATACGCATTTTAAAGCCCAAGTTTACTGAACATTATTTTTCTTATTTTGGTGTACGGAACCTGTCCCAAATTTTTAAAACGTTGTTCTGAAACATCATGTAGGTAGCATACCTTGATTCTGTAAGAATTCTCTCATGATTATCTTCTACGTAATCCTTTTCGTATTAAGATGATTCTGAATGACATTTTTTAAGTTAATCTAAAATAGTTTTTTACGACATGACATAGTGACTCACAAAAGTACTCGGCCAACAGTGCTATGTTTTATTTTTTTCTTCATTATATACAGGCATCACATATTACAGGAGTAGTCTCGGCACAAAATAGTATAGAACTATGGGGTCTGGTGCAGCAGGAGATACAACCCGTCGGCTTTGGACAATGACGTCACAAGTCGCCAGAGAGCAGTTTACCATTTTCGCTTTTGCTGTTATGTTTCAGTTTCGTTTTTTTACTGATTGCTTAATAAAGTGGATCTGTTTATTCTATCTCGTGAGATTTTTTTTTAAAAGCCAAAAAACACTTATCAGCCACTGAAGGGAGCTACAACACTAAGAAGAATCGCTTCTCGATTGGCCACTTGTGACGTCATTGTCCAAAGCCGACTGGTTGTATCCCGAACTATGTAATAACAGAACAGCATTTTCTTATTTGCAAACTTAACTCAAACATAAACAGTAAGACATAAACACGCCCACTATCACAACCATAAAAGTTTTCGGGCGGCAACAATCACAACCTTGTACATTTTAATACCTTGTATGCAGTACTGTTTGCTTGCTTAATCACTTCTTCCAAGCGTTTAGGCATGCTGTGAACGAGCTTTCGCGTATAATCAGGACTTACTTCCTTTAAAGCTTGTTAAGATGTCACTGGCGTTTGTCGTACTTTAATTCACTCAAAAGATTTCTATTGGGTTCAAGTCCGGACATTGAGGAGGGCCATCCAAAGCCTTAGGGCAATTATACGGCGTCCATAGCTACAGTATCCGCTTTATGCTTCGGATCATTGTCTTGATACAATCTGAACGTCCTCGAAAGCCCGAAACTTGTAGCACTTTGCAGTAAGTTCTATTTTAGGATGTTCAGATACTTACGCTTGTCCATTGTACCTTCAGTTAATACTAATTCGCCTACCCCACATGGAACCCAAATCATGATACCTCCATAACCGTGTTTCTGTGGGTTGCAGATGCTTAGATTGAAACTATTCACGCGGTTTTCTCCAAGTCATAGGTCTTCCGTTTGAGAACATCTGCACTTCACATTCATCGACAAAAATTACTTCGTCCCACCAACTGACACTCTTATTTACCGGCTGCTTCGCGAAGTCCAGCCGTTTCTTTCTATTCCTCTCATTTATCGTTGGCTTCCTTCTGCTTATTCGACCATTATCACTCTCCTCTGATAATTCTTTGAACTGTTTCAGGATGCACGTCCTTCCCATATTCCTGCTGCACTACGGCAGCAATTTTCGTTGCCGACAACCTTGGATTTGTTTTAATTTTACTTATTACTCCCGTTTCCTCTCTTCTACTCAGCTTCTTTGGTCGCCCTGTTTATCTTCAGTTCTATCTTCTATGTTGAATCTTCGTATGTCACTTACACTACTTATTCAGTTGTAACAAGGCGGCATTCTTTCTTTAGGAACGTTCTTTAGGGCGATGGAAAATAACCAGTTGTCTCTTTTCAAATGACGTATTGTTTCCTTTCCGCCCCATTGTACTGTGCGTCATGTCTGTTAACACGAAAACGCAGCACAGAATGAGCCTGCTCGGTCTACAGCTGGGACCACCGCCGCCTATACATGTGCCTTAATAATAAAGTCACTGCATATTGTGGTGTCTTATAATGCAAATATACATCGCACGTACTTAATTATATTATACAGCGACCTGCTTGTAGTACATTGTCAGACAATATTCACACTACAGACTGGACCGGCAATTGCTTCTCGTGGGCCTCAAATGTTCGAAGACAACTTCACATTTCAAGAACAATGAGGGTGCTCGAGTGCTTTTGTGCTTCACTGTATCCAACAAAATGGTCAATAAGTCAGGAAATAAAGCAGAAAAATCTTTATGAAAGATATTTTTGTTAAAAACAGTGATGTTAAAGTAGTACTGAAAGAGGAAAGTTTAAAGTGGAAAAATTCATAAATGAGAATACTGTTGGTTCTATACAAATATAACCCTTCATGAAAATCCTTTGACTAATCTTCCTTGAAAATGATAACGCAGAGATCGAATTTTTAAAATACTTATACATCCTTATCTATAGCTCTGCTTCCAAAAAATGCATCTATTACCATTCACAAAGTATGGCTTCTGTCATATCAAGTGCAACCTCACCATTTACAGTTCGAAATAATCAAAAGACTGTTTTCTTAACAATAGATGATGAGGAAAAAAGTCCATGAAGAACCACATCTGATTTGAAAGTACACAAAATGTAGTACTACAGCTGATACAGTTTGAAATCGAATAACAATGGCCGATGCATTGCCCAAAATTGTCAAAGAGTAAGTTAGTAAAATAAGGTTTTTCGAACATTTTTCTCCTGTGATCACTTAGCATGCACAACTTACATAACCTGTTTTCACTTTTTGTAGAGAAAGGCCAATTTCACTTCTCGTAGAGTACTAGAAGATCGTTCAGTTGTACATGTAGTCGCAGGCAAAGTACGAGCAATTAATAAAGCCTTTTCTACTGCAGGGACGAATCTGTATGTGTATCAGTAATGGCTATATTTGTAGGTTTTTGTGTTCTCATTGACCATAAACCAGTCCACAGCATTGCTTCAGATAAAAAGTTATCAATATTACAATATTTTTGAGTCGCTTTGGCTCAGGCAGCTTAGCGTTGCCGAGTTGTAAATTATCAAGTACATCGTCGTCGTCGTCGGCTGATACTCGTATCCGAGTTTTCATTTCCCTCCTGAGATTTCCTTTGTCACGGTTCAGGCGTGGAAGTGTCGTTGATGGCTTAGCAATCCAATCCTAGCGTGGAACAGGCGGCCACAGACATTACAGCTGATGGAAGGTGGAGGACGTGGCTGAGCCTGGAGGAGTTTACGTCTCTGGCGTTTGTCATTCTCCATTCTTCGACGTTCCAGCTCAAAGTTTTGAAGAGCATTTGAGGTAACTGAGCGCCAGCGACTTCGGCCTTCTGCTATTGTGGACCAGTTACTCGGATCGATGTTCAAGTTTTTCAGATTTTTCTTGTACTGATCCTTATAACGTTTGAGAGGGGCACCTGGTGGCCTTTTACCTGTGCTCACTTCGCTGTACAGCATTTGGCGTGGAAGTCTGTCATTTTTCATCCGCTGGACATGTCCGACCCATCTGAGTTGATGCCCAATGATAAGAGCTTCCATGCTATGCATTTTTGCTTTCTCTAGAACAGCCGTGTTGGATATGAAGTCATCCCATTTCAGGTTCATGATATATCTTAGCTTCTGTTGGTTGAAGCGTTCTAGTTTCTTCAGATCGCAGCGATATAACGTCCAGGTTTCGCAACCATATAGCAGGGTGGAAATGACTACAGCTTTGTACACCATCAGTTTGGTGTACAGTGTTAGGTCTTTATTCAGGAAGACACGCTTTGTAAGACGATCAAATGCTAAATGTGCAGCACGTAATCTATTCTCCACATCTTTTCCAGATGAGCAGTTGGATGACAATATGCTTCCCAGGTAGAGGAAATGGTCCACTTGTTCC
The DNA here is from genome assembly GCF_021461385.2 of Schistocerca piceifrons. Classification (NCBI taxonomy): domain Eukaryota; kingdom Metazoa; phylum Arthropoda; class Insecta; order Orthoptera; family Acrididae; genus Schistocerca; species Schistocerca piceifrons. The sequence goes on along the minus strand of NC_060144.1, from coordinate 403,096,734 downwards.
AAGAGTGTATCATAGATGGATATGCTGAAGTCAGGAACGGAGGAGCCAGGAGTTGGCTGCGCCATCACCTTTGTCTTTGGAATATTGATGGAGAGACCAAATCGTTCGTACGCCCTGCTGAAGGAATCAACTGACAGCTGCAACTCTGCAGGTGAATGAGCTGGAGAGGCATTGTCATCAGCATACTGCAGCTCTGTCACACGAGTGGTACTGGTGAACCTTTTTGAATGGAGTCTGGACTGGTTGAATAATCCTCCGTCAAACCTGTACTTTAGTTCTATTCCTGCATTGTTTACGGTTGTCTCGTAAAGCATAGCTGCCAGATACAATGCAAATAATGTTGGTGCAAGAACGCATCCTTGTTTAAGCCCACTTGTTATTGGGAATTCACCAGTCATTTCATTCTGGCAGAGGACCTGTCCAGTCATATCAACGTGGAGAGCTTCAACCAGGTCAACAAAATGTTCAGGGCAGCCGAAGCGTTTTAAGACCATCCACATGGCTTCTCTGGGAACTGTATCAAAGGCCTTTTCTAGATCGTAGAAAACAAGTAGTAAAGGCTTTTGCTGTTCTCTGCACTTCTCCTGTAGTTGTCGTGTTCAGAAGATCATGTCAATTGTCCCTCTTGAAGGTCGAAACCCGTATTGAGACTCAGGTAGTATAGTCTCGGAAAGTGTCTGGAGGCGATTTAAAAGGATTCTTGCAAAAATTTTTCCAGTGACAGAGAGTAGAGATATTCCCCGGTAGTTACCACAGACGCTTCTGTCGCCCTTTTTGAAGATGGTGACAATTGTGGAGTTCTTAAAGTCAGCTGGTACCTTGCGGGTTTCCCACATTAATATAATAAGTGAGAAGAGTCTAGTTTTTAGAGGCAAGCCGCCACCCTCAATAAGCTCCATCGGGATGCTGTCAGGTCCAGGAGCCTTCCCAGGTTTCACACTCTTGAGTGCCTTGCAAAATTCTTGAAAAGTTGGATCAGCCAGCCAGGGTTTTGGAGGGTGCTGTGGGACATTTTTGAGAAAATCTCCAGCGGCAGTAGAAGGGCTGTTTAATAGTGAGCTGAAGTGCTCTTTCCAACGATTTAAGATGTCCTGACTTTCAGTAAGAATGGTGGAGTTGTCAGCAGCTTTCAGTGCTCCTGATGAGGAGCGGATAGGTCCATACAGCTCTTTAATACCAGCGTAAAAGCCACGCAGGTTCCTTGCATCAGAAAGATTTTGGAGTTCTGTGGCTTTCTGTTGCCACCATTTGTTCTTGATTACTCGTATTTCACTTTGCGTTTCTGCTTGAGTTCTTGAAAGTGTGCTTTCTTTTCTGCGCAGGATGGATCTTGAGCAAGGGATAGGTAAGCATCCCGCTTTGCATTGATGATGGCTTGGATTTCTCCGTGGTTGTCATCAAACCAGTCACTTCTTTTCCGTGCACTACAACCAACGACATTCTCAGCAGTTTCTTTGATGATGTTCTTTAATGTGGTCCATTCTTGTTCGACGTCATCTGTGGTTGCTGGAGCTTTGTTAAGTTGTTCAGACAGTATGTCTTGGAAGTGTGAGCGAACGTTTTTGTTGTACATATGTCACAGCAAATTAAGTTTCTTCTGAGAAATTTCGACAATTCACTCGGAGCTCATCCATATGTTAAAAACCTTTAGAAAATTGCAAAGTGAGCATAATTAGTATTGTGATTTGAGAAAATCCATAAAAGACAACATGCAATTTTTATACCCTACAGTACATAGTCTGTCATCTAAAATCAAATCGAGAATGTCGCTGGTTGTTGGAAGTGGGTGTGGTTTTACAAAAGAAAAAGGGCGACTTTAGAACTTTACAGAGAGTGTGAGGTTGACTGCTTTGCCGCACTTTCTTCTCCTCAAAAGTCCGAATTACTTAGAGTTGTGGTCATCTGACGACTTGTGATGAATTGTTTACTATTTAAGGCATAGTGCAGAGCACACGGTACCGCACGTGGCGTTCTGTAAAACCCAACAATGCTCCAGTTGTTAATATCGTTAAGAATCCTGCGACGGATAATTTGATTCCACTACAGTTGGGAAACGTCTCGTTGCCAACTTGACAACAATACTTCGAATTACGCTGAAAGGGAAGTCGAGCACGCCACGCAAAAGTGGCTTTTTTAACGCCTTCGTTTGATCCGCGGTACAGCAACGTATTCATTATTATGGAAGAGAGAGCGACTAACAAACGAATGAAGCTCTCGCTCTATGGCTGATGTTACGCTTTTTAAAGAGAATATGGTAACTGCTATGGTACTGTCTCACTGCGATCAGCCACATAATGCTACAGTTGTCTAAACGAGAGGTTTTCCGAATAGCGGAAAACCATTTCATAACAGAGAAGGCACATCTAACTCGCTCCTTGGTTTATCGTTACTTTATTCGAAGCTTGCCCATTGATACACATTAGCACATCTTATTTAAATGTATTGTGTGTAGAATAATAACCACTACCAATCACAACTAAATGTGATTTTATTTAAGGCACGATCGGTTTCGGGTTTGTGGTCACAAACAATTTTCAGGGTTTTTTACATTTAATTACATGTTTCAATGCTCAGTGTTGGAGATAACTGTTTAAATAAAAAAAACGAATAATATAATGGTGATATTTAAACAGTGACCACCACCAATAATGAGCATTGAAACATGTACTTGAACGTATAACACCCTGAAGATGGGCCCGAGCTCGAAACCGGGCATACATGAAATGAAATCGCCTTTTGTGGTTGGTAGCGGTTATTATTCTACAACCTATTGAAAGGTCTCTGTTGGATTCATTTCATGTTAATTTCTTAAATCTGTTGTCATTTACGGCATACATTCCACTTCTAAATTTACTGTGGTGTTTCTATCTGGGGTTAGACTGAGCAGTGAAACGTTACTTTTACACATAAACAAGAACGATCTGTCACACTACTACACTTTAAAACACAGTTTATATGTAATTCATGTCACACAGTCTCATACGGAACCTACATCCGCTTTCTTTTATATACTGTATATGATAAGATACTGTCATCCCCCTTCCCTTCTGTGTGTAAGAATGAATGAGCAAATGTATTTCTAGTTGCATGCTTGACGGTAGCAGACAAGCCTGTCTGCTAGAGAACAGTAGGACCAACGATGGAACAGGTAGCTACGCTTTCTAGAAGCAAAGAGGTTTCTATTCTTAGTATGGTCCTGTCCGTCCCTTGTCATGTTGGTATAGGAAGCTGCCTCTCTGGTCACTTCCGTTTGTATTTGTGAGGCACCCCTCAGGAGGGATCCATGGGAGTCTGTCCGCGGCGAGCATCTGAAGTGGTAAGATCTCCGGCTAAGCGCGTGTCTGCTAAGTTCGTAGGACAATGGATTTCTTAAGTTCAGCCTAACTGAAAATTTAATCACCTTTATTTCAGGTTTGGCTCTAAAATATCTAATGTTATCTTAAATTGCAACACAGTGTAATTAGAGTGTGAAGTTCAGAATATGTTCCAGTAGTTGCTTTGTCACTACTTTGTGAGTAAAGAGGAACCACGTGTTGATCAGTAACTCTAACTAAGATCATCAATCTTAAATGCGAATGTGCGTGAGATTATAACGTCTCGTCTTGACAATATTTTTCAATATATCAACTTTTCTTTATGTTCAACCCACGTGGGGTGTACTTCGTGAGACCAGTACCACGTGCTTATACAATAGTTTGACCCATCAGGTTAATAGTAAGACGATAGTAACCAGTTCGAGGATTTTCTGTTGTAAATTGCGTTTCGATGTAATTTATTTTAATTATCAAAATTATTGTGAAGTTACACTCTTCGTGTAAACCAAGTTGACCACGTGAAGCATGTGGTCTAAGCATCAAAGTAGACATCAGCTATTCTTTTCGGGAAGATTTCACAGAGAGTTAGTATGAATTTAGTATACCAGTGTGTGGTAATTTCATGATGGACAGGATTACGCTACGAACGTAACTTCTTTGGGTGAAAATTTAATCGGTTGGTTGTGGTTAATTTCCTCTTGCATATGTTTCAACGTTCTTCGTGTGTTACTATATGTATGCAGTGTTGTATGTAGTCTCCCAATCTTGGCTCCCTATTTGATGTGTTCTGTAAGATTACAAACTCACGTTTACACAATCCTAAATAAGGCACCAGTTTAGTTATGAATCAAGTTTGATATTCTGAAATTTTATCGGAACAATGATCACTGTTAAAATAAATGTCCAAATATAAACTGATTTATTTCTTTTTATTTAAGTTGTCTTTATATATATATATATATATATATATATATATATATATATATATATATATATATATATATATATCACCGGTTATCGTAAGATGAGTACTAAAAGATTATAATTTTAGTCTGGTTGGGAATTTGGTAAGCTAGACTGGATACCTGGTGAAACAGTTGCGCAGTAATGCAAGGTTAACTTCCTCAGATAGCTCACAGCTTTTAACCCACTTTTATGGTCTTGAATATCAGCACCGATTTCAGAACAAATTAAAGCATCAACATTACACTATAAAGTAAGTCACGGAGTTCTTCTGCATCCACAATCGATAAAATTCACTAATTGGATGGAGCTGGTTAACACTTTATTCTATAATCCTTGCAGCGATCGTTTTGACGATGAAAACAAAAATAAAACTGAGTCAGCATAACTTGCGGGCACATTTCATGTCATTTGCAAATAAGAGCAGAAATGCTGTTTCGACCCTGAAAAATATAAATATATAAATTACAAGAAATAATAGTCTAACTTTAATTTTACCTTGCTATCATGGTTAATATATTTGATTTATAGGTAGTACCAATATCTACTTCTATTACTGAATACGGTATGTCCCAAGCATTACGTATCTACTACACTCAAGACATCACGACTGAGGAATCTCTTTTTCATCTATTTTGTGCTTGATTGACATTAAATTATTCAGTACTGAGATTTTTTGCGTCAGAGTTGAGATAATACTAGTGCAGAAGTTGCCATCAACCAGGTAGCAATAACTTCAGAGCTATCTAAAGCTATTCATGCAGCAAATATTCATGTTCCACTTAACTGAACGAGATCACGCAACCGTTCAGACACTGGACTCTGTATTGGGAGAAGCATGGATCCGATTGCAGTCCGGTTATCCACACTTACTTTCACGTGGTTTCCCCGTGTCTGTTAAAGGGAATGACAGTACAGTTCCTTCGAGAAAGAAACGGCAACTTCTTTTCCCAGTTTCCTGTCCAGCCCTCGCTAGCGGTTTGTCTGCTATAATCTTGTTGGCAAGTGGACGCTGAAGAAATGAAATTATATTTCAACTGCAGCTTTATATTCTGCATTTAATTCGTAAAAACTCAAAATAACTGTTTCCAGGTACTCTTCATTACAACCTCTGCGGAACTCAACTTCACATACAAATTCAAAAACTTCGAGTTTCAAACTCTATATTATTTTGAAAAACGATTTGCTTAATTTGTAACAATTTGATGTCTTTCCTAACGAGTAAAAATAATTTGTCAGAAGTGGGATTCGAACCCACGCCCACAGAAGTGGACTGCGACCTGAACGCAGCGCCTTAGACCACTCGGCCATCCTGACGTAACAAAATATAGGTGTTCTATACGTTTCATGAGGTGTGCTGAGATAAATTTCATTTCAATTATGTTCTTCAGCGTTTAAATATTTTAGGTTGTCTATATGTAAGGCAAATAAGAAAAACGCACTAACTTAGTGAGATCTTTCATTAATATCTCAGTGCTCCTATTTTGTTAAGAGAAAAGATTAGTTTTTATAACATTATATTCCTTTTGTTATTTCTTGGAAAGATATTCACACATGTGAATGAACAAAAATAACGGATATCTTGTCATTATTCGGTGATTGACGGCGTATTCCTTAAAGTGTAATCATATTTGAGAAATGATATATTAGAAACAAATGGTGCAACGCAACTACTTCTAAACAACGGAAATTTGGATCATTGATCCCGATAGTTATTTGGAAAAGCTATTCACCTTTTTAAGCATGAGTCACACATTACACAAGTTTTATACATTTCCGTATCGAACATATTCCTAATATGTCACAGTAACTGAAGGCACTATTTTATAGGATGCCGAAGTCTGAAATTAATCATTCAGGTAGTTACAAAGTTTCATGAAATGGCTTTAAATGTTGATTATAGTAATATACGACGCTGATTTTGGTAAGTCTGGTAAATTTCCGTGAAAGAATGGCACATTTTTGTTGCGCCTACATGGTTGGTATGCATGATTATTCCAAGGTTCCTATAAAGAATTTCAACTACGTACACCATACAGTTCATTGTTGACAGCCGTCGGAACTGGTCAATGTGTCGACTGCGATTGAAAATAGAGAAAACAGTGTTTCGTACTGTTATTAAACATATCATTTGAAGGGTGGAAATGCCGCACAAGTCAAAACAGAACTGTATAGACTTTACACAGACTCTGTACCGTCATTCTAGACGATGTACTTTTGGATTAATGAATTTAAAAGTCGTAGTAGTAGTCGAAAACGAAGCGCGCTCCGGCCTTTCAATTGAAGTTATCACAAAGGAAATCACTGACAAAATCCGTCATATGGTAATGTAAGACCGCCGAATAAAATTTCGTGAGTTTGCTGAGACTGTAGCTGTCTTAACTGAGCAAGTACATAATATTCTTCACGGAAAATTGGCAATGAAGATGCTGCCTGCGAGGTAAGTGCCGCGACTGTTCACAATCGACTACAAGCGGACAATCCTGATGCTACCCAATAGCAGCGCCTTGGAAAGTCTACTTAAAACATTGAAGAAAAAAAGGGAAGACATACCTCCAGAATTTTACAGCACAGGTGCCATGATTGACCGAACGTGAACAATGGAAAACTTCGAAATGAGACACGTGATGATCAGATTGGCAGTCCATGGTTTCCACCACCTTATTTGTAACAACACGTCATACCATGAACCAAACGAAATGTGTGAGTGTAAACTGTCACCAAATTTGCAAACGCTACCATATAGAGCCCTGTACCAAAAGGACACGAACAATAAGTGACTATGCAAATCACAATATGTGAAATTTCTAATTTATCTTATTATTATCAGTGTACATAGAATTTATATGGCTATTTGGCTGCAATAAACTTACTATTACAATATCGAGCACCTATTCATAATGTCCGACCTGTGGCGGAGTGGTTAGACGATAATAACATCCCTGTAATGGACTGACCCTTCAGAGTCCTGACCTGAATCCTACAGAACACCTTTGGGATGTTTTGGAATGCCGACTTCGTGCCAGGCCTCACCGACCGACATCGTACCTGCCCTCAGTGGAGCACACCGTGGACGATGGGCTGCCAGTCCCCAAGAAACCTTCCAGCACCTGATTGAAAGTATGCCTGAGAGTGTGGAAGCTGTCATAAAGGCTAAGGGTGGGCCAACACCATATTGAATATGAGCAGTACCGATGGAGGGCACTAAGAACTTCGAACTTGCAAGTCATTTTCAGCCATGTGTCCGGATACGTTTGATCACATAGTGTATAAAGTACTTGTCGAATCAATGGCACGCAGAATCACTACTGAACTTCGTTCCAGAAGTGGGACATCGCGCTCTTAAGTATGTGGCATAATGTTTTGGATCATAAAAATAGACGTCCTAACACGAAGCTGTACATTAGATGTTAACAAATTCCTCATTTTCAGAAATACCTTTCTTGATAGTGTCAGTCTGCATATTATTTATATCGTACATAGGTCTAGGGATGGCGGTTATCCCTGAAACAACCGGTTTTCGGTTATGTCGGTTTTTTTTACGCCATTGTAATCGGACTGTTACAGCCACTTAAAATATTCTGGTTCCGAAATAAGCAATTTTCGGTTTTTTTATTCCTATTATTTTCTGTAGTAAATGTAGAGATCGAACAAAGATTGAAAAATTTTGTCTCCCTCAGTTTCAAAATATTAAGCAAATAAAAGAAATGTATAGCCGGTGTCAGTTCCTTCGGACACGTCCAAACCAACAGACACCACGTAAAAGTATATATAATTAAAGCGAGGACGGCCAATGATCTCTTCAGTGCGGATGCGCACCAGACGCGAGCTTTTACAGGAATCGGCGATGGGCCGCGAGTAGTCAGGATAATGGGCAAGGAGCACTACATCAGCAGTGTGTGGATATGTTGAGAATTAGGGTATGATGGGAGGCGTGTGAGGGTAGACCGAACAGGTTGCAATTACCACAGTGTCTAGATGGCGCAATGCTCAGCATATCTGCCTAGACCCAGGTTCGAATCCCGATCTGGTACAAATTTTCAACTTTCCGTTTGATTTAAATGAGTGTGCTCTCGCAGCCAAATTCTGTAATTCCTTTGTCTAAAGTAAAAGAGTCCCACCGCCACACCTCCAAAGTGAAAAAAAAAAAAAACCTCCATAGTTCAGTGCTTTTCTCGAAAAGTGGTTAAGTGATCAACTAATGCAAAAAGTCACCAGTATTTGCCCAAAAATCGTGTTGTAATCGGTGATTATAACACTATTAGGACAATACCAATAGTCATGGCTAAAAGATGAAAACTCATCAGAGAACAACACTATTTTTCGTGTTACTTTGTTGTCCGTTTTCAAGGGCTACAAGCAGATAAAGGCAAGGTGTATACTCTCTGGGACAGTTGGGAAATACGGGGAAAACCCGGGAATTTTTCATTTTCATTTTTCAGTTAAATTTCTGTAATTTTGACTAGTAAGAATTGATAATCTAACAAAGAATTTTACTTTATCCCGCTACTGCAGAATAATATGCAGCAATAAAACAAACGAGTGAGAAACACTAAAATAAAACTCAAATTTCATAGAAAATGGTCCATTTACAACAACAAAACACAGTTCTCAGACAGACGTCCGCCTACAGCGAAGTGTGTCAGAGACTTTAGGACGGACACTATGCAATACTTCGTAACAATAAACTGCTTTTCGATGAGCGTGACGTCACAACTGTTTACATTTCTAACAGGTCACGGTAAAATATTGCGAGTAGTGGTTTGAGAAACGACACTTTCAAAGTAAATTTCCTTTTGTGCAAGATGAATTCTGTTACGTGTGAGAATGTGCAATGAATTTCTTAAATCACATAGCATTTGACCCTCATACAAAACAACACTTCGAGGAGCAGCCACTTAGCAAAATTTCGGACACACAAGACCACACGTTTGTGTCATCATTTAAGTTTTACTGGCGCATTTGTGTTTGATATATCTTAAAGGACAACACATGCAAAACAAAAGATCGATATTATGTGTGAAAGCTTAACTTTTCTTGTAGCTAGACTCTATGTAAATTAATTTAATCCGTTAACTTTTCCTGCTTGTATATTCGCTCTGCGCAATAGAGAAAGCAAATGAAACTCGGAGGAAGTTCACGATTGGTCAATAAGCAGTAAAGTGACATTGAACATAAAGAAAACTAATGCCATGAATTTCAGTTTGAAGAGGGAAAATGGCAATATTAAATATAGATGGCACCTCTAGAGACTGTATAACAAATGCAAAATTTCTAGGAATGAATATTGATTCTCAGTTGAAGTGGTGTGAACACAAAGTACTTGCAAACAGAATGCTATCAGCATGTTACGCCCTTAGAATTATATCATCAGTGCGTAACATGCAGTGTCTTTTAGTTACAAACTATTCATACATACACTCAATTCTTAGCTATGGCATTCTGTTTTGGGGAACATATGCGCAAAATATGAACACAATTTTCAAACTCCAGAAAAGAGCCATAAGAGTAATAACCAAACATAGTAGTCGAGCTCATTGTAAAGTGTTCAAAACACTGGGAATTTTTTAACTGCTCCGTGTGAATGCATTTACCTGTCAGTTGTACACATCAAAAATAACATTGATAATTACTGCACAAACAGTTCTGTCCATGACCATGGAACAAGAGCTAGACTCAATTTACATTTGCCAAGAAAAAATAAACATAGAACTCAAAACAGCGTTTTCTACCAAGGAATAAAACTGTACAATAAATTACCGAAAGAGATTAAAGAAATTGCAAAAATACACTTATTTAAAAAGGCAGCTAAAAAGTACCTGATATGCAATACATTTTATACATAGAAGGTTTACTTCAATAAAACAGTAGGGTTTGGTAAAAAAAAGTTTGTCAAGTAAATAATAATGATTATAAAACATCCAACATAATGATTTTCTCTAACTAGAAGTCTGTAAATGTATGTATATACGAATTAGCTTATTTTAAGTTGGTCTAAACTTAAAAATACTTTGACAGATCATGTATCATTGTAAAAAGAGATCTAGAGATGAATAAAGCTACTACTACTACTACTACTACTACTACTAGTGATGTTGCTATGGGCTGACTAAATCACATGTCCTGTGCTCTGAATATCAGCTGTCATTGCCTTGTGAGATCACGTGAGGTGAGCTGCGATTAAATGCATCGCCATCTCGATTTTAGTGCTTCGGAAACTAACGTGCTGTGTTTGGTGGACTTCATATTTATACTTTGATGATACGAAAAATGCAGTGTACATGTTGCTGCTCATCAAAGACCTTTCCAGGAGGAGTCTTTTTTTTTCTGGATTTCGTTTCCTAAAGTGCCGGGACGTTCTGCGCCGGTGTAAAAAAATCTTTGCCATTCAAAGGTTTGAGAAGTTTCCCAGTTCCGAGGGAAAGTATGCTTTCACTTAAAGCGGAAAAACTGTATTTTCATCTGGGAAAAAGTCTTTTTAACTAGGAAATCCAGGAATTTTGTTTCCTTGTCCGTGTACACACCCTGTAAGTAGACACAGCCAGCAGAGCAGCCGCTTTGTATTTTTATTGTAAACTGTGAATGAACGTTAAGTTTTAAGTTTTCTCCTAGCATTATGTTGCAAATTTCTTGCTGTTCCTCCCATTTTTAATCTTAAAGCAAATGGAGCATTGTACTTCATTGATACCGCACTTCGTAAAATACTTCCAGACTAGGGACGGTGCCATTCCGTAATATAGCTGATGTCCAGTGAAACAGTCACAAGTATACGAACCACATGGGCAAGTCCTGCACACTGAATGTACACATGTACCATCTAATAGACGATGCCACATGGTAACAGGTACACTGATGCTGTACCAATTCTTATGCTATGTGTTTGTTGCTCATTTCAGTCGGCATTGTTATTAAAAGGCACTGATTACTTCCCCAATTTCTATAAAATCGCAATATTTTAAGGCAATGCAAATTTTATGAATAAGTCAATTGTTCTTAAGGGTTTATTTAATAACGAAAAATTTTAGCACTGTTGCTATGGCTATTAATACTTCGACTTTATACCCAGTTATTATTAAAAACTAAAAACACCTGTTATAACGGAGTCCAAACAAACACGGAAAAATACCAGTTATCTAGAACTAAAACACCGATATCGGTTTTAACTGGTCGTTTTTCCTATCCCTACATCGGCCATCATCTTTTACTTTGCTGCTCAAATAACAAAACTCATATAACACCTTTAGTGGCTCATTTCGTATTCTAATTCCCTCAGCATTGTTTTGATTCACTTCGACTACTTTCCATTACCATTGCTTTACTTTCATTGATGTTCATCTTATTACTTGTCAAGACACCACTGAATCCATTTAAATGCTCGTCGAAACCCTCAGCTAACTAGGACAGAATTACAAAGTCATCAGCAAACCGCAGTGTTCTTTTTCTTACTGAATTTGAATTCCCTTTCCAGATTTCTCTTTGGTCACTTTCAGAACTTTCTCAGTGTGCAGATTGAATAACATTAGGGATAGGTTACAACCCCGACTCACTCCTTTCTCAACTACTGCTTCCCTTACATTTCCTTCGGCTCATATAAATGCAGTCTCGTTTATGTAAAATTTGCAAATAAATAATCACGACCTGCTTACAGCACTTACGCACTAGCACTCGGGCACAAAAAATCGTTTACTGTGTATTCGATGGCATTGAAAATCCACGGTTTGGAGAAAGCAAAATTTTGTTCTGGTATCTGGTGATTTTCTTGCAGTATCGGACGGTAATCTACCCTAAATAAATAGATTATTTGGATTTACGGTTGTAGGAGTATTTGTTAGTTGGTTAATGACATACACGTCTACACTTAAACTGCACAGAAGACAGTGTCATAATATGTGAACACCTTGCTTGGAACTACGCAGTTCTTTGATCTGTGTCTGATCGTGCAACCCTCTGTTATTTTGTAATTCATTTTTGTATACGACATACGAAGTTTCTTTATTTAACACACTCAATTTTCAAACATGACACTTGTGACTATACCGTAAATTACAGCACTACAAATAGCGAGGCGAAATATATGCGACGTAACTGGACAGAATACTAATAATAAATTGTAATATTAAGGCTCGGGCTACTCGGCTACATGACGCAACGTTTTTTGGCCTGATGGCGAAGCGAGTCTGTTATTGCCTATCGAGTTTGTGTCCTTTATCGGTTTCCGGAAAATAAATTCCACTATGGAAGATACGGCTATATTCGAAGTGTGTTTGGGAGGTAGCTACGTTTGCAAAAACCGCTACGCAGCTGAAGAAAAACTACGTAAAAGAAGAAATTTACGTTCTCTAAGGTAAATAATGAGGCATCTAGGGTAAATAAACACAAAGAAAACATCTATGTTTGAATAGACTAGAAGGGGACTACACAGGTTATGGAATAAAAGTTTGCGTACAGTTTCTTGATGGGATAAAAGTACGCCCTGCGAACTTGTACCCCAATAGACTGGCGTACGCTAACCCCATTCCGCTTCCTTCGTCTACAAATAACGCATTCAGTGTCCTACTTACACACCTGTAACAGCATATGATGACATGAACTGTCAAGAGTCTGTTGAATTGCAACCAAAATGCACTGAGTATGGCTATTTATAGTCGCGTGCGCATTGTTTACACATACTTTTACAGGCTTCTATGCCGTGTCCGCTGTCAAACTGCACCGTCTCACTGTTTACAAGACGCTAAAACAAGTTAGGAGAGTAGCAGACCGTTGAATGTGTTCTGGGCGGGAGTTTTGAGAGAGAGAGAGAGAGAGAGAGAGAGAGAGAGAGAGGGAGAGGGGGGGGGGGGGGTGCCTCGTATGTGTAGTCGCTCAGGGTTCGTACTTTCTCTGAACATGAGTAAACATCTACATTTACATAGGTACTTCGCAAGCGACAGTACATTACCCTGTTTGCCCCGTGTGGCGATGTAATTTCACAGAGAGCAAAATAACGTAAACACAAACTTTTAGCATTACAGGAGTGACTTATATAGATGTCTATATTAAATTTTCTGAAGCTGCAAAGAGCAATCGTAAAAAAATAATAGCGCGAAGTACAGAAAGATTCAGAAACCACAGCAGGTGCCGGCCGAAGTGGCCGAACGGTTCTAGGCGCTACAGTCCGGAACCGCGCGACCGCTACGGTCGCAGGTGCGAATCATGCCTCGTGCATGGATGTGTGTGATGTCCTTAGGTTAGTTAGGTTTAAGTAGTTCTAAGTTCTAGGGGACTTATGACCTCAGAAGTTGAGTCCCATAGTGCTCAGAGCCATTTGAACCATTTGAAACCACAGGAGGTTTTATGGTCGAAAACAATGTGATTACTCCACTGAAAAACAAAAAATAGGCATAAACAATCCATTTTCCCCGTTTGCTATGAAGCAAATAAGGAAACCACCGACGCTGTTCTATCTTCAGCGAAATATGTCTGGGTAAAAAGGACAACTGTTTGCTCGAGGCGGAAACTATCCAAAAACAACTTTAATCGTAAGCAAACACGGGCATCCGAGTGAACTTCAACGTGAAGATATTTCGAGAGAGTTGCAGTGGCACCGGCGGCTGAGTCGCCCGCCTGATGCTCGCCGGAACTGGGCCGCAGTGCAGACCCGGCGACGCCCACCGCGGCCCCCGGCACACGCCCACCTCCGGCTGGGCCGGCTCACTTCGCAGGCGGAATTAAGGCGTCAGCGTTGCGCACCTAACGAACATTCCTCGCAATGCGGCTACAATCTGCTTCTACATCTAAGTCCACACAGCAGACCAGTGAAACTGCAACACCAGAAAGCGCAGCAAGTAACAAAATTTACTTATTCTGCGAGTACGAATTAATAGGAAGAATACATTCTTAAGTACGAATACGTGATTTCACAGCGATATATGCTGATAAAATTCTGACGAACTTCCAGGAGCGTCAAGTGATTGGAAAAACCACACGAACGTTCGGCCGTCCTTTCATACATCTACGTGGTTACCCTGCAATTCACACATAAGTGCCTGGCAGAGGGTTTGAAAGGGTACAGTACCGCCCGACATTCAAAATAGGTACAACATTCTTCGTTATTCTTGTCAGAACAACATATTTTTCTAATAATAACTCAATTTCAATTAATACAGCCAAGCCAGATACCAGTGTAGGAAAGAATGACAATTTATTTATTTAATTGATCACATGTGCATTCTCACAAAATAAATCCCTACACCCAATTTGGTGAGATCTGCGAAATGAATGAATGTATGGTCGTCTGCTAACCGCAGATAGTGAATGTGAATATATGATCATCTTTGAGTCGATCCTTTGGCCACCTTTGGTGGGACCAAAGAGATGAAATTTGCCTGAGCTTTGAGCGCCTGAAATGTGGCTGACCAATGCGGTAGAAAGGTGTTCCCCCACTTCGACAGAGGTGGGAGAGAACCTCAAGAACGGCCATGTTTGGGCACTCTGCCGCTGGATCTTGTGCTGTTAAGACCTGTTTTAGTTGTGCTCCGTAATGATGAAAGAGTGGAGACATGGTATGCATGTGGAATATTTAAGAGTAGTTTGAAATAATAATTTCTCTATTTCAGGAACTTTTGTGGGGAGAATTAAATGTCAGGCAGGTAATATTAATGGGATTGTAGTAATCTTCGGAAGTGACCAACGGTCACAATGAAACCACGTGTAGCAATAAGTTGAAATACTTCTGTGTACTTAAGTTAAGCTGAATTACTATCGTGTGTACAGTAAGTTGAAATATTTAAGAAATAGCGTGTGTACCATAAGTTGAAATATTTAAGAAATGGCGTGTGCAGGACTTGAAATTAGAGACGAGTACTTCCACGTGGTGAGTACTGTGCGAGTCTCAAACTGTGTGAGACAAAAGATAAAGAGAAGTACTCGTCCATGGTATCAGTTGAGGACTCGCGTGTGTGATGAATACGTTCTTAATATTACTTTGCGTGATATGATTCAGGGTTACGCTAGATTCAAACTCTGAGAGAGAAGCAAGGTGAGTCGGCCGTCTATCCAGCAACGCCACTTGGCTTGCATTGCACAGGAAGACGTGCAAATATCTCCAGAGTTCATAGTAGGAAAGTAGAATTACAAAGTGGGGCAGTGTCGTGTGAAACTGGGATAAATACTAATTGAAGTGGGAAAGCTGAAAGTGATAGTGTTGTGACTATTTTGTGTTTTGTATTCCATGTCGTAGTGTGGTGTATGTCATGTAATTTGGCTATGTGTGGTTTGCATGGGAGAGTAGCGAGGTAGTTTCAAAAGATTAGTGGGTTATGCTTGTTCCTTCGGTACCGCTCGGTCTGGAGGAAAGTTTCGTGATGATGATTGTGAGAGTCGAAGTGTGAGATATAGCAAAAGATCCACCATCCTGTCCAGAAAGTGCACTGTAGCGTTAAAATAATTACGAGACCATAATATAGAGATTCACCATTGTAAAGCCATGCCCACTGGGCGGAATTTCTCATGTGTTATTGTTGTAGGTTATAGAATTTGTGTGTTTAGGTTAGAGAATTTATCGGAATAAATAAGATAGTGAAAAGAAAAAGAATGGGGGACTTTTCCTTCGAATTGTATGTTGTCATAATGTCCCGAATTTATAATGTGTGCGCCATTCATATTCAGTGCGGTGGCCACGTGTTGACAAAAGCCGTTAAATAAAAGACAAAAAGAAAATGTGGTATTGCCAGTGCGTAGTGTACAGTCAGAGTTCTGTAAATTACTGATAGTCAGATGCGTGTTTCCGTTGCGTATTATTCATACAGGAGGATAATTTGTAACTAAATTGTGAGTACGAGAGTTCATGTTACTCGATAAATAAGAATGAATCCACTCGCTTGGCAGACCACTCATCTTGCAGGCCTGACTGCTTGATGCCACAGTATGAGCAAGGCATGTGGGTGCCTCTCAGGTTCATCGAACCATTTTCATACTACTTCTCTACCATTCCGCTCTCGAATGGCGCGTGCGAAAAAGGAAGACCAAAATCTTTCCGTCCGAGCTCTGATTTCTCTTATTATGATTATTTCTCCCTACATAGGTGTGTGTCAACAAAAATATTTTCGCATTCGGAAGAGAAAGTTAGTATTGCGCGATAACACGAAACGAGCTGCCTTTCTTTGCACTATTTCGATGTCCTCCGTCAATCCTACCTGGTAAGAATCCCATACCGCGCAGCAATATTCCAGCAGAGGATGGATAAGTGTAATGAAGGCTGTCTCTTTAGTGGGTTTGTCGCATCTTCTAAGTGTTCTGCCAACAAAGCGCAATCTTTGTTTCGCCTTCCCCACAATATTATCTACGTGGTCTTTCCAATTTAAGTTGCTCATAACTGTAATTCCGTCAAGTGAGCGATTGTATATGATTGCTAAGAAAGGCGCTATTGTGTCTGCATACTCTGAGAGGAACCAGATTGGTATACCATCTGGACGGGAAGACTTGCCTTTCTTAAGTGATTTCAGTTGTTTCGCAACACCTAAGATATCTACTTTTATGTCACTCTTGCTAACAGCTGTTCTGGTTTCGAATTTTGGAATATTTACTTCGTCTTCTTTCGTGAAGGAATTACGGAAAACTGTATTTAGTAACTCCGCTATAGTGGCACCATCATCGGTAACACTTCCATCACTATCGCGCAGTGAAGGTATTGACTGTTTTTGTGCCACTGGTGTACTTTACATAACACCAGAATCTGTTTGGGTTTTCTACTATATTTTGAGACAATGTTTCATTGTGGAAACTATTAAAAGCATCTGGCATTGACGTTCGCAGTAAATTTCGAGCTTCCATGAAACTTAGTCACTCTTGGGGATTTTGCACATTACAACAGCAATTAATATACGATCAGAAAGTATAACTTTAGATCAAACACCTTTATTTTCTTCTGAATTTGGAATGCTTTTTCGTAATTGTCAAGTTCATCTGTTGTGGTTGGCATCGGGTCACAGCGCTGCATCTGTGATTTTACCATGTTCCACACACTTTCTACTGGCGACCAGTCTGGTAATCTGGCAGGCCAGGGCAAAAGGATGACATACTGTGACATGAAGAAGGCCCATGGTAGTGCATGGTCTTGCTGAAAAATTGCGTTTGGGGTGTTGTGCAGAATGGTATGGCTGCAGGTCGAAGGATGTCATTTACGTACGCCACACTGGTCACAGTGCCCTGGACGTCCACCGACAGTGATTTGTGGTTGTACCTAATAGCGCCGACACCGTAAGGCCTTGACCTGGCGCTGTATCTCTTTGCGAATGCAATCGCTGTGTTGCCCCTCCCCCTGTCTGCGGTGAGCCAAAATCCTGCCATCATTTTCAAACAGAACCTTCATCCGTCCCAAAACGTTATTTGACGCCATTCCTGTCCCCCGTGACGCAGTTTCATATACCATCGACGTCTAGCATGTTTCTGCACGTGGTATATACGTGGGCTGCGCGCACGTAACCAGTGCCGTAATAAACGGCGGACTGCCTCCCCTGATAGTGTACAATGTGTTACACTGTTCAGCTGCTGCACCAGGGCCGAGGAGAACGCAGATGTATTGGATCAGAGGTGGGATATTTCCTGCCTCTAGCATAGCCTTGGGGTTGCTCACTTGCTGACTTCGCCGGCTGGGGTGACCGAGCGGTTCCAGGCGCTATAGTCTGGAACTGTGCGACCGCTACGGTCGCAGGTTCGAATCCTGCCTCGAGCATGGATGTATGTGATGTCCTTAGGTTAGTTAGGTTTAAGTAGTTCTAAGTTCTAGGGGACTGATGACCTGAGAAGTTAAGTCCCATAGTGCTCACAGCTATTTTTGAACTTGCTGACTTCCCTCATTTTGTTTTCACCATTGACAACAGTACTGCACTTTTACGTTTTTAGCCTTTTACCTTTTACAGTTTTGACTTTTCTGCAATGTCAGTCTGTCTGAAGGGACCTCATTTGAAACAAAGGACTGATAACCTTGCTGTATGGTCCCTTAAAACCCACTCAACCAACCAACGTGTCGATCTTCTCTGGGGGTGGTCTAGGCATTGAGACCTGACCCATATTGTCGCGTTCTGTGGCCTTCCGTGAACCATTGTGCACAATGCATCACATTCTCATGTCAATAATACGCCCTTTTCCAAACTCACTGATATGACAGTACAGTTAGAACAGACGTCCTCGAGGCATCCTGCACATCTGCTCAAGTCGCACTGATCCATTACCTTCGGTTTATAGCAACAACGAGAGCCGCAGGAACATTTTACCGGTAGGCGGTGTTGCGCCGCGATATCGATATTCATCTTGAACGAGTGGACTGATAGGGTTCAAATGCTAATCATTACTGCAGAATATACTAATGTGCATGTCCTGTGAACGTCGTATCTGTAGTCGTACAGGGCTCCTACTTTCTCTGAACTTGAGTAAACATCTACATTTACATACGTACTTCGCAAGCCACTATACGGTGCGTGGCGGAGAGTTCCTGCACTACTAGTAATTTCCTTTCCTGTCCCACTCGCAAATAGGTCGAGGGATAGACTATCTACATGCAATTGTATCTGCACTAATTTCTCGTATTTTATCTTCTTGGTCCTGAAAGGTAACGCTAGTGGCACTGTTTAAATGATTGAGAATTTAGGCAGAATTTAGCGTACTAACAACATTTATTTTCCCAAAACAGACATAAATTATGCTAAACAAGTTATTGGTTGAATACCGTAAACAACTAACAGGTGATTTAAGACTACACTGGACAAGGATCCTGAGTGGCAGTTTAACTAGTGGAGTGAGGCCACCACTCTGGCCCTAAAAAAGTGGATGTCTTCTGAATTGATCTGACGTTGAGCAGACTTTGATCAAATCTACTGTTCTCTACATAGGTACAGCTGAGAGCAAGTGGCGATTGAGATATGTACGCCCTGACAATGCCGGAGAGACAATACCCTGTTTGCTTCGTCTGGCGATGTAACTTGCAGCTGGTGAGATGCTTGCGGCGGAGATGAGACGTGGGGGCGGCACCTGTGAATCGATCGCGGCCACGAAAGAAACGCAAAAATCTCACGGTCTAGCGACCAGGCAAGATGGCTCGCAATTTACTCTCTACCAGAGCCCTGAAATCACGGTAGGTCTCAGTGTGCGACACATCCATTCGCTGGTCGTACCAAGGACTAATATGGCTCACTTATACGACAGAGCGCACAAGGATACCAAAGATCAAGACTGGTAAATCAAAAACGAATAAGTGTGCCCTCGACAAGCGAGTAGTCAGAGACGTTTGACGTCGCACTGTCTGTACAGTAAGAACTTCCACAGGCTCCCCAGCCTACACTACTCGCAAGTGAAGCCAGTCTCAGGACAGGTCCCAAGTACCACACATGCCAGAGCTCCGACTAGAAGTGCTTACCAGACCAAAGTCCCGCACCCGAGTGCTTCGCACCTCTGCAGAAAAAAATTCAATTTCCCCACAAAGTGCACGAACGACACTGCCTTCATCCTTGAGCCAATCACAGGCTCTATAGGCGCTAAATCTCCTCTCTCCTATGACAGCACAAACTCATATTGAACCAGGGCAAGGGTTAAGAAACGTGCGTCTCTGAAAAGAAAAAGAAACCGCCAGTTACTGGCTTTTTAAGTTTTCGCAGAGGGGAAGGGATGATTTTTTTCTGAATTCATGTGTCTTCCCATGGCAACAAATGAACAGATACAGTCTGAAAGATCTTTATCTAAATCGCCTGTGCTTTGGAGCTTGTTAGCCCTAGCTATGATGTGTAATAAAGATTCTCCTAGCATTTGTCAGACGCCAGATTTTTCTTATACAACCGAGGCGCCCAGAGGTAGTGGTTCACTGTCTAACTCCACTATTGGCGAATACGAAAACTTTCGAATTTTTATTAGACGTGGCTCTGTACACAATGCCTGAGTTAAGACTCCACTATGTAGACGTGTTCCTTTAGACCGTTGCCCCAGCCCAGGCTTCTGCTGGCACCACGGCAGGTAGAGCGGCATTGTGCTGCTGGAGTCTTGTCTTTACGAGGGTCTGCCCTGTACAGCTGTGGGCCTGTCTGGCAAGTTTTACTGAGGGATGGACTCGCCACCAGTTGGTTTCAACTCCCAAAATGCCGTTTGTGTGCGCTAAGAACCATAAAAATACCTCATGCTTTTAGCGCCCTACCAGGCTCCATCAAATCTGCTCAGGCCATTAACTTTCTAGAGTCTTGCTCAAGGTGCATCAGGTTGTAATTAGATCTTTAACAATTTTTCGTATGCGAAAAATAGGTGAGAGAGTAACTTGTCCTCTCACTTAGTCCTTAAATGCAGTGTATTTTGGCAGCAGTAGAATCGTGTGGCAGTCAGCTTCAAATTCGGACTCTAAATTTTCTCAATAGTGTTTCTTGCCTTCCTGCCAGGGATAACCATTAGAGTTCCCAAACTGTCTCCGCAACACTTAGGTGTTGTTTGAACCTATGAGTAACAAAGCCAGCAGCCCACCTCTGAGCTGCTCTGATCCTGCAATCCGACCAGACATGGATCCCAAACACTCAGGCAATACTCAAGAATAGGTCGCACCAGCGTCCTACATGCGGTCTCCTTTACATGTGAACTGCTCTTTCCTAAAATTCTCACAATAAGCTGAAGTCGACCATTCGCCTTCCTTACCAGTTTTCACATGCTCGTTCTATCTTACATCGTTTTGGAACGTAACGCCCAGATATTTAAAGGACTTGACTGTGTCAAGCAGAACACCAGTAATACTGTATCCGAACATCACAGGTTTGTTCTTCTTACCCATCTGCATTAACTTACATTTTTCCACATTGAAAGGTGGCTACACTGAGCCACAGCGCCAGAGAGTTTTGTTTCGCCACCTCCACTGGCAGTGATTATTGAGAAGTAGCGGAGTGCAGTGCTTGTTGAGAACTCGTAGCAGTGAGTGCTTGCTGAGATGTCATAGTGAAGAGTGCTCGTCGAGATGTGGCAGTAGTCAGTTCTTGTTGAGATGTGGTAGTAGCGAGTCGGTGTGGAAATATTGTAATGATTAGAGTGCTTTTCATCAATATAAATGAAGGTAACAGACTACTTTTCTTTTTTTTCTCATTATATCAATGTCCTGAATAATGCGTCATTACAGGTTCAGTCAACAAAGCATCTGGCTTGAGTTCTTGTATTAGAGTGTAATTCCGGTTTTCTTGCGCAATTATAGTGTTTCTATTTTTTTAAATTACTTCAGTATAAATGGTATTTAAAATTTCTTGTCTTGTTGAAGAAGAACCGTGCCAGATGTGTACGTTGAATCACACTCCCACACACAGAACAATTACACTTGTGTTTTGGTTTCGTAGGTTTTATAGTTGCTGGGGACTTAATTAATTAATTGTTAACAAAAATTTTCATTTCATTCTTTGTTGTTCCATGCAGTCAGATTGCAGGCAAAAACTAGTCAGGGCCAACCGTTTACGAGATACAGCGTAATCGGACATACAGCGACGAAAAATAAAAAAATTATTTTTAAATTTAATAATTAAGCCCCCATGCACGTGGTGACCGCTGCTTCGGATCGTCCCTTGGAATTCTTCTGATTGTAAAAATAGTAGACAGTAGTATTGTTGTAGTAATTTGTAGTTTAGTAATTGTAGTCTATTTTGCATGTGTAGATTTGGTAATTGTCATTCTTCTAATGGTATTTCATAATTTAATTTTATTGTCTTGTATACGCGTTTGACAATTTAGGGCAATTATTTCAATTGTTCGATTAATCGTGTTTGAGGGAACATTTCGTGTAAATGGTATTGTTGGAGATCAAGAGTCATTGTGTGTAATTTTCGTACAGTGACGAGTTTTGTATGATTTGTAAATGATTACGCGATCGATGAAAAAGGCAAAAATGATGAATAGCCAGAATAACGAAATTGTTAACATGGCGAACTCGCCAACAGAGGAAAACAGTATCATGAATAATGAAGTGGAAAACAATTTAATAAGTCGGGAAAATAGTCCGGAACCATTTCAAAATTTTTCTCAATCAGAAAATTCACAGAATACGAGATTAACGATAGAAGATTCTGGAATAGTATCGAACACAGATAGCTTTACAGCTATGACGAAGGAAACTGGTTTTGCGGGAAATGTTAGGGGCGAAAAGAATTTCGAACCGGCTAATATGGAGCAGTTAATGGGTGCTATATTAAATTTGGGAGCACGAATGGAAACACAGTTTAGATCTGAATTAAAAACACAGATGGGAACAATGGAACCACGGTTAGACTCACTGGGATCACAAATAGGAACAATTAAAACAGAGATAGGAACAATTAAAACAGAGATGGGAACTTTGGGATCTGAATTAAAAACTGATATGGGAACAATGGAAACACGGTTAGACTCACTGGGATCACAAATAGGAACAATTAAAACAGAGATGGAAACAATGGAAACACGGTTAGACTCACTAATAGGGACATCTTTCAAAAACATGAAAGATGAATTAAAGAAAGAAATTAGAGAAGAAGTACAACCGATTTTGAATGCTCACAATAATAGATTAATTGCAGTAGAAATCAGACAAAAGGAACAGGATAGAGAACAGGAGGAAAGAGATCGCATGATAGTACAGAAATTTTCAGAGTTAAATTTACAACGCGCACACGATAAGGAAGAAATATTTGAGAGAGTCGAGGAATCCATACCAGATGACAGAATAAATAACCTAACACAACAATATGAACAGTTAACTACCAAATGTGTTAATACTGAAACCCGAGTCGCGACACTTACGGAAGACGTAAATAAACAGAAAGAAAAAATAGGTGACTTAGCGGAAAGAGTTGAGGAGATTTCAGATAAATTGACAAGTCTTAGTTTAAATGGGGACAGAGATTCAGATGATACAGCACCATTGCCATTTGCAGAAACCGAAGAGTACCAGAACATAAATAAGCATGTTGAAAATCAGGGAAAATTTAATGAACGCGTGAAAAGGGAATTTGAGGCATTAAAACAGCAAGTCAAACAAATCGAATGCGAAATTGTAGGAAGAGACAGCAAAAGAAATTTAGAATCACAGATACCAGAGGGGTTTGAAGAAAATAATTTTTCATTTACGGGATGCAACAAGAGAGCGCCAGGCGCGCAAACTTGACAATAATCAACATTGGGACTGGGACAGACGCGGTAGGTGTTTGTCGCCACGAGGCGAAAACTTTGACTATAAACACGTTTTGACTGTTCGGAAATTTAAGATCTTCCGCAATTCTAAGAATGACATACATCCATATGCATGGTTAGATCAATTTATGTACGCACTTCCGCCAAAGTTGCCATTAAGTCACAAACTGGAAATTATGTGCGGCTACTAAAGTCCTCAGGGGATTCACTGCACTAAGTGATATGTGCCGTAGCGTGCATAGGGCCCCGAGCTGTAGTGGTGCTATTTCCCTTTTAGTTTTCTGCACCGCTGCCTACTCTTTTACTATTCTTTGCATCTGTCAAACCAACTCTTCGACTATCAATCTATCTAGAGAGTAAGTAAACAATAACCGGATATGACGATTTTACCCAAAAGAGATTTCGGAAATTAC
Source organism: Schistocerca piceifrons (assembly GCF_021461385.2). Lineage (NCBI taxonomy): Eukaryota > Metazoa > Arthropoda > Insecta > Orthoptera > Acrididae > Schistocerca > Schistocerca piceifrons. Next base: position 403,072,895 of record NC_060144.1, on the reverse strand, counting down.
TGTTTGGCCTTACTGTACCTTCAGCAGGATTCATTCGTAGTTTAAACGAAATCTTACCTGTTTCTCTTCGTGACAGTATTACTTCATACGAGGGCGGTTCAGAAAGTAACCTCCGATTGGTCACAGTGCGGGTTGTGGGGGGAGTAGCGACGCCATCTGTGCGTTCACGCACTCCACAGGTCAATCGGCATCAAGCCGTGGTCGAGTGAACGTCGTACCTGCGCTAGTTTAGTTTTTGTGGCAGTTTGAAATGTGTGTTGCAATAGAAAACCCCGCCAAATGTGAAGTGCGTGCTGTCATAAGGTTTTTTACAGCCAAAGGATATTCTGCAGCAGCTATTCATCGTGAGCTTTGTGCCGTGTACGGACCAAGAGTTATGAGTGAAGGAGTTGTCCGTGAATGGGTACGTTTATTTAAAAGTGGACGAGAAAACGTTCATGATGAAGAGAGGAGTGGTAGACCATCATTGGTGACTGACGAACTCGTTCAGACAGTTGATGCAAAAGTTCGTAAAAGTCGACGTTTCTCAATGTCGGAGTTGTCTACTGGTTTTCCACAGATTTCTAAGACTCTCTTGTACGAGATAGTGACAGCAAGATTGGGTTACCGTAAGTTCTGTGCACGATGGGTGCCCAAAATTCTTACCGACCACCACAAAATTCAAAGAATGGCCTCTGCATTAGACTTTCTGTCACGTTATGAGGACGAAGGAGAACCATTGTTAAACAGAATCGTGACCGGTGACGAAACCTGGATTAAGTACGTGAACCCTGAGACAAAAGAACAATCAAAGATGTGGGCACATTCAAATTCGCCTACCAAACCAAGAAAAGCCTCGCAAGATTTTTCTGCCAGAAAACTGATGGCAACGGTGTTTTGGGATGCCAAAGGGGTGTTGTTGGTTGAATTCATGGAACGTGGTACGACCATTAATCAAGACGTGTACTGTGAAACAATAAAAAAGTTACGATGGGCTATACAGAACAAACGCCGTGGTATGCTGACTTCCGGTATCGTTTTTTTGCACGATAACGCCCGTCCTCACTCTGCTCGCAGAACAACGGCCCTTCTTGAGTCCTTCAAGTGGGACGTTATCAACCATCCACCTTACAGCCCAGACCTGGCGCCAAGTGATTATCACCTCTTCATGCAATTGAAGAAATGGCTCAGGTCACAGCGGTTTGATGACGCCGAAGAGCTCAAAGGTGCGGTCACAGGCTGGCTCCAGGCACAAGCGGGTGATTTTTATGCAGAAGGAATTTCAAAGCTTGTGAAGAGATACGATAAGTGCCTCAATCGCTATGGAGACTATGTAGAAAAATAGTGCAAAGATGTAGTTTTAAGATGTATATATTAAAATATTTTTATTTAACTTGGTGAATTTTTTTAAATCAACCGGAGGTTACTTTCTGAACGGCCCTCGTATGTTGACGACATTCTTATTGCTAAACGTTCTTGGAGTGAACACAACAAAATTTTGGATTCATTATTAAGTATTTTTGTAAGAGTTGGCATTACTGTGAACTTGGAAAAATCTGAATTTGGTCGTTCTCAGGTGAAATTTCTCGGTCACATTATTTCTACAGAAGGAATACTTCCTGATTCAGAGAAACTAGACGCTATTCGTAATTATGCTGTTCCTTCCACAAAACGTGATGTTCGTAGTTTCCTTGGTCTCTGTAATTTTCTTAGACGCTTTGTTAAACTGGACGATTTGGCCACACCTCGTTTTTGCGAACTATCTGGAAAGTTCTTTTTAAACGAAAATCGGTCAACAACTCTGTTTGTTTAGTTTGTATTCCTGATGAGTGGGTCAACAATAGATTTGGTATACGCATTTCAGTTATGCACACTTTGGTCCCAGAAAATGCTTTCATAAATTACGAGAAAATTGCTACTTCTGTAATATGGAAAAACGTATTCGATTTGTTCTTGCCAAATGCAAATTATGTCAAAAGGCTAAGCCGCCAACAATTTCTCACAGAGCACCGTTGTTTCCTATCATTCCAGCGAAATTAAAGGACATGGCTGCAGTCGATGCGTTCGGTCCAGTGGTTCGTTCTACTAATGGTTTTGCGTACATTTTCGTAGCAGTGGAATTGACGTCAAAATATGTGTGTTTTACACCTTTACGCAAAGCAACAGCTCGTTCAGTATCTAATGCTTTCATCAAACATTTTCTTAAAGAAGTGTGTCATGTTGATAAGGTTATATCAGATAATGGATCAGTTTCGCTTTAAAATTTGGCTTCGTACTCTACGGCGTCGTAAAATTAAACCAATTTTCATTTCACTTTTTCACCCTCAATCTAATGCTTCAGAGAGATGGATGAAGGAAATCAATAAATTGTGTCGTCTTTATTGTCATCAGAATCACAGAACGTGGGATCAGTATCTTCATATTTTTCAAAACATGCTGAATGAACTTCATAATGACTCAACTTTTTTACCGCCAATACTGATATTAAAAAACAAAGCACCGACAAATCGCATATCTGAAATCGTTCCTTTTCCGCCTTCACGAAAACTGCGGCATTCTGAAGTTGTCAACCTGGCTCTACAAAATATTGCATCTGCGGCTGCTAGAAGAGAGAAATCAGCTAAGCGTCCTGGTCGTTTAAAAATTTTGTCAGTTGGTCAAAAGGTGTTAATTAAGTCTCATCGTTTGTCTCACAAAGGAAAAGGCTTGTGTCGCAAATTTTTTCTGCTTTATAACAGTCCATATAGAATTAGCAAAATTATTCATAACACTGTTGAAGTAGAAACTCTTAAATCTCGGCGCTCTAAGTGAGTACATCATATATCGAACGTTAAAATTTTTGGGGAATGACATACTTTAGAGAAACTAACAGCTACTTGTAAACATGCAGAGAATACAAGGATACCGCGCTGTGTTTTGGCGGCGGCATATACTCAAAGCAACAGTAAAGTCTGCGCGCCGCACAAGGCAGTCGTTGACCGCAAACAATTGCTTCCTACGTCACGCGCCTACAGCTGATCGAGCGCTCAGTGCGAATGCACTGACAGCCGTAAACAAATACACAGTCTAATTTCTCAGACTAAATTCAGTATAAAGCTATAGTGACTTGATGAATTATGTTATTAACGTTCAGTATTTTTCAGGATACGGTTGTATAAAATATTTAAGAACTTCAGGTAAATTCTGTGTGTCTCCAACGTTAAGAGGACTTGCTATCGAGAAAATTTCAGAAAGAATGTAATTTCCAAGAAGAAACTAATGAACTAAAAAGGTAACTATTAATTGAGTTTATTTTTCAGGTAACATATTTCCACTTAGGTACGTACTTAGGACGTAATTTGCTGCTCGCAATTACGTGATTCATACTTTGTGCTAATTTCATGTTCTATGAATTTACTTGTGAAGCGACGTGCTTGCGTGTTAACTGATTTTGACAATGATTGTTTAATGAACAGGGTTGTTATTTGTATATATTATGCATCGCTTGGCTGCAAGGCTTTTTCACTGATGTCATATTTTTTATTATGTGTCTGCTGTGCTTATTTATTTAAATTATAATTGTCACCTGATTAATTGTGCTGACTGTGGTTATGTATGTAAGTTATACTTTGTGATTTATCTGCTTGCGCCTTCATGTTTACTTATTAAGATGACGTATGAACATTTATTTGCTTATGCTGATATGATGCCAATGACCTGTTTATTACGTAAGATATATGTTTGCTGCTATGCGTATGGATTGCATTTTATACATTTCTGTTTGTTGTCATAACTACTCTTTAATTGGTATATAGAAATGCTGATATACTGTGTACAAACATAGTTTAGGTCACACTATGGTATTAATTATAGATTGTTCGCTTGGCAGAGCCTCGTTGTAAGAATTGTGCTGCATCCACTTGTTGACATTCTGTTCTCTACTGGTATATTTACTCGCTATTGCATGTTTTGCTTACGCTAAGTGCCTTATATTTTTAAGATAAGAAAATGAACTGCTATAATTCGACGAACGACATTAGTACAAGAAACTTCATAGAAGTCACATGAGCTGGAGGTTTTATGGAAGCTGTATAACTTTATGCTAATAGGAAGGAAGCAAACGACATGACATACCAAAACTAGGTTTAGACCATTGACAGTTATTACACTGCATTTTTCGTGAGCAATTGAAATAGGAAGTGACACTTGACACAAGCAATACTCCACATGTTTGCTTCTGTTTGCCATAATTCTTGAAGTGGTGTACACACTGTGAAATATTATGATCATTCACACTCCGTAATCGTACTTAATTACTGAGAGTTATTGGAACTAAGTCTGTTAGAGGTCATGTATGCATTCCTTTTATTTAGTGATGGACAAGGTAACCAAAATCCATCTTATAATTCATAATGAGTAGAAGATTTGGGTCAGATGGATTACACAGAGGTTGTGTGTTGACAGTGTGTCTTCGGATTGTATGGGATGATGAGGTTTGCATTAGGATTTTATCTGTACTTGTTCGAGGAGACTGACTAGAGGAAAGAGTTGTTATGGAAGTGAAATGATATTGGCGATAAGGTTTATATGTGTCGACGTATTGAAGAGGTATTATTGAGGTATTCAGATTATATGAAGTTGATGATTATTGGAGTTTTTGTGGACAAGAGGTAAGGTAAATGATATTGATGATAAGATTATATGTATCGACGTAAGAGGTATTTTTGAAGTATTGAGATTATGTGATGCTGATGATTATTGGAGTTTTGGTGGATAAGAGGTAAAGTAAGTGAGGTGCATATTTTTTTTGTTGGTCTATATGGAACAAGGAGGATGAAGATAGCAGACTAGAACACTCAAGTAGAAGGAAGATTGTCTACACACACTTTGTTAACGAAAATTTTCATTTCATTCTTTGTTGTTGTTCCATGCACTCAGATTGCGGGCAAAAACTAGTCAGGGCCAACCGCTTACGAGATACAGCGTAATCGGACATACAGCGACGAAAAATAAAAAACTGATTTTCATATTTATATAATTAAGCCCCCATGCAACATTTAGGGCTCGTTGTTATTCATCACTCCAACTGGAAGTTTTGTCTAAAACGTCTTCTATCTTCCGTCCATATCTCAACTTCGTCGCCTTACCGTACACCACAGAATCATCAGCAAACAACCGCAGATCGCTGCCCACCCTATGCATCAAATCATTTATGTAAACAAAACAACAGCGGTCCTATCACACTTCCTTGAGGCACTCCTGACGATACCCTTGTCTCTGACGAACGCTCGCCTTCGAGGACAATATTCTGGGCTTCTATTATTTAAGAAGTCTTAGAGTGCCTCACATATCTGTGAACTTATTCCATACGCTCGTACCTAAATTAACAGCCTTCAGCGGGGCCCAGTGTCAAAGGCTTTCTGGAAATCTAGAAATATGGAATCTGCCAGTTCCCCTTCATCCATAGGTCACACTATATCATGTGAGTAAAGGTCAACCTGAATTTCGCAAGAGCGATGCTTTCTAACACCATGATGATTCGTGGACATCAGCTTCTCTGTCTCGTGAAAATTTAATATACACTACCGCTTATTAATTACAGTACACCCAATAAATGACATCTAGTTCTCTGTAGATAAGGTCTAATACTGTGGGTACGGTTGAGGAAGCAAAGGAATAGTATAACAGTTGTACATGCTTTCTTTTGTAGTCATCGAGATACAGCCGGCCGCAGTGGCCGAGCAGTTCTAGGCGCTTCAGTCCGGAACCGCGCGACTGCTACGGTCGCAGGTTCGATTCCTGCCTCGGGCATGGATGTGTGTGATGTCCTTAGGTTAGTTAGGTTTAAGTAGTTCTAAGTTCTAGGGGACTGATGACCTTAGATGTTGAGTCCCATACTGCTCAGCCATTTGAACCATTTCATCGAGATACAATAGTATCCAGTAAACAATGTTGAGTACGTAAATGCCATGTACCTATCTGATATGTTTGTTTACCTATTTGCTGACGGACGCTGCATTTGGTGCAGCTGTGTTGTTCCCTGTAGTGATGTGATGTCCGCAGCGAACGGAAAGCATTGCTACGATATATGACATGTGGTTCCCGCACGTCAGTTCCTTCGTGACAGTGAAGTGTGCACATCGCTAGTATGGCTCAACGAGTGGAGATATCAATAGAGAAACGTGCTGCAGTTGTAGCACTTAGCCAAGCAGGTTTATCTATTCGCCAAATTGCGAAACAGTGTAGTGTGTGTGTAGCGGGAGCTCAATACATCCTTCACCGCCAGTAGAAAGCAGGTACCAACAAGGACATTCCACGACCAAGACTACCTCGTAAAATAACTAAAAGTGATGATAAATGTATCAGAATTACCAGTAAGAGAAACAGATTCAAAACAGCGCCCCAAATTCGTGCAGTATTGATGGAAATGGATACAATATCTGCTGCATCAGTAAAAAGGTGACTGACTGAAGCCGGCTTGAAAGGATTTGTCACAGCAAGAAAACCTGTTCTAAGGCCTATAAACAAACAGAAGACACTCTAATGGGCTAGAAAACATATTAATTGGACATCGGAAGAGTGGACGAAGGTGTTATTCGCCGATGAATCGAAGTTCTAGATTTTTGGAACCAGAAGGAGAATATTTCTTCGCCGATTTGTAGGGGAGAGAGTAGCCCAGCAGTTTTCTACCTATATTTGAACGCGGTGGAGGTTCTGTTATGGACTGGGATGTTTTGACGGAGACAGAACTGGCGACATTGGGAAAATAGGATGTATGTATCAGAAGCAGTACTACCGCATACTTCAGTATCATGCAGTACGAAGTGGATTGCGCAGAGTAGGGAAAGGGTTTACCTTAGTACAGGATAATGACCCAAAACATAGGTCGGCCTACTGTACGAACTACATTGCATCAAAGGGAAAACAGAAAGTACTAAATGATATGGTATTGCCATCCCAAAGCCCCGATTGTAATCCCATGGAAATGGTCTGGGATGAAGTGAACAGACGTACCAGGGAAGTTAATATATCCAGCAAGGAACATATCTGGAATATTGTTAAGGGTGTGTGGAATCACATAGTCACGATACCTACAAGAACTGATTGACCGCATGCCTCGAGTTTGTGAGGCACTCATTAAATTCAAAGGAGGATACGTTGATGGAAGTAAAATATGATTGTGGATGTATTATATACGTGGAAGGTAATATAATTATATTTTGTGAGAAATAACGTTTGATTTGTTACAAATCCGAAATAACAGGGTGTATTGAAATTGAGCGGTAGTGTATTCGGACTGAGCATTATGTTCAAGGATTCTGCATCAAACCAAAGTTAGGCATATTGAGCTGTAATTTTTGCGGGTCCGTTCTTTTACTCTTCTTATATAATGGAGTCACCAGTGCTTCCGGCGTTACACGGTGATGCCAATGAAGAATCCACGCCATTACGTTCCAGTGCAGGTAGCTTATCTTGCAAAACTGAATTGGGAGTTCATCCGCACCAAGTGATTTATTTGCTTTCAAATCTTTCAGTTGATTCCCTACGCCAGGGATGCTTATTACTATGTAGTCCATACGAAAGTCTGTCCGATGGTCAAAATGGTCAAAATGGTTCAAATGGCTCTGAGCACTATGGGACTTAACTTCTGAGGTCATCAGTCCCCTAGAACTTAGAACTACTTAAACCTAACTAACCTAAGGACATCACACACATCCATGCCCGAGGCAGGATTCGAACCTGCGACCGTAGCGGTCGCATGGTTCCAGATTGTAGCGCCTAGAACTGCTCGGCCACCCGGGTCGGCTGTCCGATAGTCAAATGACAGCATGTTTGCACGATTCTCCTGAGTGAACGATTTTTTGAACGTAAAATTTAAAACTTCAGCTTTCGTTTTGCTGTCTTCAGCTGCCACACCAGACCGGTTCACAATGTACTGAATGGAAGCTTCAGATCCGCTTAGCGATTTTACATCGGACCAGAATTTTCTCCGGTTCTCTGCCAGATCTTCTGCTAGGGTGTGACAGTGGTAGTTGCATGCTTCGCGCACAAATCTTTTCACAGACTCAACGAATCTCTCTCAACCTTCGCTTGTCATCATTCGTGCGTTCTGTTTTGAACCATGAGTGCAACAGACTCTGCTCCCTTAGCACCTTCCGAAATTCATTATTAAACGATGGTGCATCTTTCCCCGTCGGTTATTCACTTATTAGGCACATAGCTCTACAGACCTCGATTTACAGTCTGCTTGAACTTTGTCCATAATTCCTCTATATCCATCGCTGGAACTAAGTGATGTCAATTCGTTAAATGAGATGCTAACAACTGCTTATCTGCTCTATCTAGCACAAACCCTCTCCTAGCCCTCTTGACTGATTTTTGAAAGTTTCCTATATTTGCTATAATGACATCGTGGTCGCTAATCCCCGTTTCTATACTGAAATTGTGGATAAGGTCCGGCCTGTTTGTGACTACAAGGTCAAGATATTACCATTGCGTTTGGGCTGCCGAGCTACTTGCTCAAGGCAGTTTCCAGAAAACAAATAGAAAAAGTATTTCGCATGACTGTCTGTAACCCTGCGCAATGTATCCATCCTCCAACTAGCATTGCATCATCTGGGTATTTTCGTGCTACTGTCCGTAGACTTTCTTTGAACGACTCTAGAACTGTCACAGCGGAATAACACTGTCTTCAGGCCACAAGTGGCCCAACGGGACCATCCGACCGCAGCGTCCTTCTCAACTGAGGATGCGGATAGGAGGGGCGTGTGGTCAGCACTCCGCTCTCCCGGTCTCTACGATGGTTTTCTGTGACCGGAGCCGCTACAATTCGGTCGAGTGGCTCCCCGATTGGCATCACGAGGCTGAGTGCACCCCGAAAAACGGCAACAGCGCATGGCGGCCCGGATGGTAACCCATCCAAGTGCCAGCCACTCAAGACAGCGCTTAACTTCAGTGATCTGACGGGAACCGGTGTATCCACTGCGGCAAGGACGTTGCCACAGCGGAATAGTGGCCGTTAAAAACATCCAACGATGAAAGTGGGTTCACGTACACCTGTTTCACGCGAACAGATGACTTCACTGTCACAAACAACTTCGACCTCAATAGAGAAAATATTTTTGTCAACTGCAATGAACACTCCCCTCCAATGGCCTCTGTCTTTCGGGTATACCTTCCATATCTCGCTAAATATCTGAGCGCTTTCCACCTCAGGTTTCAGCTAACGCCAGCGGACAGGGTAAAATACTGGACTCGTATTCGGTTTTGTTGCGGTTCGAATCCCCGTCCGATCATACAGATTCAAGTTTTACGCGATTTTCGTAAATTACTTAATACAAATTCCGGGATGGTTCCCTTTAAAAGGATATAGCTTTTTTCTTCCCTATATTTTCCCAATCCGAGGTGTGTTGCGTTTCTACATCTACATCCATACTCCGCAAGCCACCTGTCGCTGTGTGGCGGAGGGTACCTTGAGTACCTCTATCGGTTCTCCCTTCTATTCCAGTCTCGTATTGTTCGTGGAAAGGAGGATTGTCTGTATGCTTTTGTGTGGGCTCTAATCTCTCTGATTTTATCCTCATGGTCTCTTCGCGAGATATACGTAGGAGGGAGCAATATACTGCTTGACTCTTCGGTGAAGGTATGTTCTCGAAACTATAACAAAAGCCTGTACCGAGCTACTGAGCGTCTCTCCTGCAGACACTTCCACTGGAGTTTATCATCTCCGTAACGCTTTCGCGATTACTAAATGATCCTGTAACGAAGCGCGCTGCTCTCCGTTGGATCTTCTCTATCTCTTCTATCAACCCTATCTGGTACAGATCCCACACTGGTGAGCAGTATTCAAGCAGTGGGTGAACAAGTGTACTGTAACCTACTTCGTTTGTTTTCGGATTGCATTTCCTTAGGATTCTTCCAATGAATCTGCCTGGCATCTGCTTTACCAACGATCAACTTTATACGATCATTCCATTTTAAGTCACTCCTAATGCGTACTCCCAGATAATTTATGGAATTAACTGCTTCCGGTTGCTGACCTGCTATATTGTAGCTAAATGATAAGGGATCTATCTTTCTATGTATTCGCAGCACATTACACATGTCTACACTGAGATTCAATTGCCATTCCCTGCACCATGCATCAATTCGCTGCAGATCCTCCTGCATTTCAGTACAATTTTCCATTGTTACAACCTCTCGATATACCACAGCGTCATCCGCAAAAAGCCTCAGTGAACTTCCGATGTCATCCACAAGGTCATTTACGTATATTGTGAATTGCAACGGTCCTACGACACTCCCCTGCGGCACACCTGAAATCACTCTTACTTCGGAAGACTTCTCACCATTGAGAATGACATGCTGCGTTCTGTTATCTAGGAACTCTTCAATCCAATCACACAACTGGTCTGATAGTCCATATGCTCTTACTTTGTTTATTAAATGACTGGGGTGGAACTGTATCGAACGCCTTGCGGAAGGCAAGAAACACGGCATCTACCTGTGAACCCGTGTCTATGGCCCTCTGAGTCTCGTGGACGCATAGCTGAGTTTCACACGACCGTCTTTTCGAACCCCATGCTGATTCCTACAGAGTAGATTTCTGGTCTCCAGAAAAGTAATTATACTCGACCATAATACGTGATCCAAAATTCTACAACTGATCGGCGTTAGAGATATAGGCCTATAGTTCTGCATATCTGTTCGACGTCCCTTCTTGAAAACGGGGATGACCTGTGCCCTTTTCCAATCCTTTGGAACGCTACGCTCTTCTAGAGACCTACGGTACACCGCTGCAAGAAGGGGGGCAAGTTCCTTCGTGTACTCTGTGTAAAATAGAACTGGTATCCCATCAGGTTTCTGAAGTGGTCGACTGGATGTTAAACCCTAGTTGTTTTTTTTGTTGATAATGACACAGTAGTAGACGAGTTTTGCTATTTGGGGAGCAAAATAACTAATGATGGTCGAAGTAGAGAGAATATAAAATGGAGACTGGCAATGGCTAGGAAAGCGTTTCTGAAGAAGAGAAATTTAACATCGGGTATAGATTTAAGTGTAAGGAAGTCGTTTCTGAAAATATTTCTTTGGTGACACATGGACGATAAACAGTTTGGACAAGAAGAGAATAGAAGCTTTCGAAATGTGGCACTACAGAAGAATGCTGAAGATTAGATGGGTATATCACATAACTAATGAGGAGGTATTGAACAGAATTGGGGAGAAGAGGAGTTTGTGGCACAACTTGACAAGAAGAAGGGACTGATTGGTAGGACATGTTCTGAGGGATCAAGGGATCACCAATTTAGTATTGGAGGGCAGTGTGGAGGGTAAAAATTGTAGAGGGAGACCAAGAGATGAACACATTAAGCAGATTCAGAAGGATGTAGGTTGCAGTAGGTACTGGGAGGTGAAGAAGCTTGCACAGGATAGAGTAGCATGGAGAGATGCATCAAACCAGTCTCAGGACTGAAGAAGACGACGACGACGACAGTGACAGAACAGTAAATCGGGACATGCTCTCTGTACAAACGGATACATCAAGTAGTAAATTCTTGCTATTTTGAGGATGAGGAGAAAATATTTGAACAGGAATAGCGAAAGCATGGAATGAATTATTTACTCTGCAGCGCAGTGTGCGCTGATACGATGGTACTCTGCAAGTTTTGCGGGAGAACGTCTGTGAAGTTTTGGGAAGTAGGAGATAAGGTTACAGCGAGTTGAAAAAGAGAGGGGGAGATAGTGAGGGTGATAAACCCCTTCCGTGGAAATTTTGTCTCCTTCATACCCTCTGTGTGTTAGCACAGGTGTAGTGTTACTGATGTAATTTGTACTAAGACTGCAGTACACGCGAGGTGTCTGTTTGCTTCCACCGCACTGAGAGGAATGCGCAAGTTCTAATTAATTTTCACCAACCTGCAGTCTTCTATAGTGTTTGTCCCCTCGCAGAAAACAGCACGTAGGTCGTGAATCCGTTATCTTGAGGCTGTAATAAACTCTTAGCGAGGAACTGATATTATACGAATAATAAAATTTTCAATTAGTTTGTTTATACGGGTGTTACTTGGTTTTTATTAGCAGAATATGCGAAACTGCACAACTATATTCCGCTTTAAGAATCGTAAATCATTTCAATTTTTCACACGTTCATAAAAAATAAACAAAACAATGAACTGTTCGTAGGTACAATCAAATTGTTTTCAGTTACATGTCCAAACAACCAGAGAATACCAATGAAATCCTCAGCCGATACCGACCAATGCAGACAAATGTCAGTCATCAGAGACTGCCGAACCAGCTCTAATCTTACAGTCGAATCACTTCACCCGCCGTCCAAGTTAGGAGCGATCCGAAGATCTCCGAAGTGCCTCCTCTGCCTTTTCGTTGTAACTTTCTTTTATAAAATTATTTGTCTCTGTTAATGGTTATACAATGCGTAATGTTTGTCTTAAGGAAAGTTACTGTGTAATATGTTGTTGAGCAAATGGTGCGCTTAATCAGTTTTACTGTAACCCAAATAAATATTAAACAACTCAATCTGGAAAACCAGTATGTAGTGCCTATAATGAAATCAATCCCTCTGAAATTTACTCTCTCGTGAGCACAGAGTTCTATGGCCCTGTGCAATAAACTGATAAAATTCCCTATGCAAATAAAAATGAAATACAGTTTCCTTAGCTCTTGAGTCACAATGGATGTAATCTTGGTATTCTGTTATCTCGACAGTAGGCATACAAAATACTCGGTCCTGGCTCAGCGAAGTGCGATGCCGGCCGTAAAATAGCTTCATACAAAGAATGTCACACGACATGATAGACGATGAGGTACTGATAACAGGATATGCTAAGACTGAATTGCTCATTTCGAAATTTGTATTAAAAATGAAGTTTCTCTTTCACAAAATATAATATGAAACGCTTTACATTAACTTCAAAATAAGTGAATTTCTAAACTGTTCTACAATTCTCATTTACTGACATAGTTAACAATACTTGGATTGTTACATGACAAAAGGTCTGACATCGTTTGACAAAACAGATTCCAAAATTTAAGTTGGCTGTAACAGGATTACAAAACGCACAAACTATTACAAATCGGGCATACCAAATCAACTTATTCATTAAATCTAATGGCAAATACTTAGTTCCTACATTCAAGGGTCAACTGTAAAATTAGCAAAAGCCACATTGCGTTACTACATACTTAAAACTAAATACACAAAATTTCATTACCTTACAAAACTGTATTATGCTGCGTCCTTAGGGCAACAGCTAATTCTCACAGAGACTAGCTTTAAGTCTTACATCCTAACTTTAACGTTGGGCGGGGTGGCCGAGCGGTTCTAGGCTCTACAGTCTGGAACCGCGAGACCGCTACGGTCGCTGGTTCGAATCCTGCCTCGGCGTGGATGTGTGTGATGTCCTTAGGTTAGTTAGGTTTAAGTAGTTCTAAGTTATAGGGGACTGATGACCTCAGAAGTTAAGTCCCATAGTGCTCAGAGCCAGCCTAACTTTAACAGAGTGCAACGGCAACTGCTACTGCGCTTTGCGCGTCCCTACTTATCGATTCAGACCCTCAGGCAACACCTTTGGTTCAGTTGTGTCAAAAATACAATCTCTTCTACATGTGATAACCATTACATGTCATTTTTCACGAAATATTTCAGAAAATCGGGCTCCACGTACAAGTGGACCCCTCACATCGTGCAGCAGCTGTTTACTGTTCTGCTGGTCATGAATACTTCTGAAATAATGGAATGAGGGCCTCCTACTGAGAGAGGCTTTTCCGTGAAAAGCCGATAAATACACTGTTCAGTTTTTCTAATATTAATAACTGAAGATTATCATTTTGGCGCGCAACTTCCGAATGTAGCAGCCAATCGCGGAGAAGGACCGCAATTTAGGCGGTCTTTCTCATGGTAACTGTACCGAACAAACCATCTGTCATGGGTACCCCCACACCACATTATGTGATCTTTCCACTGCTGCCTTCTCAACTGCTCTAAAACGAGTTTCTTGTAGCAGAATATGATGGCTGTAGAGCCAGAAATATTACAAGGTTTTGGCGGAAGTAAGGGTGTGAGGACGAATCGTAAGTCGTACGTGGCACCTCAGTCCGTAGAGGACTTCCCCACGAAAGGCAAGGTCTTGTCTTCGAGTCCCGGTCCAGCACAATTTTAATGTGCCAAGGAGTTCCAGGAATGGTTGAGAGAAGCGAACGATTAACCTTCTGATGTAAGAAAGGAAAACAGAATTTTGGACGTTGGAAAAGATTAGTAATAGTTGTCTCCGAAAGCAACAAAAGTAACCTGTCGGGTAGATGGATGCTTTTTCAGGTTGTGGATAAGCCATCTACTCGGCAACCTGGGCCTCGTTGCGTTGACATGGAAAACTTACGGTTGTTGTTGTGGTCTTCAGTCCAGAGACTGGTTTGATGCAGCTTTCCGTGCTACTATATCGTGTTCATCTCTAAGTAACTATTGCGATCTACATCCTTCTGAATCTAATCTCATCTGTTGGCCTCCATCTACGGTTTTGACCGTCCACGCTGCCCTCCAATGCTAAACTGGCGATCCTCCTTGCCTTTGCCAGTCTAGATTTTATATCCTCTCTACTTCGATCTCCAAATAACAAAACTAATCTACTGCTTTAAGTGTCTCATTTACTAATCTAATTCTCTCAGTACAAGATTTAATTAGATTGCATTCCATTATCCTCATTTTGCTTTTGTTGATGTTCATCTTATAGCCTCCATTCCGTTCAACTGATCTTCCAGGTTCTTTGTTGTCTCTGACAGAATTACAATGTCACCGGCAAACCACAAAGTATTTATTTCTCCTTCGTCGATTTTAATTACTGCTCCAAATTTTTGTTTCCTTTACTGCTTGCTCAATAGATAGACTCAATAACACCGGGGATAGGCTGCAACCCTGTCTCACTCCCTTCCCAACCACTGCTTCCCTTTCATGTCCCTCGACTCTTATAACTGCCATCTGGTTTCTATACAAATTGTAAATAGCCTTTCACTCCCTGTATTTGACCCCTGCCACCTTCAGAATTTGAAAGAAAGTATCCCAGTCAACATTGCCAAAAGCTTTCTCTAGGTCGACAAATACCAGAAACGTAGATTTGCGTTTCCTTAACCTATGTTCTAAGATAAGTCGTCGGGTCAGTATTGCCTCACGTGTTCCAACATTTCTACGGAATCCAAACTGATCTTCCCCGAGGTCGGCATCTACTGATTTTTCCGTTCTTCTGTTAGTTCATGTTAGTATTTTGCAGCCATGACTTATTAAACTGATAGTTCGATAATTTTCACACCTATCAACATCTGCTTTCTTTGGGACTGGAATTATATTCTTCTTGAAGTCTGAGGGTATTTCGCCTGTCTCCTACATCTTGCTCACCAGATGGTAGAGTTTTTTCAGGACTGGCTCTCCCAAGGCTGTCAGTAGTTCTAATGGAATGTTGTCTACTCCTGGGGCCTTGTTTCGACTCAGTTCTTTTAGTGCTCTGTCAAACTCTCCACGCAGTATCGTATCTCCCATTCCATCTTCATCTATATCCTCTTCCATTTCCATAGTATTGTCCTCAAGTACATCGCTCTTATAAAGACCCTCTATATACTCTTTCCACCTTTCTGCTTTCCCTTCTTTGCTTAGAAATGGGTTTCCATCTGAGCTCTTGATATTCATACAAGTGGTTCTCTTTTCTCCTGAGGTCTCTTTAATTTTCCTGTAGGCAGTATGTATCTTACCCCTAGTGATACATGCCCCTACATTCTTACATTGGTCCTCTGGCCATCCTTGCGTAGCCATTTTGCACTTCCTGTCGATTTCATTTTCGAGACGTTTGTGTTCCTTTTTGCCAGCTTCATTTACTGCATTTTTATATTTTCTCCTTCCATCAATTAAATTCAATATGTCTTATGTTACTTTCTACTAGCCCTCGTCTTTTTACGTACTTGATCCTCTGCATGGTATATTACGACTAAGTTTCTTCTGGGATAGTAATATTCTGATTAGCACATCTCTTATATTTGTTGCGAAACTTTTCTTCGAATCCGCAGCCGATATATTCGGATTCCTGCCTGCTGTACGCATGTTCAATTTCACATTGTCGTTTCCGGGTTCGTTATATTCTCAACGAGCTAGCAGAAGCTATGCAGGGCAGTGTCTGCGTACTTACGGCTGCATCATTTCCCGAGAAAATGGCTTTTAGCGTTAATTAGCGAAGCCTGCACGAGGCGCAGCGGAGACGTGTCGGCGCAGAAAATAGCGCCGGCTGTCGGCGTGGCGTGTCTTGTCGTCGTCGCGCGCGCCACGTTCCACGAAGCAGGCGGAGGGAGCGCTTTGGTCACGCGCGCTCCCCAGCATTCCCAGGCACGCTCGCAGCCCACTCACCCCACACACAATGCCAGCTAAGAGAACGAAGCTGGTGGTTCGCAGGACGTCACAACCGGAAAAAGAACAGTTCCGAGTCACCAGACTTCCTACCGGTTGGTGGCGATCAGACTCTTCCTATCCACCTACCCACTTCAGTTTCTCTCTCTCTCTCTCTCTCTCTCTCTCTCTCTCTCTCTCTCTCTGTGTGTGTGTGTGTGTGTGTGTGTGTAGCTCCTTGTGAAGGCATTACTAATCATGGATATAAATTATTTTGCCATGACTTTATTTTGTTTTCTATTTTTTCTTTTGTTCCTACAGGCATATGTAACTATAAAAATGTAAGGTACTATTGTGGTTTTTAAATGTAAAGATGTAATTGTGATTATTTCGCTTGCCAGCGGATAAATGTTTCTTGCTTTGTAACTGTGGAAAAGCTTGTAATTTTTTTAATGTATTATTAACCATATGGTGAGTCCACCTTCCGATTTCACGTGAGTGGGCGCACCGCGGCATTTACACCGCGATTTCGTCTTCGCATTGTTATTGCTTTTAGGCAGACCATAAACACTGAAATAAAACAGTATTTCATTGCGTTATTTTTTCGGATAAACGTAAAGAAAAAAATCAGTCAATTCTTTTAAAATAGGTTACATAAACAAACACCTTCAGTCAGAACAAATTTCCATCAGCTGGTCATCACAAGAGAAACACACAATGTTCTAACCAGAATGCTTCTTGCTGACATAGTTTCCACAACAGTTGCACGATGTCTTCGTCCTGACATGTTTGTGTCGTCCACATATGTGACATATTCACGTTTGTCATGAACTGAACCTCGTTTTCTGAATTTTTCAGGAAAAATTTATATATCCTTCGGAAGGTTCGTTTGTTTTGCTCTTTGTCCTAGATGAGCGTTCATAAGATTATACCATAGGTTTATTAGAAAAAGCCGTCGTCTGTCTATATTGTCTGGGTTGTTGTGGCTAAAGGTGTTGTCCGAATTTATTCCTGCGATATCAAGATGGAATCGAGTAATGCCACCGGCCATCTCCTGGTTATTCTGGCTATTTTATACGATGCACACATCTGATCCACAGTATCCACTTCTCCCGTCGTTCTGTTATGGCCCAAATTTACTGCTGATTTCCCACTTTCGGCATCGTAGAGTGGAGGATCACGGCATTTTTTTTTAGTGAGAGTTGAAGATAAACAGAAACCGTACTTAAAGCCAAAATATCGGCGGTGGTCGACGGCGTCACCCGGCAGAAAATCCGTAAATTATTTCAAAGGGGTCATGTTACGAAATTGCGGACGACAGTCAGGCTGGTATCCCACTGCTGTCTGGGTCATCTCCAGACACGTCTTCGGTCTGTACGCTCATTGACTGGAGCACACTTGTTTTCAGTGATTAGTCCCGCTTCGAAGTGAGACCCCGGGACCAGTGAAGATGTCTGGAAGAGCTCCAGGCAGCGATGGCATACCAGCGTGACAGTCGCCCACTGTCCGACCCGACAACCAGGAGTGATGGTCTGGGATGCCACTTCATTTCATAGCAGGACCTCTTTGTCTGCTGCCCGCGGCGCCCTTACAGCACAGCGGTACGTCGACTGTTTTTCTACTGCTTGTCTTCGTACTTCGCCAGCACGGTCACCAAATCCCACCTCGACTGAGAACGTTTGGAGCATTAGGGCAGTGTTCTACAATTAGCTTGGGACTTTGACGATCTGATGCGCCAATTGGACAGAATCTGGTACGATATTCCTCAGGTGGTTATCCAAGAACTCTGTCAATTAGCGCGACGCCGAAGAACTGCTTGCATAAGGGCCAGTGGTGGAACAACACGTTGTCGACTTGCTCAATTTGTGAAGGTCCTTCTCTTCAATAAATCATCCAATTTTTTCTGAAATTGTAATAATTTATTTGCCTGTACGTGTACGGCACATCTACAAATTTCCGTCGCGTTCGGATAATTCCTTTGTGTTACGTCTCTTCTTTTTTGTTTTTGTATTTTTTCTTATCGTGTATTAATCTTTGCTCTTATACGAATGTGGATGACTTTAGTCCGGTCTACTTTGCATAGTTAGGCTGAAATGCTAACCATTTTCATATGATGTACACTGCCTGAAAAACTTTATTACTCTAAAGTACTGTGTTCAGTGGCACTAGTGTATAGTATATGCGTGCTGAGAGGTTGTAGTGTTAGCAATTCATTTGTCATAGGCATCGGCTATCAGATGGCGCTCAGGAGGCTTCTCAAAATGTTCAAATGTGTGTGAATTCCTAAGTGATCAAACTAGTGAGGTCATCGTTCCCTAGAACTACAAACTATTTTTAAACTAACTTAAAGTAACTTACGCTAAGATCTCTCTCTCTCTCTCTCTCTCTCTCTCTCTCTCTCTCCCTCTCCCTCTCCCTCTCCCTCCCTCCCTCCCTCCCTCCCTCCCTCCCATGTCCAAGGGGGGGGACTCGAACCCCCGTCAGAAGGGGCCACGCAATCCGGGACATGGCGCCTCAAACCGCGCGGCCACTGAGGCTTCTCAACGCACTCTGTTTTCACCCAGGAGGCGGTAGTTGTGTTGAGCTTAGAGGTGAAAATTGTGTGTAACATTCATTGTAGGACGCAGCCATGCCCTACCAACTCTACTGGATTCCTGCTAACAGCTGCAGCCATTTGAACGAGGTCGCCGTGTGCGTCTGTTGGAAGCTGGATGGGCGTATTGGAGGATTGCTGCACACGTTGGGCACAATGTATGGTGGTGTGCAGCTTTCAGCGGTGTTCTGTGGAACCTTCCGACACTTGTAGACAAGAATCTGAATCTTCGCGTAGTACAGACGCACATCAAGATGTCGCATTGTATGAGCAGCGGCGGCCGATTTATTCTCATCCAGGGACGAAATCTAGCCCCATGATGCACCTACTGTGTCGTCAGGGACTACTGGGAATCGTCTCCTTGCAGCAGTATTAAGATGACATGTGCCTCTGACCAGCTGCCACTGACACCAAGACATTGCCAAGCACACCTAGTCTGGTGTCTTGAAAGAACTTACTGCACAGTGGAAGACTGTTGTTTTCAGTAATGTGACTGGGTTATATATGTATGTGAGTGATGGATGTACATTTGTATACTGTAGACCTATGAGCTGCCTGTTCCAGAGTGCATTCGTCCACGACACACAAACTTCATGGAGTGAGGCGCTATCAACAACTACTCACGGTCACATTTGGTGTTTCTGCAGCGTAAAGTAGACACCGCCCACTATATTGCACAGGCTGCTATCTCCTATGCTTGTACCATTTCTTCGTTGGTTGGTTGGTTGGTTTATTTGGGGGAGGATACCAAACAGCAAGGTCATCGGTTACGTCGGATGAGGAAAGGATGGGAAAGGAAATTGGCTGTGCCCTTTCAAAGGAACTGAGCCATGTTGTGGCTCGCGTTGATGCCGTTGGTAGGTTAGCATCGTGCAATAGGGGTAGTGGCGTCTCGTTTTCTTCTTGTGTTTACTGGCGCCACTACATTTCCTAGCGTTGTCTCTCCGCGAGTGGCAGCAGCAGCGGTTATCGATATCTGGCATGGTGGTACTATCTATGGACGGACGTAAAGTCATTTTCCGGGTCGGGGTGTGTCTGGAAGTTCGGTCGGGACGGAGCAGCAGTGAGGTCCGGCATCACGAGGACGTGCCGGGACCGCTGGCAGCACGCAGGCACTGCCGGATCGAGGGACTTTAGTTGCGAGGGCCAAAACATCGTGTCCATCGGACCCAGGACGTTTGAGTTGAGTGAACATTAACCCAGTATTAAAACCTTATTATTTTGAGATCATGCAGTTTGTTCGCACGTTGCTGCTCGCAGGGTCGCTGAGATGAACAGCAACGTGTGGAGTGTTTGGAGTTGGCGAAATTAATTAGCCGTCCTCCACTTCTTATTATTACTCAATGAATTCCTTGTGTTATTACTGGTGAAGTTCAACCAGCGGCAATTTTCTGCCTAGTGGCCGCAAACGCCACAGTTACCTGCCCTGGAGGTTAGTGTATTTTCGCGGGAGTGTACCTTTCCTCACCTTGCCGCTGCTGTCCGGTAAGGTGTGTACTTAGACAGCCTCCTTGATTGTGGTTCGGATATTTTGTTTCTTGTGGACTACCTTGGTCGTAGTGGTTTCTTCTGCTTGTGGATGTTCTAAACACCGGATTCTGAAGACGCAGTTCTGTCCGCCGGTTCTGACTTGCCTGGGTTATTCCATCGTTGTATTGGTTATCAGACGTTAGGTAGATTTTGCAAGAGTGTTGGTCTGCGTTTAAACTGTCACTAGTTTGAGTTGCCATCCGGTTAAGTGAATACAACTCTTGGCTGCCTGTCTCATCATTTACGAAGTAGAGTGACGACGTTTCCAGGTCGATCCTTGGAGCACTATCTGAGGCCCACCTCTCTTGATTTGGTCAGATTGTGATGATTGCTTTTTTAATATTTTAGTTTTGAGTTATTACTGTTTGGACCTTCAGCCGATAAAGAGTTTGAATTTCTTGTTAATAAGGCCTTCAGCCGTGAGTGTAACTTGCTTAACTTTTTTTTAGTCAGACATTGTGTCTTAACAGTCAAACTGAATAATTGTTCATCTTGTCAACTTTATTTGCAACTGTTTCCAAATGAAGTGCACGTGATTTTTTTAAAAAACTGAGCAACAAGCGGTAATTGATTACAGCCCCGTCCACACCGAATCCTGCCTTTCCATGAGTGCCAGGTCTCAGGAACCATTCTGGCATCTGCATGAAGTAATTTGTGGAAATCACAGAAAACTTAAATCAGGATGCGGACGCGGGTTTGAACCGTCGTCCTCCCGAATGCGAATCCACTGTGCTAAACAGTGCACCACCACCACCTCGCTCGGTCCATTTGTTCGACAGCACGGTGCTGGGCTTTTTCAACAGGTTGGCCACTGCAACGCAACGTGCTCTTCGTGGTGTACAACAGCAGCCCTGACCAGCAAGATCTACAGATCTGTCACCAGTTGACGAAGCGGGAACTTACTAATTGTCCAGCGCCTGCAAGAACCGTTGCGGAATTGAAACAAAAAGCATAAGATGCTTTCTACAACATATCACAGGGTGCCATTCGGCGCTTTACGATCGTTCGCATTCGAGAGTACACGCCTGGACAAAATGGTTCAAATGGCTCTGAGCACTATGGGACTTAACTTCTGAGGTCATCAGTCCCCTTGAACTTAGAACTACTTAAACCTAACTAACCTAAGGACATCACACACATCCGTGCCTGAGGCAGGATTCGAACCTGCGACCGTAGCGGTCGCCCGGCTCCAGACTGTAGCGCCTAGAACCGCTCGGCCACCCCGCCGGCGTTTTAGGACACTCTTTAAGACTGTGGTATGTGAAGAAATAGTGATTAGACCATGAGTTCGCTTTCTAACGGGTGTTAGTTGCGTGCTGAGAGCTCTGCGCAAATGTTTCTGTTGCTGTTAGTTCACGTGAAGCCACAACAGACGAAATGTGACATTTGAGATAGCATCTTCCACGCACAGGGAGCAATTACGGGCCGCTTTCTGCGAAACGGCCGGTGCGCACTGGCTGCGTTGGCTGGCTGCCCGTTCCGGGAAGCGCGACCAGGGACTTCTGCGTAGCACGGACAGACCAGTACAGTATAGCTCAGCACGCACTTTGGCTGTGGCACACAGCCGGCTAACGACGCTGGCGTGCGGCCCGGCAGACGGGCGGCGACAAGTGGGTCACGCCAGACGTCTGCTCCGCTTCTGTATGCGTCTGCGGCGGAACGGGCGTAGAGGCCGGCGGGCTGCAGCATCCAGCGTCTGCCGCAGTCCGCGTCACAGCGGCCGTAGGCCTCCCCACGAGCACGTGCGCCTCTTCGGACAGAGCATAAAGCCTATTTATACAGGGTGGTCGATTGATCCTGACCGGGCCAAATATCTCACGAAAGAAGCGTCAAACGAAAATACTACAAAGAACGAAACTTGTCTAGCTTGAAGGGGGAAACCAGATGGCGCTAAGGTTGGCCCAAATAGGAACCCCATTTTTTATTACATATTCGTGTAGTACGTAGAGAAATGTTTTAGTTGGACCACTTTTCTCGCTGTGTGATAGATGGCGCTGTAATAGTCACAAACATATGGCTCACAATTTTAGACGAACAGTTGGTAACAGGTAGGTTTTTTTAAATTAAAATACAAAACGTAGGTACGTTTGAACATACATTGACAATGCGATGACGCATGTTGTCAGGCGTTGTCGGTGGATCACGATAGCAAATATCCTTCAACTTTCCCCACAGAAAGAAATCCGGGGATGTCATATCCGGTGAACGTCCGGGCCATAGTATTGTTCTTCGACGACCAATCCACCTGTCATGAAATATGCTACTCAATAGCGCTTCAACTGCACGCGAGCTATGTGCCGGACATCCTCTATGTTGGAAGTACATCGCCATTCTCTCATGCAGTGAAACATCTTGCAGTAACATCGGTAGAACATTACGTAGGAAATTAGCATACATTGCACCATTTAGGATTGCCATCGATAAAATGGGACCAATTATCCTTCCTCCCACAATGCCGCACCATACATTAACGCGCCAAGGTAGCTGATGTTCCACTTGTCGCAGCCATCGTGGATTTCCCGTTGCCTAGTAGTGCATATTATGGCGATTTACGTTACCGTTGTTGGTGAATCACGCTTCGTCGCTAAATAGAACGCGTGCAAAAAATCTGTCATCGTCCCGTAATTTCTCTTGTGCCCAGTGGCAGAACTGTAGACCACGTTCAGAGTCGTCGCCATGCAATTCCTGGTGCATAGAAATAAGGTACGGGTGCAATCGATGTTGATGTAGCATTCTCAACACCGACATTTTTGAGATTCCCGATTCTCGCGCAATTTGTCAGCTACTGATGTGCGGATTAGCCGCGCTAGCAGCTAAAACACCTACTTGGGTAGTATCATTATTTGTTGCAGGTCGTGACTGACGTTTCACATGTGGCTGAACACTTCCTGTCTCCTTAAATAACATAACTATCCAGCGAATGGTCCGGACACTTGGATGATGTCGTCCAGGATACCGAGCAGCATACATAGCACACGCCCGTTGGGCATTTTGATCACAACAGCCATACGTCAACCCGATATCTACCTTTTCCACAATTTGTAAACGGTCAATTTTAACACGGGTAACGTATCACGAAACAAATACCGTCCGCACTGGCGGAATGTTAGGTTATACCACGTACTAATACGTTTGTGACTATTACAGCGCCATCTATCACAAAGCGAAAAAAGTGGTCCAACTAAAACATTCATATTTCTTTACGTACTACACGAATATGTAATAAATAAATAGGGGTTCCTATTTAAAAAAACGCAGTTGATATCCGTTTGACCTATGGCAGTGCAATCTAGCGCGCCAACCATAACGCCATCTGGTTTCCCCCTTCAAGCTAGACGAGTTTCGTTCTTTGTAGTTTTTTCGTTTGATGCTTATTTCGTGAGATATTTGGCCCGGTCACTATCAATGGACCACCCTGTATAGTGCTTCTTTTCGCTGGAGCGTTAGTGAAGACGCACACAATGTGTGGGCGTATCTGCTCTTTAATTAATATTCAAAAGCTACGTTTAAGGTCGCAATTATATGGCATAAGATCGTAAAATGAGAACTTTTGGATTCTGGACTAACGATCGGAAATAAATATTTCGTATTTCACGGATACAAACGACTTAAATCTAACAACTTACATTTATTGTGACTGTTCACAAGAGATCATATAGCGAAATGTACATATACAGATGGCGGTAGTATCTCCTACACAAGGTATGAAAGGACAGTGCTTTGGTAGGGTTCTCATTTTTACTCAGCTGATTTATGTGAAAATGGTCCCGACGTGATTATGGCCGCACAACACTTTGAACGCGGGATGGTAGTTGGAGCTACACACATGAGACATTCCATGTCGTAAGTCGTTAGTAAATTCAGTATTCCGAGATCCAAAGTGTCAAGAGTGTGCCGAGAACACCCAATGTCAGGCATTATCTCTCATGATGGATAATGCAGACGGCCTTCACGTAACGACCGAGAGCAGCGGCTTATGCGTGGAGTTGACAGTGCTAACTGACAAGCAACGCTGTGTGAAACGACCGTAGAAATCAAAGTGGGAAGTTCGACGAACGTACCCGTTCGTACAGTGCGGCGAAATTTGGCGTTACTGGTATCTGGCAGCAGACAGCGGAGAGGAGTGACTTTGCTAACGAGTACGGCATCGGCTCTAGCGTCCCTCCTGGGGTCGTGACAGTACCGGCTATATCCTAGACGACTGGAAAACCGTGGTTTGGTCAGATGAGTCCCGATTGCAGTTGGTGGTAGGGTTCGAATGAGGCGCAGACGCAATGAAGTCACGGGTCTAACTCGTCAACAAGGCACTGTAAAAACTGGTGGTGGCTCCATAGTCGCATGGGCTGTGTTTCCATGCAATGGACTGGAGCATGGTTATGTTCAGCTACTTGGAGAGCATTTGCAGCCATTCATGGACTTCATCTTCCCAAACAAAGATTGAAATTTTACGGATAGCAATTGAAGAGAACCGAAAGGAAGGCCGGCCTATTATCACTAAAGATTTGCTTAGGGGTTCCAAAAACACTAAAAACGATTGTTAAATGCGAGATAGTGGTAGCAGCAGTCACGTTACGACTTGGAAGAAGCCAGGTAAACGTCGAAACGCTTAAAAAATAACCAATACGTAACGATGGCCTCTCTTCGTGCGAGGTACAGGTACCACATAATCGATAGTGAGTTTGCGCATGGGGCAGGATTCGCGCTCAGAACTCAAGAAACCCTGCTGAAGAGCGTTCTTACGTTTGGCCACACGACATAACCGACACCGAGAAACCATCTCTCTAACATCTCGGTCCATAGATAGCCAACCCAGATGTTCCTTAATTTTCTGCAAAGTCTTATAGGTTCCTAAATGCCCGCCAATCAACTAACTGTTACAGTAATGGAAAACGGGGCTTACCAGGGTGGCTGGTAAACAGATTATGAACTCCTTGGCACGTCCCAGCCTTTTACACAAAATGCTCTTCCTGACAACATATCCATCCAAACGTTCCCCAACCGGTAGGCATCCCTTAACCGGTCCCCAAATGGGGTCCTGATTCTAATGCTCACCAGCATCACCAAAAAAAAGGAGGGATCTCGCCTAACAACACAACTAAGATCCCCTCATCCACCTAGTTTCTTGGACGTCTCACTAGGTGGATGTTCAGTGAACATACGGCTGAGGACGTCCGCAAGCACATTCTCAGTCCTCATTGTGTGTTTAACCTCGAATTGAAACGCTGAAATGCGTACTGCCCACCTGGCGATACGGCCAGTTTTACGCGGCCCGGCTAATACCCAGCTTCATGATTGTCGGTTTCAAATGGCTCTGAACACTATGGGACTTAACTGCTGAGGTCATCAGTCCCCTAGAACTGCCGGCCGGTGTGGCCGTGCGGTTCTAGGCGCTTCAGGCTGGGCCCGCGTGACCGCTACGGTCGCAGGTTCGAATCCTGCCTCGGGCATGGATGTGTGTGATGTCCTTAGGTTAGTTAGGTTTAAGTAGTTCTAAGTTCTAGGGGACTGGTGATCTCAGAAGTTAAGTCCCATAGTGCTCAGAGCCGTTTGAACCATTTTTTGTGTTACTGAAGTAGCTTCAGCTCTAGGAGTTTTCAGACAGTATATTACGTCCACTGTTAGACAGAATTTTTAGATACACAGCGAACATCCTCTGCAAGGCGATCAACGTCACCGACCAGATCGACGGTGCAGTACCACGTTTCCCAGTTCTGTAACAAATGATATACGCACCACAGCTCGACAGATGGGGAAACAATCATAGTAAATGTGTTGAGTTCCTTCTTCTTGTTCTCCGGCTCTTTACTGTTAGTGCCGAACAGGGTGGAAGAGTTCGGTTTCTTGGGGCTACTCAGTACCAACCAACCTAGTGTGTCCGTCTAATAAACGGGGGAGCGATTTTGAGGAAAGCCACAGATGTTCTTCCAGTCTCAAAGCTAGATTAAGAGTAGGATTTAAGACAATGCGTTGATTTTATGCTTTTGCATTTTTCTGTTATTTAAAAATAATTTGACGGTGTCTAGTTGAATTTATTCTAGATAGATTCATTATCGCCGTCGTACTTAAGCTAGAGTAGAATATCATCACGACCTCGTCTAACGTATTTCTGTAGGCGTGGGCTGTCAATGGCAGGGCTGTTTGATTCATTTATACGCGTATTATTTCCTTTGTGGACACTATTTCGGCAACCACGCATACACATGTCATATGTACACTACAGCACTCAGGGATTTAGACGTGAAACCACTAAGTGCGAATGTTTTCATCTTTCGGAAACAAAAACGTTGAAATCTCCTTCTTCGTTCTGTAATTTACAGTGAAAAGAAACTAGTACATAATGCGTAGATCTCATTTCAAACATCTAGAGCAAGTAGCAAACAGAGCTATCCTTTTCGAAAGCAGGAATAAATATGAACAACACGATTAAATAAGAGCAACTTCTACAACGAGAAAATAACGGATTGTACGTCAGATTGTGAAGAGTTTTCTGGCAAGTACACACATAAATCTTGACTCAAATTCAACCCTAACAAAACCCACATGCATGCGACGGATCTCTCACAAGCGTTAAACGATTACAGACAGCGTGAATCCCACAACCGTAACCTATGGAGTTAGGACTCAGTTAAGCTACGAGATTTCCAAGATAATAGCGGCATAAGAAGATACCCTCATTCGACCTTGTCGAAGAGTGCGCAGGAACGAAGAAAGGTTCAGGGCACGCTGGTGCCAGTGGGGTGGGAAAGTGTCTCTGAAGGCGGAAGAATCAGCAACGATCAACAGCATGAGCATGCAGGTGCATTAAAGACACATTATGTGTATCCACAGGACAACTGGCCTGTAACTGGAAAAGTATCATGATGCTCTCTCCATTGGCGAAAGATTTCGGACTAATCCCCCATTCGGATCTCCGGGAGGGGATTGCCAACGGGGAGGTGACCATGAGAAAAAGACTGGGTAACCGACGAAAGGATACCGTTCTACAACGAGACGTGGAATGTCGGGCGTTTGAACGTGGTATGGAAGCTAGAAAATCCTGCCTCGGGCATGGATGTGTGTGATGTCCTTAGGTTAGTTAGGTTTAAGTAGTTCTAAGTTCTAGGGGAAAAAATTGTTCAAATGGCTCTGAGTACTATGGGACTTAACTTCTGAGGTCACCAGTCCCCTAGAACTTAGAACTACTTAAACCTAACTAACCTAAGGACATCACACACATCCATGCCCGAGGCAGAATTCGAACCTGCGACCGTAGAGGTCGCGCGGTTCCAGACTGTAGCGCCTAGAACCGCTCGGCCACTACGGCCGGCTCTAGCTGAAACACTCTACGCCCAAGATAAGAGACACCTCTCTAGCGCGAACAAGACGGCCAATGCCTCACACACGTAAATAGAATATTTGAGATCGGCACTGGTTAACTGACGAAGTGCGTACGCTAATGGCTGTCTTTGACCTTCGAATTCTTGGAGGAGGACGGCGGAAATTCCCAAAATAGATGTCAGTTTGTACAATGAATTTTTTATTGAAATCCGTCACTCCGAGAACCGGAGGATTGGCTATAGCTGCCTTAATGTGCCCAAACGTGGCTTCTTGGGAAGATCCCCATTCAAAACACACCCCTTTCCGGCGCAGTTCATTTAGAGGAGCCGCCAACTGAGCAAAATTAGGGACAAAACGCCTAAAATAATTCGCCATGCCTATGAACCTGGCGATCCCACGTTTATCAGTAGGCGGCAGGAGATCTCTCAATGCCTTAGTCCGCTCCTGGTCAATGCGAATCCTCCGGCCTGATACTAGGTGACCTAAGAAAGGTACCTGCTGCCTGTCTAGTGTCAACTTACTGGGTTTAACAGTTGAACCGGCTCCCTGCAATCTAGCAAAGACTTGCTGAATGTGATCCAAATGCTCCTGGAACGAACGGCTATAAATTACTAAATCGTCCAAATAATTATAAACACTCTAATTTCAAGTCTCCAAGAATATTATCCAGCAAACGAGTAAGAACGACTGCGCCAGTGGCCAAACGAAAGGGAACCCACCAGATCCCAATCAGTACAAAATGCGGTAACATGCTTACAGTCTTCGGCTAAGGGAATTTGATAATAGGCTTGATTCAAATTGAGCACAGCAAACCAATTAGCGCCGGCGAACCAAATAAAGGAGTTATGATCAGGTAGAGTAACTGGTTCAAGGGTAACCTTGGTGTTCATGCGCCGGTAATCAACCACAGGCCTATAATCCCACGCCTGATCCTAGGAACAAGGAATATGGGGGACGCATAAACAGATGTAGAAGGCCTAATAACACCTTGCTCAAGCATTTTAGATATCTTTGCTCTTAGTATCTTCATCTTAGGCGGTGAGAGACGGTATGAGGACTGCTTGACTGGAATATCCTCAGATAGGCGAATATGGTAGTTAAGAACATTAGTAACACCCAGTCCATCACAGAGAAGCTCAGGAAACCTTCCCAACAAATCAGAGGCCTGCTGTGACGACAGATGGGAGAGACCAAACTTATTAACATTAGTATCAACAGCCAGGATACCGGCATTTCGATGCTCCGTACGTTTAGCACATACACAAAATCCAAACTTCTGAGCAGAAGCGAACTGAAAGAAGGTGTGCTCGGAACAGTCCAAGACAAGACCAGTTTTATCGATAAATCAAATCCCAAAATCAAATCAATCGGGAGCTTCTTAACTAAGACCAAAGACAAGGGCAGGAGAAATTCCCAACCGAGATACATACTCGGACTCAACCATGTAGAGGCAACAGCTGTCCATTGGCAACCCGACATCTCTGCACCGGAGAAGGGACCGACCGAAGTCTCATAAGATGACCAAATTCAAGGTACCATTCAAAGCTCAACAACGAAAGAGAGCTACCAGAATCCAAAAGGGCACAAATAGGTTCGCCATCTACTCGAGAACAGATATAAGGCAAAGGCGGTGTGACGATGGCGCGGCGGCACGGGCACAACAGTGCTTAAAGGCTCGATCCCGAAGTCGCTGCCCAGCCCGGCGTCACTTATTCACACTGGGCGCGCGCGGTTGAACGCAAGAACGAACTAAATGACCTATCTGACCATGCCTGAAACAACGCCGCGGTTTCCTTTTAGCATCCTCAGCCGAAGTAGATAATTAGGAGTTTACCTTGACAATGCCCGCGGGCTGAACCTTACTCTTAGGGCACGCATCGTCCGCGAGTGGCAACGCAGATATCGCTACAACGGCGGCACGAAGTTTGAAGGAAGATCACGAAAAACAAAGTGCGACTTATCCGCCACCCGCATTCCCCTCAGGACAATAGAAACCAAATCCCGTTCTGGCAAATCGACTAACAGTGCCAAGCAGGCTGTTTTAACTCTGTCCACATATTGATGTAGCTCCTCTTTACCTTGCTGCATCTGGCAAATATAGCGACACTCGAGCTGCTTGCGAACCCCCATGGTCAGTCTTTCGTTAGTTACAAGATCCCTCAGTTGCTGCAAAGAAAACCCCTTGGCCATAGCTCGGGATACGAGGGTCCTAAATTCGCCTCTAGCTAATGGATACAATAGCGACAAAACTAGTCGATGCGAAATGCCAAAAGCAGCAGCGTATTGCTCAAGGCGAACTAGCAACCATAATAAGCTTTCAATTTGCTCGAGTCGATCTTTAACTAATTCGTGATGTTTCTAAGGAGGTGCACCAAAGGATTAGGCAATTTAGCAAACACTACGCCTAACTTGTCGGAAGAGACAAGAGCATCGCTCCGCCCCCCCCCCCCCCCCCCTGGAGATAGCAAGTCCCGCTCCTCGGTTCTTTTCGCATCAAGTTCTAAATATGTAAGCTTAAACTGCAATCCATTAACCAAAGACTCAAATTCGGCGGTTAATTTCTTATGACTATCCTCCACCCTTAACGCCCCTAAATCCGCTATCCGGTTGGTTAATGCATTGACTGTGCCTACACCCTGTCTGACTGCCACTAGGTTGAGTGCCCTCCATAAAGACTATGGTGTCCTCAAGGCCCCTAATGGCCTTAAACAAAAACTCAGTGGCTGCTTCTGTCTCATCCACAACGTCCGACCTGATGTGAACAGGCTGAAGAACGGTAGCACGCAAACGGCTGCTAAGTCCGGAACGCTACCCTCAGTAGGCTGGCGCCTTATCGCCAGCTCATAAATGAGGTGGTCCCTCCTCAACAGGCCGATCCCAGGGCACTGCCTGACCGCCATTACAATTAGTCACCTAAAACAACAAATAGCAAGACAATTGTCAAGTTACAATTCAAACCAACGGTAACCGTAATGGGAATATTACAATCGTAACAACTCTCTGCTACCACTGAGACGTGGGACTTAGGGAAAGCAGGAAAGGTGTGGAAGGGGCCTAATCAGTTACCGTTGGTTCCACTGAAAACATATACACTTTATTTTAAAAAACCAAAACTCTCAACAATCATTTTTTAAAAGATTTTACTACACTGGCTACTTGAAAGCCTTATTAGAAAAATTGCAAGTTATTGTCGGCTGAAAGCCACAAGCAATGTTATAAACAATTAACGGCCGAAGGCCTGATTTTTCAAAGGATTCAAAATTATTGGGGGCTGAAGGCCACAAGCAATTTTCAGAATACACAATGGCTTAAGGCCTGAATTACAAGTAGGGAAGGCAGTTGCATGTTAAAAAACTAAACCTTTTTAAAACAATCGCAACGAACTGTAACAGGCTATAGTGACGGTTGCAGGCCTTATAAAGAGAAAATTGAAAATAATTTGTTGGCTGAAGGCCACAAGCAGTGTTACAAACAATTAACGGCTGAAGGCCGGAATTACAAGTGGGGAAGGCAATAACATGTTAAAACATTAGTGTAAATTTAAAGCAATTATAACGACTTGTCGAGTGATCCACAGACAGTGCTTCCTGGATCGACCTGAGGAAGGTGACTGCAGCTGTGTAAGCGGTGAGACAGGCAGCCAAGAGTTGTACTCACGGAACAGGATGGCAATTCACAATAGGGGTAGCTTAAGCGCCGACCGTCCGACTAACCAATCCGCCTAACGTCCGATCACCGGTACAACGATCGAATATTTTTAGGCAAGGACAAAGAGACGGACAGCACCACGTCTTCAGAAACACACCCAAGGCCGAAGGAAACACTAGAACCAAGGTAGACCTCCCAAAAACATATGAACAGTACAATTCAAGAGGCTGTCTTACTACACGCCGTGTCGGACAGCATCAACACGACGAGGAAAGGTACGCTGCCGGAAAAGTACGCTAACCTCCAGGGCGGGTAACTGGGGCGTTAGCGGCCACAAGGCAGAATATACTGCCTGTTGCACTTCACTAATGACTATAATACTACATCCAAACTAACATCAAGAAGTAGAATGTGGCTAATAGCTTCCGCCAACCTGACAGACTGCACTTGTCGCGGCTGGTCTCACCGACCCTGGTAGCAACAACATGCAAACAACAGCGAGATCTCAAACAGTGGAGGTTTCAGTACTGGACACGGTTCACTCAACTTCAAATGTCCCGAGTTCAGTCGTCGGCTACAGCCCCTCGGTCCGACATTGCCTGCACGCCGCCAGCGGTCCTGGCCTGCCCACGCGCTGCAGACCTCCTCGATGTTCCGTCCCAGGCCGAAATTTCTAAGAATGTACGTTTGGAGCGCAGCATTGTGTGGTAGTGAAACATGGACTGCGGGAAAACTGGAACAGAAGAGAAACGAAGCATTTGAGATGTGGTGCTACAAATGAAAGTTGAAAGTTGGGTGGGCTAGTAAGGTAAGGAATGAGGTTCTGCGCAGAATCAGAGACGCAAGGAATATGTGGAAGACACTGATAAGGAGAAGGATCATAGAACATCTTTTACGACTTGAGGCACTGAAATGGCTCTGAGCACTATGGGACTTAACATCTGTGGTCATCAGTCCCCTAGAACTTAGAAATACTTAAACCTAACTAACCTAAGGACATCACACACATCCATGCCCGAGGCAGGATTCGAACCTGCGACCGTAGCCGTCTCGCGGCTCCGGACTGAGCGCCTAGAACCGCTAGACCACCGCGGCCGGCATGAGGCACTGACTTCCATGGTACTAGAGGGAGCTGTAGAGGGCAAAAACTGTAGAGGAAGACTGAGATCGAAATACATCCAGCAGACAATTGAGGACACAAATTGCAAGAGCTAATCTGAGCTGAAGGTGTTGTCACAGGAGAGGATGTTGTGTCGGACCACATCAAACAAGTCAGCAGACTGATGATTCAATCACGGCGCACAAATTTCACCAAGACGTAATAAGAGTATCAGAGTGGAAAGTGAGGATAGTCTTTTACCCCATCACAAATCATTGTGTATTGTTAAGGTCGTGCCACTAGCGTAGACGGGAACATACACTGAACAAAAATATCCGGACACCCCTGTGTAATGTAGAGTCGGCCACTAGGTGTCACGAGAGGTGGACTGCCACCGTATAAGTAGGCGGGGAGTACTGTGTTGTGAGCAGGAAGCGGTAACAGCAAAATGGGTCCGCCAGGACAGCTCAGCGGCTTCTAATGTGGACTATTCATTGGATGTCACCCGAGTAACAAATCAATGGGGACCTGCACTGCAACTGAGACTGAACAATAAATCGAAATTATTCTACACATCTATACAGTTGCTGATTATCACGAGATGAATATGTGAACTATAGTCGTCTACAGACGCCTATCTGCAGACGGTGATCAGAGGATGAAGCGGAAATGCTAAGGAACAATCCATGCTAGACCAAGACAAGGGGGACCTCATGTACTGTCGGACAGGGACCGTTAAGCAATTCAGAGGTTGGTTGTAACAAATGACATGAAATTTGTGGAAGGAAAGAATTCGAAATTCTTAAACTAAGGACGACACACACACACACACACACACACACACACACACACGAGGGAGGACTCGATCCTCCGACGGGGGAAGCCGCCGCGCGGACCGTGCCAAGGCGCCCAACACCGCTCGGCTACCCCGCGCGGCTTACCGGAAGGAGAATCACTCGCGAGCCCTAAAGTGCTACAAACAGTAAATTTACTGTACGTAGGGAGTTACAAAGACTTTATTACAATGGACCAGCAGCTCCCCATTTCTGTACTCGCTGCTAAGCGACGCTTGAGGTGCTGTGAAGAGCAACACCACTAGACAATTGATTACGAGAAACGGATGGTTTGGAGTGACGATTCACGCTATACCCTGTGGCTATTCGATGGCAAGTTTTGGATCTGGCGAATGGCTAGAGAACGTTTCGTACCACCATGTTCAGGGCCAACAGTGAAGTACTGAGCTGGTGTTACAGTGTAGGGGACTTGTTGGTGATTAGGGTGTGGTCCTCTTCTTGCGCTAAATAAAACGCTAAATACGGAAGGGATATGACATGTTACAACATTGTGTACTGCGTACAGTAGAGGAACAGTCTGGCTGGAGACTATTACCGTGTGTTTCAGCATGGCAGTGCACGATGTCTGCGAGGCAATGATTTACTAACAATAACATTCCTTGAAGCGGACTGGTCTGCCCAAAGTCGCGACCTGAACCCAATGAAATATCTTTGCACTGACTTAGAACGTCGACTTCGCTGCAGACCCCAGCGTACAAAGTCACTCTCTTTTCTGGTTCGGCTCTTGAGGAAGAATGGGTTGCCAATCCTCCACAGACATTCAGGCACCTCATTCTAGGTGTGACCAATACAGATCAAGCCATCGTAAAAGCGAAAGGTGGACGCAACCCATATTGATGTCGATTGATAGGTGTTTGGATACTTTTGACCATAAAGTGCAGACAGTAAACTAACACAAGCTTTACACACATTCATATACCTTGTACTGCCTGAAATATTCATCTCCTGACATTGGTTCCTTACCTCAGAATTGTCCAATTGTGTCTGTAAACTTTTGTTCCTACAGGTTTGGGAGACCCTGTAGATTCACTAACCAAGCTGGCATCTGTAGGTAGTCCTTGCTATCTGTAATACCCAACATGGCGGTGGGTCAACACAACAGCAACCACAGATGTACCGGAAGCTCAAAACATTCGTCGATTGAAATTAAAAGATGAAATGCATGGTGAATTTGCTGCCCATACCTGTGGGTTTTATGCAGCCCGCAACACCTTCAGATACCACTCCAAAGATTTTAATGTTCTATTGCTCGCTATGCACGAACCATTCGTTCCTCAGAAAAAAATGAACAGGACCTCTTTGTAGGAAATTTAATGTAACTACATTTTGTACTGGGGTACAATTAATGTAGCTACATTTTGTACTGGGGTACATTTTCGCTGGAAGCCGTAGTTTTCGCATTATTGAATAAAAACGTACAAAAATCACCTTCAAATGCACGTTTGTTTATTGTTATTATTATTTCTTTCTTTTCTCAGACGTTATGTCTGGTTAAAAATGGAAAGTGACGCGGACTTTGATCAAGCGTGACTTCCTTTTAACTGTACGGTATATGTTACATTGCATTTAGGAACTTACGGGTAATTGAACAAGTATCAATAATTACAGATTTCTGTAGTTGTATATATAAGTTTGGATGTAGCTGTATTGCTTTGCTGTACTGGTGGATATAGTGTGGTATGACTCCTGTTGTTGTTAGTATAATTTATTATTATTATTATTATTATTATTATTATTATTATTAACTTGTGGGCCCACGTAAGGTACAATCAATCAGTGTCACTTTTGAGGGTAGACCTTTCTGTGTGTCCTAATTTCTTTGTTCCTTTCAGAGTGAAGTCTCTTTCCTTTATCAGACCACAGTCATTCCAGTCCCTTTTGTAATTTCCCTCTGACCTACTTTCCAATCAAATATCTTTCGCCTGAGTGTTTTTCTATCTGTAACGTCTGCCTGAGCTATACCGGCTACTTTACGATCGTCCTTAATTGCAGTGTTCCATTTAATTGGCTCAGTTTTGGCCTTCTGTTTTCCTAGAATTCTACTATTTGTTTTGTCAACATAGTGGGTGCCATTCTTTTAATGTGCCCATGAAATTTTAGTCTTTGTTTTCTCATGGCACCATGTATGTATGTGTAATTTTCTGTTTCCTTATTACTTCTCAGCCTACAAGTTTACCCAGCATTAATTTTGGGGCTTAATATTTTCCTAATAATCTTTCTCTTTTTTTTTCTTTTGAATTTCTTCAATACCACTCTTTGTATTTGAAGTTATAGTTTCTGCTCCATAAACACATTCAGGTTTGATTACAGTGCTGTAATGCGTAACTTTACTGAATTTAGAAAGTGATTTTTATTATATTTCGTATTAATCTGAACGCAGTTGCCATTTTTTTGATAGCGAACTTCGTTTGCAGCGTTTCCAGTCCGTTTTCTTGTATGATTTGCCACAAGTATTTTAACTGAGAAACTATTTTTATTTTTCATATTTCGTGTTCAAAAACTTTGGTGCCTGTTTGTTGCATGTCAGTATATTCACCTTTTTTGAATTATATTTGTAGTCCTACTTTTTCCGCAACTTCTTGAAGAATTTCAATTTGTTTTCGAGCTGTAGTAATATCCCTAGTTAAATTGGCAAATTATCTGATAAGGCGAAGCCGTCTAATATTACTTCTACCTAACTTGATTGATTGATCTATATTTTGACTCGACTTCTGCTCTCTCCAATCTGTAACTAACTATTCCAAATAAAAAATAAATAAATAGTAATGGGGAGAGTCCATTTCCCTGTTGAACGCCAGTCTTTCTATCAAATGGTTCAGAAATTTCTCCCATGAATTTAACTTTGGAGCTAATGTTGGTTAACGTTTTCCCAATCATTTTTAGAGTTTTATTATCTAACCCTTGCCTTCTATTGTCTAGCCCTTGTTCCTCTAAAATTTGGGAAAGAGATTCAGGATCAAATGAGTCGTAGGCCTTTTTAAAGTCCACCACCGTACATACAGTATTGTCACTACAAATCTTTTGATGCCTAAGGATTAGTTTTAAATTAAGAATTTTTTCTGGGCAGGGTCTGTTAGGTCTAAAGCTTGCTTGGTATTCATCAATTTTAGGTTCTAACTGTCCTTGGGCTCGATCAAATAAACATTGCGAGAGAATCTTGTGTGTGACTGGGAGACGAGAGATTCGTCGGTAATTATTAACATCGGTTCTATTCCCTTTTTTATTCCGTGGAGGAATTAGGGCAGTTTTCCAGTCCTCTGGTATTTTCTCAGTTTGCCAGATATGTCCTGTTAGGTTGAGTGATCTCTTTTATAGTGTTACGGCCAGCTGAGTTTAGTAGTTCCGCAATTATACCGCCTTCTCGAGATGCTTTAATGTTTTTAAGTCTCTTAATATGTTTAGTCATTTCGATTTCGTCACGTCCTTAGAATTAGGATTGGTGGTATCAGTTTGCTGTGGTTGGAATTTATTCGCTGGTTCTGGACAGTTTAATAGTTTTTCAAAACAATTAGCAAGTACCTTATAATATTTCTAGTTGTTAAGAGCCAAACTGCTATTTTTATTTTTGAAGCAGTGACTTTGATGTTGGGAACCGGTTAGTTTTGTTTTGAATGTTTTATAAAAGTGTCTTGTATTGTTCTTTTGTAAGTCTCTTTCAGTTTCTAAAAGTTGGACATTTTCGTAGTTTCGTTTACTATGTCGGATTAAGTTAGTTTTTTTTTTGTTACAGGTAGGAAGGTGTTGTACCTATTTTCAGTTTTGTTACTATTCAATTTTTGAATGCTTCATGCCTAGCCTTAATTGCTGTTTCACAACCGCGTTCCACCTGTCTTTTGCAGCGAGTTAAGCTTTGTGCTGTTTTGATTAACTTTCTTTTAGGCTTTGCCAATTTTCGGATTGTTTTTTATCAAGTTCGCTTGTTAGTTGAGTTTATTTTAGCAGTGTCACGTTTTGGGATAACGTCTTATGTTTTGATGAGTTTTTGAGGCTGAAGTTTGACTTTTATTCGCGTTAAATAAGGGTCAGACTTTAGAATAGACCCTTTCCTAACTTGGACATTTAAAACTTCTTTGTAGGTACGGTATGAAATTGCTACATGATCGATTTGAAATTCCCCAATAAATGTACTGGATGCCTGCCAATTTTTTTATTTAGAAGAGCTCATTTTAAAATATGTTGACATGATTTTAAGATTATAATTTTGCACGTTTCAGCAAGTCTTTGGCCATTTTGGTTTGTCCATCTATGTGTAGGAAATCCACCCACCGTTTTCTTATATTTTTTCTCTTTACGTAATTGAACATTAAAATCACGTATTAAAATTTTAACATGGATTGAGGGAATTTTCGAGAGGATGCTTTTCAACGTTTCCCAAGTTACATTAACTTCTTCAGGTTTTTTACAGTTATCCTCACTGACTGGCATATGGGCATTAATTAAAGTGTATGCTTTATTTGCGCATTTAAGAGAAATTGTCATTAGTCTATTATTAATGGGTCTTACCTCCGTTATTGAATTCAAAATATTTTTGGCGACAGCAAAAGCAACTCCCAGATGTGGTGTATTACTAAGTTCTCTTTTATCAGTTTTCCTTTCAAAAAGACGATAATTGCAGAAAACTATGGTGTCATTGTTCGTCATTCGTGTTTCTTGAAGCGACAGAATTTGAATATTCTGTTCTTTTAATGTATCTCCAAATTTACGAAGTTTACTTGGCTGCAAAAGTGTTTGTATATAAAATGTTGCAAAAAATGTATTTCTTTTTAAGTTGGCCAGAGGACTCAAACTTCCTGTGTTGAAGGACACTGCAGTTTGATCTAGCCGCAACAGAGAGAGACAAGATGCTCCAGAAATATCACCTGCGGTATTACTGTGATTATCAAAATGCACCACGATGATTGTACTTGGAATCAGGCGAGTTGAGAAGACTCATTGAGTGGACTCAGAGTTTAAAGACTGGAAGGGTTGGTTCCAGAATATAAATTTCAGCCACACCGCTGGTGAAAAGACGCTGACCGCTCTGCTGCTTGCTACAAGACGGACGCCGAGTCTATAACCCTACCCATCTTATTGTAATTTAGTATACTTTTGCCCAAATAACAGAAAACCTGTCTCTCTGCTGTCATATATACTACACCCCAACAGAATAAATAATCTTGTTACGGGAAAAGCTACGTATGACCCTCTTACTAAAACTTAGTGTAGTTTCCAAATAAAGTACATTATGGGAGGATGGTCCTGTTAACACGAAAAGCTAATCAATAGAGTTACCCTGATGCAAATGAAGTTCGCTGTCGAAAGATGGCAACCGCATTCAGAGTAACACAAAATATCTATAATAGAAAATTACTTCCTAAATTCTGTAAAGTTACTCATTACAGCACTGTAATTAAACCTGAATGTCTTTAAGGAGCAGAAAATTTAACTTCAAATAGAAAGAAATTCAAAAGAAAGAAAGAAGGAAAGAAAGATTACTAAGAAAATATTAGGCCACAAAATTACTGATGGAGAAGCTTATAGGCTGAGAAGTAATAAGGAAATCGAAGAGTAATAAGGAAATAGAAGAGTACACAGACATACATTGTGACATGAGAAAACGAAGACTTAAATTTTATGGGCATATTGAAAGAATGGCACCCACTAGGTTGACAAAACAAATAGGAGAATTCTACGAAAACAGAAGTAAGGCCAAAACTGAACCAAAGAAATGGATTGCTGCGATTAAGAAGGATCTTAAAGCAGCCAGTATAACTCAGGCAGACCTTACAGATACTAAAACATTCGGACAAAAGATATTTGGTTGGAAACTTGGTCAGAGGGAAATTATAAAACGGACTGGAACACCGTGGTCTGATGAAAAAGATCTCATTTTGAAAGGATGAAACAAATTTGGACACAAAGGAAGGCCAACCATCAGATGCGACATTGATGGATTGTACCTCGCGTTGTCTTACTGGGCCCATACGTGAACAATAATAAGTGTTACCCTTTTTACAAGATGTGACCGTGTGTTGTGTCTAATGGAAAAGTAAACCAGACTATTCTATTCTTTTCCTAAGATTTTACCTAGCGGTTAAATTGAAACGCAGCATGAATAATATTATACTGAAGCTAGGACAACTCAGTTCCAAGTTCATTTAGTGGTTTAAAACATGTACTAATGGTCGCCAACCTATCCAGGCAATGAAACAGGAAAGTATTGGAAAAGCAGAAGTATGAATTTTGCCTACTTTCTTACTACTGTTTAATTTGGTTGTTCATATTAGATATTACTCCACGTTAACAATATTGCTGCAGACATTGGAATTTCTTTTTGACTACTACACCCTTATACATTACGTTTGTAAACGAAAAAACTCAGTAGATAAGGAAACCAAAAAAATTTAGCCAAGGGGATCTGTAGAAAAACATTTCCTATAATAAACAACTTAAATACTAAAATACTTAGATAATAAAGCACACTCTTTTTATACTGATCATTTCACTTCAAGAAAACCTCTTTCTCACTGGGATTTACTTTCAAAAACTATCATTCTTTAAACGAACTCCGTATAGTCATTTGCCAGATTCTAGTAACCTGGCTACACTCTGATTAAATCTTACTTAGCAAACTTTTACTATAACATTTTGCAATAGTTAAGAAGACACAAAAACAGTTGAAATGGTGCCTCTTTATATTAACTTGGCACTTCGTAAGTCTGTAAAATAGGACACTCGGATTCATCAAACACCAGGAAGGAACCCAATATAGATGTATGATTAGGATGAAATAACAGGGTGAACAGGTTTCTTTAAATTTCAAGAATGATTCTTAAAACAGTTTAAATCAATGGTTCACACTGTAAAAAACTAAATTTACTGTTAAAAAAGTCTGATCTGATAGCGGTAGGCTTGGGTGTGGCGAACAGTTATGGCGGCTACACTACCCACAGTACGGCCTGCAATTCTCTTGCTGCATGAGCTCAGTTTCTCTTCTTGGCATTTTGCAAATCTATATACAATGGCCTAACAACTCGCAGCTATGCCATAAGCCGTTTGCAGTCTCCATCCGAGGAATTTTATGCGAATTTGCAGGCAAAGCTTCTCCTGCTCAACAAAGGTGTTGCCTCAATCACTGCTGCCTAAAGACACAGTGTCTTACTTCCAGCGTTTGCTCTAGGTAGCGCGCCAGTTCACCCTTGCCACCTTTTCCATTCCCCAAAGCCACTTTCGTTTTAAACAAAAGCACACTGGTATTTACATAACACCTATTTCTTGTAGTGTTGCTAAGCGTGACCATTTCTTAAATTGTCAGATTTACATTAACATGAACAATTTATACACAAATATTTTTAAATACGAAAGGTCATCAGATGATGATTTAACATAATAAACAATTTACATACATTACTCATATACAACACAAAGAACTTCAACCTCCAGTGCAGTACACTTTACTTTATATATAGTATCAAGATGCGAAAATTTTACAGCAAAAAACTTATAAAAATTTTAATGAACCACAAACAAATATTTTTATAAGTCGATTTGTTTTTGTTTTGCCTTGGTCCGAAGACTGCTTATTCTGTATTCGCAGCTGTCCACCGTAACTGATGGAACGTTCACTATCCATCACCTGTGACCCTTCCAATATCTGAGGCAAGGTCGGCTTCTTAGACTTTTAGTTACAAAGTCTTGAAGCCTGGAGCATGTTTGTTTATTTTTAATTATTCGAAAACCATGGCCCCCGCGAAAGTGTAGCCCCAGCACGTAATGTAACTACTTTTAAGTTTCCTGGGAAAAGGTCGTGTTCATATTTTCTATAGGACTAACAGTCTGCACATAGCAAGCGAGAGAATATGAGAATCTCGCCGTGATTTTTGAAGGTGTTGCGTGTTGCATAAAATCGATAGGTAGGGGTAGCTGAATGACCCTGTACTATTTGTCACTTAAAAGACGAAAATCATCTCTTTAAAATGAAGTTATGCTTTCAAGTCCTTAACAAAGATTTCGTTCTGTAGTGACAGTAAGTACACTCTATTCACAGATGCCAGTAAGTTTCCTTTTGGAATACAACGTACCCTCTGCAGAAGGCATAGTTAAATCAGTATTAACGAAAGAGGTCTTACGTATGTAAGTTTGAATACCATCTGTGGTGTGCAGAGTTAGGCAGGGAGGACCCCTATGCTACTTTGATTGTCTATTGTCTAGAGTCCCGTGTGGTGTGCAGTCAAGCGAGACGGCAGCTATTAAGTAACGCTCCAGTGACCACTGGAATGCGTTCCCCTTCTTCTATCGAACATGCGGCACACGATAAAAGAACGAGCAGGAGTTGTCTGGCTTGTCCAGGCTGCATTTCGGTAGTATACTTTTACCTGCCATGTAGCTGGGGGGACAGCGTGCGGCGTCTGAGAGAGCTCGGCGTGTGCTTTGGACAGTTTGTAGGACAGGTGGTGGTGGTGGTGGTGGT
This sequence comes from Schistocerca piceifrons, assembly GCF_021461385.2. Classification (NCBI taxonomy): domain Eukaryota; kingdom Metazoa; phylum Arthropoda; class Insecta; order Orthoptera; family Acrididae; genus Schistocerca; species Schistocerca piceifrons. Next base: position 403,031,066 of record NC_060144.1, on the reverse strand, counting down.
GGTGGTGGTGGTGGTGGTATTGATTTGTTGTAATCACTCAACGGACTGCTAGGATTCAACTCTCCACGGTAATCTAGTCTGTCAAGCCCTCTTGACCTTTGCGTAACTACCGTAACCTTCATAGCTTTGAACGTACGGTATTTCATCTCTGATCTCCCACTGTAAATTTTACCCTTCACTCTTACCTCCATTACCAAATTAAGTATTCCTTCACACCTCAGGTTGGTGTCGTATCGGTGGATCCCTTCCTCTGTTAATGTCGTAAAGCTTTTTCTCTCCCGTTCGAGCTAGAGTCTCTTCGTTAGTTTATGAATTTCCCCATCTAAACGTCAGTATACCTTCGTAGCACCAAGTTTCAAAAGCTTCTATTCTTTCCTTCTCCATGTTTCATTTTCATATGGGACTATAGAGCAGGGCTTCCCAACCTTTTCAGCTGGCGGACCCCTTCTACAGTCGAAAATCCATGGCGGACCTCTAGTCAGTCAAAAGCACGGTAACTTTAAATTTCAGAGCGAAACCCATGGGAACTGAAAGCTTCTTAATGTTAGTGTCATGTTCCCAATGACCCCCCTCCCCCCACTCCCTGAAGTATCAATAGTCTTTGGAGCTTCTTGTGATTGGTCTTGCTTTGGTCGACCTCCCTCCTCTGTCATTTCAACTGGAAACTTCCCTTGTTGTGAAGGCGATGGAAGAACCGCACCCTTCATCAATGATCCCGACTTCAGCGACGGATCCATGTTAGAAGTAATAAACTGGTCAAAAATCGACTTATGCAATAATTAGTGCACTGACAAAGCAAGTTTAACATTGAACGATGCCTGGGGCCGCATACGTGCCATTTAGCGCTGTGATTGGTCGACAAAGCTCGCTCCGCGCATGCGTGAAAGGTTTCAACGCATCTAGCGCCGTGAGCCGGGGCACAAAAGACCCCCGAATTGTTGCGAAACAGTCCATCAGAGAAGCTGCATTCTCCGGCATTAAACTGTGTATGCGTTCTCACTTAGGAACCGCAAAGACTGCTTCGGAATACGACCTGAATAAAAGTACACACGTTTTTCACACGAAAAAAATAGCGATGAATTTGATTTTCACAATTTTATTCAATAATTTTACTCACTTTACACGATTTGGTGAAAGGTGGCCGCGGACGCCCTAGAAAGAGCCGTCGGACCCCTAAGGGGTCCGCGGACCACATGTTGGGAAGCCCTGCTCTAGAGAAATAGTTTCAGAAAATACTTCTTGACACTTAAATTTATATTCGATTTAATTTTTTTTTTTTTTTCAGGAGAGCTTTTCTTGATATTGCCGCACTGGATTTTATATCCTCTTTACTTCTACCGTTGTCAGTTATCTTGTTGCGAAAACACTAGAATTCCTTTCTACTTTTTGCGTGCCGTTTTTCCCAACTGCACTAAATTGTATTACACATTTTTTGATGTTGGTCTTGTGATGCGTTTTCAAAGACCAGATACGCTATGTAAAGGCGACATAGACTACCCTTCACTTTTTCGTTCCTCGTACAATCCGCACTTGGCAAGGTGTCAGCAATTATTGTGGTCCACACGCGCGAGCTCTGTCAGATCAGAGATTTGTAACGTTTTGCACAAGTAACCAGAAATGAATCACTTGCCAGTCACGATTTTGTCAGTATTTGATATAACTTTGTCGGGAAATGTCGTCTTAAGTGTTAAGTTTCTTCATCAAAGCTGATAAATAGTTTCAGTATTCAGAGACAAAACACTCTACAGTAAACCTTGAGCTCATTGCTGGACTAAGTCCCTAATCCGATCTTCAGCTGATTACGGATACCAGTTACCAGTTACTTGGCGCTGTTTCGACTGCACATGAAGTTGGATTCCTCCTATACGTCGGACATGGGGCCTTAAGATGGTGTGGTGAAACTCCGAAACTTAAGTTCAACGTATAGACGGTTGAGGGTATTTTTAATTTTAAAATTTTAAGTCACTAATACCTGAATACCTATTTCGTGGTTATTTTGAAAAAAATGATTCATTGTTGTTCATTTTGCAGATAAGATTAAATATTATCTGCATTTTCATATTTTCTAAAACTGAGAAAGTATTATTTATTAACTTTTATTATTCTTGAATTTCTTAGTAGAAGGATAATATTTGCACTTGTCTACAAAGTAAAAAAAACAGGAAACATTAAAATAGTAACTGAAGAAGATTAACTGCAAATAATGACGACCTTTATGTTACGATTTAGATATGTTACAGCTGTATCTTTCAGGAGGCTGCTATATTTGTGCGCGATCTGTGTTCAGTCTATGAGAAACGGGTCTATGAGATAAAGGTTCACTATCCCACACAATACGTTTACACTCAATGGACGCTGACGTTCCATCCGACGAAGCCAACGGGGATTGTCAACAGGTCAGTAGTGCATGTTTCGGTGCCTTACATGACCATGATCGGTAAATTTGACTACATCGCTAAACAAGATACATGATACGTCTGGAATATCCAGCTTTGATGCGATATACAGAAGTTAACGCGATTTTATAATCGTTTCCGTGCAGCTCTTGATGGATTGTTGTGATACGGATGGAACTTACGTCGATGGACATAAATAGGACACTTGCCCGACACACATCATTTCCTCGGGCGATTGCGCGGGAGCTAAAACGCAGATCAACTGCAACTGCAGCAACAACATTAATTTCCTCCTCTTCTTTCCTTGTGTTAGGTCCTCTAGGTGCTACACTACCACTTTAACGAAACTCGTTGAAGAGGATGAAAAATAATTGCCGATATGGTTGACGTCTGGTGGGATATCATTCCGCATACATCATGCAAGAAAGAACTGCATTCTTCCTACAATCTCCGTACACCAAGAAAATGTCGGGCTTATCTGCATCGGTAAATCCAATCGCCCAATTGCGACCTACTATTTGGACTGTCAGACACTGACTAGCAAGCACACTGTAAGCAAACATAACATCATCGTACCTAGCAACTACACAGTCCGAATGGTACAAACAAGTGTCATTGTGGGAACTTTTCAAAATACAATAACTCTTAAACGACTCGCACTAGAATCCTGCAATAACCAAAACCGAAATTTTAATTTATCCTAATTTAAGTTTGTTAATGTCAATAGGCATTGTTCCAGTTAAAATTTGTTTGTTTGCACAAAAATACACTTTCTAAGTATTATTACAGTCTGCCTATTGGCTAACGATACGATGCCCTGACTATCAATCCATTCTGTAAAAACCGCAAACCAACAGCACTTCCCATTCCCATATTATTTGCGTTGCAAGTTTCAGGTGATTCGCCCTGTACGTAGTAAGTGGTTCATGATAACCAAATAACTGATGGCACAAAACTCTATGGCTCAAAAATGCTTTGAGATATCTTGCCGTAAGGGCTCTGTTCATTCAGTCATCGACATACTTACACTATATGATCAAAAGTATCCAAACACACCCAAAAACATAAGTTTTTCCTATTAGGTGCATTGTGATGTCACCTAATGCCATGTACTCCATATCAGCCACCTCAGTAGTCATTAGGCATCGTGAGAGAGCAGAACGGGTCGCTCCGCGGAACTCACGAACTTCGAACATGGTCAGGTGATTGGGTGTCACTTGTGTCATACGTCTGTACGCGAGATTTCCACACTCCTAAACAGCCCTAGGTCCACTGTTGCCGATGTGATAGTGAAGAAAACATCAAGGGACACGTACCGCGCAAAAGCGTACAGGCCGACCTCGTCTGTTGACTAACAGAGACCGCTGCCACTTGAAGAGGGTCGCAATGTGTAATAGGCGGACAGTTACCCCGACCATCACTCAGGAATTCCAGACAGCACCAGAATTCACTGCAAGTACTGTGATAGTTAGGCGGGAGGTGAGAGAACTAGGAATTCGTGGTCGATCGGCTGCTCAAAAGCCACACATTACGCCGTTGAATGCCAAACGACGCCCCGCTTGGTGTAAGGAGCGTAAACATTAGACGATTGAACAGTGGAAAGACGTTGTGTGGAGTAACGAATCACGGAACACAATGTGGCGATCCCGCGGCAGGGTGTGGGTATTGCGAATGCCCGGTGAACGTCATCTGCCAGCGTGTGTAGTGCCAACAGTAAAATTCGGAGGCGGTGGTGTTATGGTGTGGTCGTGGTTTTCATGGAGGGGGCTTGCACTCCTTGTTTTGTATGGCACTATCACAACACAGGCCTACATTGATGTTTTAAGCACCTTCTTGCTTCCCACTGTTGAAGAGCAATTCGAGGATGGTGATTGCATCTTTGAACGCCTGTTCATAATTCAACGCCTGTGGCAGAGTGGTTACACGAAAATAACATCTATGTAATGGACTGGCTTGCACAGAATCCTGACCAGGATCCTATAGAACACCTTTGGAATGTTTTGGAACGCCGACTTCGTGCCAGGCCTCACCGACCGGCATCGATACCTCTCCGCAGTGCACCACTCTGTGAGGAATGGGCTGCCATTAGCCAAGAAACCTTCCAGCACTTGATTGAACGTATGCCTGCGAGAGTGGAAGCTGTCATCAAGGCTAAGGGTGGGCCAACACCATACTGAATTCCAGCATTTCCGATGGGGGGCGCCACGAACTTTTAAGTAACTGTCAGCCAGGTGTCCGGATACTTTTGATCACATAGTGTATTTATTTTGTTTTTAATCTTATCCCAAGGTAAGAAATAACATGATGTTCCCCTTTAATCTTGTCCAGTAATTGCCTGACTTGAAGGGAGACATTAAAAATTGTACAGCTTCGACTACCTCCACACGCTATCCATGCCATCTCTGTCTGTCCGCCGCTGCCGCCACTTTGTCGCTTACGGCAGCAGTTCCCAAAATATTTTCGGCGGAACTTGAGGATCCCTTGAAAACCCAGTGGGATTTCTGCGAAAGAATAATACATAAAATTTAAAACTAAATTTCGGTGAAGCCAAATGTAGTAATAAAAGTCGGCATAGGGCCTACAGGGAAACAAGCGTACGGCACCGCGAGTTTATAGCGACGCTGTAAAGAAGAAAAGTAAATAAACGCGTAGTATGTTTTTAGTGGTTGGAAGCGCAGCAGTGTCTGGGAAGGATCCGAGGGCCATGAGTGGTTTCCTAAAGATTCTACGACGCACGAGGATGGCTGGCGCCGTTCCCTTCCAGGAAAACGTACGCAGCACGTAAAACGAAAGCGGAGAGGCGAGGAATGGTGCGAGGCGTAGGATCTGCGATATAGGCTAACCACGTGCTAAGTCAGGTGTCACATGTCACATGTTGCTTGTTCTGCGCCTGTAGTGTAACGGCATCGCCACACACTAACCTTTCAAAAAAAAAGGGGATACGATATACAGGGTAACTGTTGATATCCGACAGAATACTTCTAGGCACATTCATAATTTAGCTCTAACGGACCATTTGGTTCATATGCACTCTGCGTCAGTTACATAGTTTCACAGACTGTCGTAACAAACTCAGAACTTATAGAAAGAAAGAACAAAACGAAAGTAGTTTATTGGATGGACATCCACAGCCAAATTTTTCCATGTTGAATAAAAATCGCTGCAACTATTGTAAATCGTTTATTAAAGGCACGACACATTTCGTAAATTAAATTAAATCATCAGGTGCAAATACACTCGAGCGGTTCTAGGCGCTCCAGTCCGGAACCGCGCTGCTGCTACGGTCGCAGGTTCGAATCCTGCCTCGGGCATGGTTGTTTGTGATGTCCTTAGGTTTAAGTAGTTCTAAGTCTAGGAGACTGATGACCTCAGAAGTTGAGTCCCATAGTGCTCAGAGCCATTTTTTGCAAATACACTGCCGGAAAAATATTAGTACACCCTTTGAGGCCCTCCAATTCACAGTATTTATTGTTACAACAGCACATATGAAATAATTACATTTGCAGATCAACAGCACAAGCGGTGCTGAGGTACCCCATATTTTCCCATGCTGAAACACCAATGTTATAAGGGTCGTTCAATAAGTAATGCCCCACATCTTTTTCTCAGAACGTATTTATTGTTATAATCCAGAATTTTTTTGCAATATACATCAACATGTCTTGTCCATGTTCTATTTTTCTACGTAGTCTCCATCACGTTCTATGGCCATACACCAACGTTGTGGATTTCCTGCTGGTAAAAGCTCTTTTCCTGTAGGCGTAACCATGTTTTCAGTGCATGACTGACACTCTCGTCACATTCAAAGTGCGTTGCACGTAGACAATCTTTAAACGACCCAAAGAGTTGGAAGTCCGGGGATGCCAGGTCTGGACTGAAGGGTGGATGAGGCACTGATGTCCAACCACATTTTGCAATATGTTTCCGGATTCTCAGACTTTTGTCGGCGAGCATTATCGTGTTGGAGCAAGATTTCTGCTTTGTTCTTGTCCTATCGAACACGTCCGGACGGTTCTTGAGTTTATTCAGTCTTCACGTATGCCTCTGAATTGATGGTTGACCCTCTTGGCATCACATCCACGAAAATGACGCCATCAGAATCGCAGAAGATTGTCACCATGAATTTTCCGGCAGAGGTTGTTGTCTTGAATTTCTTCTTTTGTGGTTAATGAGGATGGTGCCACTCCATGAACTGCCTTTTTGTTTTCGGCGCAAAGTGGTACACCCCGCTTTGGTCCCACGTAACGATCTGCGACAGACAGGCCTCTCCGTCGGTCTCAAAACGCTCCAACAATTTAGATGAAATGGGCATTCTTTGAGTCTGGTCCGCTGCGAGCATTCGTGGAAGCCATCGTGAGCACCTCTCTGAATATCCGAGAGTCTCGATCATTGCAGACGCACTTCCAAAGCTGACCGACAACTGTAGAGCCAACTGTCGAGTTGTGATGCGCCGGTCGGCACGAATAATGGCATCTGCACGAATAATGGCATCTGCACGATTTAGCATGTCTGGTGCAGTGGCTGTGACAGGACGTCCCGAGCGTGGCTGATCAAGGTGCTCGTTTCTGCATTTCCTGAGGCTGTAACTTTACCCATTGCCCAACTGTACTCCTATCAATTGCAACATCGCCATACATTGCACAAAAACGTTTATGGATGTTTTCGTGCACATAAGAATTCAATAACAGCACGCTGCTTGTAACATGGGACGCGTGTAGATGCCATTTGACGTTGTACTACGGCTCTGCCATTTACCGGAACGGTTCGAAGCTTCACCGGCGTATAGAACAAACATCAAATGTGAAACACCAACAAGGACGTTTGTCTATGTATATTAATGGCTTTTTGTCCGTACCCGGTAGCTCAATGGTCAGCGTGACAGATTTTCAAACCTCTGGGCCCGGGGTCGATTCCCGGCTGGGTCGGGGAATTTTCTCCGCCCAGGGACTGGGTTTAATGCTGTCATCATCATCATCATCATCATCATCATCATCATCATCATCGACTGCAGGTCGCCGTAGTGGCGTCAAATTGAAAGCCCGGCACCCGGAGAACGGTCTGCCCGACGAGGGGGCCTAGCCATAGATTAAACAAAATAAATGGCTTTTTAAAAAAGTGTGGGGCATTACTTATTGAACGACCCTCGTAGTACCTGGTGTGCCCTCCAAGGGCAGCAATGCAGGCGCTGACTCTGGCATCAAGTCGATCGTACAGATGACGATTACTGTCCTGGGATACTTTATGCCACGCTCTTCCACTTCTGTAAGAGATGATGGTTGATGAGTCTCATGGCTCACTTCTTGTCCTGTCGCATCCCCGTATGGTTCCACAAGCTGCAACATCTAGACATTGTCATACGTTAATGCTAGTAATCGAAAAAGTATGCAATTATTAGTAACTTACGTAATGAGTACTACAGACTTACGAAATAGTGATAACAGTAACGATCTGTTAAAAATAATTTAGTTTGGTGACGAAATGCAATTCAGTCCTTTTGCTTCTACTCCCCAGATAATTACATTTTACTCCTCACGGGGTAATTGCCCCCAGGTTGGGAACCTGTGTGGTTAGTGTCGCCTGCCTGCCCCCTACCAACTGAGAAAACTACGCTTACCTGATGCGGTAAAGATAAACAGTCCAGCGAAGTAATATTGAATACACTGTATATCATCCGCCTCGAATAACTAGCCCGAAAACTTAAAGCGAAAGGAATATTTTAGACTTTCCGGCTACAGTCACATCCGATCTTGTAGTGAGTGTAATCAGTGAGAGAAGAATAGCACCTGTGATGCTAGTTCAGTAACAGAAGTCAGAAAGGCAGAAAGGCCATTGAGAAACGTACAGGAGTATTTGTGTTTGGTCGAACTAACAACATTTAGCTGAGATTTGTCAGAAGCAGGACAATTTTAGTTAAAGCTGACAGAAGATATAAATTACGCTCTAGATACGTGTCAACTAAAGTAATGAAAGGTGCCAAAAACCCACCTTGATTTAATGTTACTATAAGGGGAATGTTGCGGAAACAGACTGTAACTCTCTCGCTACAACACAAGCGGCAGGAAAACTGAATATTACATTATGCGTTTAAAAATGCCTAATACTGTACAGGGATACCATTGGCATTCGAAACATCTTCCAGTCGCCTCGTAATGGATAAATATAGATCCTGTTCGGTTTTCAGGGGTCTCTTACACCACTGTTTCTGGAAAATACTGCAAGTTCAGGTAACGATGTTGGAGATGGATAGCGATCACACATGCTTCTCTCCAAAACAGATCACAAAGGCTCAATAAAATTGACATCTGGTGGCTGTATTGGCCAGGGGAGATGTGTCAATCCATCCTCGGGCTCAGAACACCAATCTTGTGTGAACAGAGGACCTCTCGTTTCGGAACACATCATTGGCAGTCGGGAACAAACATTGTACCGTGGGATGGACCATATCAGCCAATATTGCCACATAATTCTTGACAATAGTGCGAAATTGTCGAATAACTATGGGGCCCACGGAATAACATACTGTTTTGAGCCATCAGTCTTCTGACTGGTTTGATCTGACCCGCCACAAATTCCTCTCCATCTCAGAATCTCAGAGTAGCAATTGCAACTTACGTTCTCAGTTACTTGCTGGGTGTATTCCAATCTCTGTCTTCCCCTACAGTTTTTACGCTCTACAGCTCCGTCTAGTGCCGCTGAAGTTATTCCCTGATATCTTACCAGGCACTTATCAGTCCACCCAATTTTCTCATTATTCTGCAGCACTACATCTCAAATACTTTGATTCTCTTCTGTTCCGGTTTTCCCGCAGTCCATGTTTCACTACCATACAATGCTATGCTCCAAACGTACAGTCTCAGAAATTTCATCCTCAATTAAGTCCTATGGTTGATACTTGTAGAGTCCTCTTTGCAAGAGGGTCCTCTTTTTGCCAGTGCTAATCAGATTTTAATGTCGTCCCTGCTCCGTCCATTATGGGTTACTTTGCTGCCTAGGTATCAGAATTTCTTAACTTCGTCTACTTCCTGATCCCCAATTCTAATGTTAAGTCTCTCGCTGTTCTCACCTCTGCTACTTCTCATTACTCGATTTTCTCTCAATCCATACATTGTTCTCATGAGACTGTTAATTCCATTCAACAGATCCTGTCATTCTTCTTCACTCTCACCATGATAAGGCTGCCCAGATCATCAACGCACCCGGAACATGTTTCGCAGTTGGGATGTAAACACAGCCAGAAGTGGGAAACAGTGTGAAACATGACTCATCCGACCAAACGACATGCTTCCATTGCTCCACAGTCCAGGTTTCATGGCTGCCGTGTCGCGTTTTTCTGCTACGTGCATTTGCATCACCGGCAAGTGAGTTTGGAATTTCATCTCCTCCTGCAATTCCCTCCTTATTCAGCTCGTTTCACATTCAGTGCTGCCGAGATCTTCGCAGCTGTCGTCAGGTTATTTCTCGTCACAGTACTCTTCAATGACCGTTCGTTACGATAACCCAACACTCTGTTTCATGCTCGTTGTGACTTAGTGGATATTTTTCCGCTTTCCCTGCAGACCGCATAAATGTTGGATACTGTGCCTCACGAAACACTTGTGCTTCCTAGGTTAAGAAGCACATAAAATACGAGCACCGTCAGTTCGCCCACTTTTGAAGTCCCTTACCTAGGACATAAAACAGAACTACACAGACCACTGTTCTGACCACGATTGACACTTGCAACATACTCGTATTAATGATATTGCACAGGCCTCGGTCGTGGTCGAAAACAACAGCGCAATCTGCAAGCTTGGGCAGCATCTGCATTTACGTTCAAATATGCATTTCTCCCGGTGTTTAATTTTTTTTTTTCGTTAGGAGTGCTCCGAGCAAGTGTGACAATACCACTCTTCTTCTCTACATAAATAAAAGATGACGGATTTGTTTGTCAATGACGCTCTAGTGTATGAGAAAATGCCGTCGTCGAGTATATAGAATGATATGGAGACAAATTCCACTTGATCTGATGAACGGCAGCTTGCTCTGAATGTGCAAAAAGTGTAAGTCTATACAGATTAGTAGGAAAAACAATTAAGTTGTGTGCTGCTTGGGCGCAGTCCCGGCGGTTAAATGTCTAAGCATAAAGTAAAAAAGCGAAATAAAATGAGTAGACGTGTAAGGTTGGTAGTAGGGAAGGTGAATTGTCCATTTCGGGTTAATAGGAGAATTCTAGGAAAGTGTAGCTCATGTGCAAGAGACCACATACAGAAAACTTGTCGACCCATTCCTGAGTACCGCTCGAGTGTGCGGGATCCCCATTAGGTCGGATTAAAGGAAAACGTGGAAGCAGTCCAGATGCCTGTTGCTAGATTTGTTAGTCGTAGGTTCGATCAGCACACTTGTCTTGCGGAAGTGCTTCGTGAACTGAAATGGGAATCCCCGGTGGATAGAACATGTTCTTTTCGGAAGTTTACACAACTGGTATTTGCGAAAGACTAAAGAACGACTCTACTGCTACCACAGACATCTTACGCAAAGACCGAGAAGACCAGACACGAGATATCAGAGCTCGTATAGAAGCAACAGGGAGTTGGTTTCCGTTGCTACTTTCGAGATTTGCGAGAGAACAGGAAATTTAATGACTACCTGTGGTACAAGGTACCCTCCGTCATTCACCGTATGATGGGTTGTTGGCTTGAGGAGTATGTATGTGGAAGTAAATGAGATTAGTGGTGTGGGGCAATCAATAAATAATGTAACACTTTTCTTTTTCTCGGCCAGTTTCGGCTGAAAAAAATGCGGAATTTGCTGTAGGACTTCGTGAAATATTCCGGCATCAGCCCCTCTAATTTTATGAAGTTCCGATAGGTGCCGGCGCTACATGTAGCCGTCAAAATACCGTCTGTAACCGAGGTGCGTTCCAAGCAGAGAGCTGTCACAGAGTTTCTTTTGGCGGAAAACTGGAGCATCGCAGATATTCATAGGCGCTTGCAGAATGTCTACGGAGACCTGGCAATGAGTAAAAGCACAGTGAATCTTTGGGCGACGCGTCTGTCATCTTCGCAACAATGTCGCGCAAACCTGTCCGATCTCCCGCACGTCCGCTGGCCGCACATCTCTCTGACTCCTGCAATATTGACACGTGCGGACACTCTCATTCGAGGTGGTCGACGGATGCAAACGAAATTCTCCTTCTCAATGACAACGCAAGGCCTCACACAAATAGCCGGCCGAAGTGGCCGTGCGGTTAAAGGCGCTGCAGTCTGGAACCGCAGGACCGCTACGGTCGCAGGTTCGAATCCTGCCTCGGGCATGGATGTTTGTGATGTCCTTAGGTTAGTTAGGTTTAACTAGTTCTAAGTTCTAGGGGATTAATGACCTCAGCAGTTGAGTCCCATAGTGCTCAGAGCCATTTGAACCATTTGAACCTCACACAAATCTCCGCACCCGACAGGAACGTAAAATCTTCATTGGACTGTTCTCCCTCATCCAGCCTACAGCCCCGATCTTGCACATTTCGACTTCCATCTGTTTGGCCCAACGAAGGATGTACTGCGCGGGAAACAATGCGTGGATGATGGGGACGTCATTGGTGCAGCAAGACGTTGGTGCCGATGTCCACCAGTAGAGTGGTACCATGCAGGGATACAGATCCTCTGTAATGCGCCAAAGTGTCTTCAACCCGAAAAAGCGCGTCGCTTCTTTGTATCTCCTCAACTTATTATCGATTTGTATGTGCTAGAAGAATGAGATAATGTTGTTTACATAGTTTTCGTAAATTTTTGTGTTAAAATGTTGTAGACATGTGACACTTTGTGGTCGACAAATGCAGTGTCCTGTCAAGTCAGCGAGCTTGCAACGCCCAGCAGATTGCTGAATCACTGCGTGCGGTAATGCTACGATGCAGCTGGCCACTACGAACATTCGCCGGCGACTGCAAAGAAGTTACAGTTATCGTTAAAGAAAGAATTAGCGTGATATGTTTGTTCGCAGAGAATGGTTCTTGGCTTGTCCTTTTAGAATTTGAATAATGGTATCAGAGTATCGTTAGATTAGTGAGCTTCGAGAGAGATTATCTCAAGAGTCAGATGAGATCGGCTCACACGTGCGCTCCATGAACTAATCTGCAGTGGGGATAGAAATAAAATGTATTCAAAGCAGCTCTAAGTCGTTTAGCGAGTTTTTTTTTGCGAAGATTATCGGCTTATGTAGGAAATAATTATTTCGCCGATTTTTGGTAGTGTGTAGACTCACAAGGCATAGGAAGAGCTCCGATTCATTGAAGTGTGATATTATTTTCTCGTAGTTGTGATTAATTGTGCGTTGTGCTGTTTAATAACCACGCGATGGTAGACGAACTGTATTTCAATACTGTCGTGAGATTTCCCGTTGGATGGTGTACGTGAAGAGACGTGTTCACGCGAAGCCGTTGTGTTGTGTTGTGGTTGAGGATTAAAGCACTCACTAAGGGATAGTAGCGTTGCATTGTATTACTGTGGTTGTATAGGTGTACGCTAGCACTAAGGAGTAGTGATTTAGCGATATATGAGTTAGGATTTATTGTGTGACTTCGGCGTGAGCGTCGCAATGTAGTAAATCCAGGAAATCTCGCTGGATGCACTGAATGTGTAGTCTTCATAAAGAGAACGGTCGTCCTACGCAGTAGCTGTGTGTTGAGAAAGCATCAGAAATTTAGTGAGAATGTGATAGCTTTTCCCTTTGGCCTTAAACGACAAATCAAGAACCATTTAGTAAAGAACACGCTAATTCTCTTTGTCTGATTATTTGAAGTTCAGAAAGCTGAAAAGTGGCGGTGACACTTCGGTTTTTTGTTTTATTTATTTTTTGTTAAATTTCCGTTTAGGGAGGGTTTTGAATAGTGAACCAACACTGTTAAAATAAAACGCTGACTTGTACATATACATGATTCAATTGCAGGAAATAAAGAAAACTGTTTTAAACTCAAAAAGTCATTACTCGAGTTATCTTTTTATCCCCAAAACTATTACAAGAAAAGATAACGAAAGGCTTATTTGAAAGCACACTAATACCTGGAATATGTCTTCTCGGAAAAAAGTAAAGCCAAAAAGTAAATTCAATGGCCAATAAAGTAAAAGACTGGAATATTGGTGATAGCAAAGTTCAAAGGAATGAAAGAAAAGGAATAATATTTTTCAGTTAAGAATTGTAACGGAAAGAAAGATAATAAATGAAAATTAGTCCCTTTAATTATGAAAGATTGAGATTAACGAAATAGTTTGTGATAAAATGTCAGTAGTCAAGGATATTATTATAACAGGGCGCTACTTATACAAGTTACCGTTGATTGACAACGATGCATAAACTGTATAAAATCATGTCTTTGCCTTGTAAACGTGTCCACCAATATAGGTTGCTGTTATTGCTAGAGTAAATACATCATTCCTACTCGCCGTAGCTTCTAGCATTTAGTATTTTTCTGGTGCTTGATGCTAGCTTTGATGGTATGTTTATCTTTCGAAGGTAGTGAACGCTAATAATCAGATGCATTGTTGTGATTAGTATCCAGGTATTTATCACTGACCCCATTGTACCGCGAAAAGTCCATCCTTTCGTACATAGTGAGGTCGTAGCGAGCGGTAGTGCAATTTACAGCGTGAGAAACTGAACATAAAATCTTACGTGACGTCGTTGTGTTAGTGCAAACGATTATTTCAAGTCACACAAATTATGTTGTTGAGTGTAGGCAAGATCTTGTCGGGACAACTAATTGTACTGTTAAGAGAACGTGCTACATTGGCCGACGCTGCTTTTCCCCTACCTATTTGAGCTTATTCATCCAGTATATCTCCTACTATTGAAACATAGTACAAAGTTGGCGTTAGTGTTATCTAAAGTGTGGCGCAGTACACCACTCAGTAAAGTAGCGCAAGTCCGTCGCATTTAATGGAGATTAAGTTGAAAAATAGCGTTTTGAAGCCACAACAGTGGAGAATAATATGGTGTATTGGAATCCTGAATAAAACTAATGTCTTCAGAAAAAAACTATGTATAATTATTTATTGAATGACCCTCGTACTAGCAGGAGAGACGAAATGAGACGCTCACGTAAAATCAGTGTTAGGAAAGGATGATAGAAGACTTCATTTCGTTGGAAGGGTTGGGAAAGTCCAATGTGTGTACAAATGGAATTGTAGAGAAGGCGCTAACGGCCAGTTCTCGAACATTGTTCCATTGTCTGGCGACCCTGTCAAGCAGAAATGGCAATAGACTTCGAAGGAATTCAATGTCACGAAGCTAGGATCGTATAACAGGTCGGTATAGTCTACGTGGAAGGGTAACAGATATGTCCAGAGATTTTAAATAGGAATTTGTGGACTAAAGGCGACATAATTTAGTGCACTGTTGGGTGAATTTAGAGAATATGTATTCGAAGTGACTGTGCCGCCATTGCGTTGTCACCATTGCATATCTCGCATAGGGATCCTGAGACTGACAAGAGAGATTGGGGCCAGTACAGAGGCATACAGACATTTCTCTCTAGCTCAAAGCTCAAGAGGAATAGGACGGGATCATATATATGAGAAGTACCCTCCGCCGAGCCCTGTACAGTAGCTTGCGGCGTATAGATATGTATATTTATAAGGTAGTCTCCATCAGAATTAGTTTGATAACAGTGAAGTGTTAGTCTGGCAACATTATCCTATGAGTCATTGCTCGATTCTTGCCGATACTGACCGAAGATCGTTTCTGGACCTTTGCTTTTATCAATTAGGGCAAAGTCTGACTGTGGCAGCGTATTAGTCTTAAGTTGATAAAATTCTCTGCTTCCAGTGTGTAATTTTATTTAGTCTGACATCTACGTAAAGTGACACAATTTGGAGAATGTCGTCTTAATATGCACAGGCTTCATAGACTAATAAACTCGGAAGTCTGATATCCCAAATCAGACTAACACCGAAAACAAGAATAATAATAATAATAATAATAATAATAATAATAATTCCCGTGGAGGCCCGGGAAAATAATAGGCCTCCGGTATGTTCTGCCAGTCGTAAAAGGCGACGAAAAGAACAAACCACTAATAGGGCTAACCCCACTTTTAGTGTGATTAGTTGGTTCAGGACAGAACTAAAGAAGCCTCGGACAAGCGCCGTCATGGTCGGGGACGACGCTTGAGCCCTATGCCCGCCCACAATGGTATCGACACTGCTAGCCAACTGCAAAATGATTCAAATCCAAATAGAGGTGTTTTGCAGGATATGCTTCCTGCAACCACCCTAGAAGGAAAACAAAGACCGAGGATGAGATGGTCAGATGAAGTTAATTGACCCCTCATGTTCTGTTATTACCAAGCAACAAACCTAGGAACCAACACAACTGGATACAGATCACAAGTATACACAACATTTATTACCAGATACCCAGAATTAAAATTTTTAACAGAACAACGACTAGCTGATCAGATCTGTGTAATAATCAAAAATAACAGGATACCCCAGTTAGAATTAGAAAACATCAAACAAGTACAGCAAATACTGGAACAAAATAATGTGCAATCAGAAGAAGAAGAAAATACAGTAATGGACTCAAACATCCCAGAGCAAACAAACAAAGAACAACACGCATCAATTAAACAGTCAGAGGAAAACGAAATCTTAAGACAGCCACCAGAACAAGCTTAAATAGAACACGAAGTGACACACATGTTAGATATAGAAGAAAAATTTCAGCCGACATATATAGAATACAAAGACACAAATACAGACATTAGACCATTCTTGCATAGACCGCCAAACAACCCACAAGTCGAAACAACAATAAAAACTGTCAACACAATCAGACACAACAAAATAAATTAAAACACAACTATGGAAGAGTTACAACTACTGGTTTATATAGGAGCACTCACTACACTAAATATGCACACTAGGCAGAAATCAGAACCAACCAACACACAGAAGAAACCCACAAAACCAGCATGGCAACACAGGCTACAGATCAGAATAGAAAGACTGAGAAAAGACATCGAACAGCTAACACAATTTATAAGAAATGAAATGTCAGAAAAAAAACGAAAAAGGTTAGGTAAAATCTCACAACAAGAAGTGATAGAGCAATTAGATGAAAAGAAGCAGAAATTACAAGCATTGGCCAAACGACTTAGAAGATACAAAAAAGTGAAAATAGAAGGAAACAAAACCAAACATTCAACACAAACCAAAAGAAATTTTACCAGACAATAGATAACATACACATTAAAATAGACAATCCACCAAACATAACAGACATGGAACACTTCTGGAGCAACATATGGTCAAACCCGGTACAACATAACAGGCATGCACGGTGGATACAAGCAGAAACAGACACATACAAGATGATACCACAAATGCCTGAAGTGATAATTTTGCAACATGAAGTTACCCAAGCAATTAATTCTACTCACAATTGGAAAGCCCCTGGAAACGATAAAGCAGCAAATTTCTGGCTAAAGAAGTTCACCTCAACTCATCCACATCTAACTAAATTATTTAACAGTTACACTGCAGACCCATACACATTCCCTGATACACTTACACATGGAATAATTTATCTGAAACCTAAAGATCAAGCAGACACAGCAAACCCAGCAAAATATCGCCCCATAACATGCCCACCAACAATATACAAAATATTAACTTCAGTCATTACACAGAAATTAATGACACATACAACACAGAACAAAATTATAAATGAATAACAAAAAGGCTGTTGCAAAGGAGCACGAGGATGTAAAGAGCAACTGATAATAGATACAGAGGTGACATATCAAGCTAAAACTAAGCAAAGGTCACTACACTATGCATACATTGATTACCAAAAAGCTTTTGATAGTGTACCCCACTCATGGTTACTACAAATATTGGAAATATACAAAGTAGATCCCAAACTGATACAGTTCCTAAACATAGTAATGAAAAATTGGAAAACCACACTTAATATCCAAACAAATTCAAATAATATCACATCATAGCCAATACAGATTAAGCGTGGAATATACCAAGGAGACTCATTAAGTCCTATCTGGTTCTGCCTTGCCCTGAACCCACTATCCAACATGCTAAATAATACAAATTATGGATACAATATTACTGGAACATACCCACACAAAACACACATTTGCTATACATAACAAAAATACTGAAAACAGAATTGACAGCAAGAAACGAGACAAAAGCTATAAATACTTATGCTATACCAATATTGACCTACTCATTTGGAGTAGTGAAATGGAGTAACACAGACCTAGAAGCGCTCAATACACTTACACGATCACAATGTCACAAATATAGAATACATCACATACATTCAGCGACAGAAAGATTCACATTAAGCAGAAAGGAAGGAGGAAGGGGATTTATCGACATAAAAAAACCTGCATTATGGACAGGTAGACAATTTAAGAAAATTCTTTATAGAACGAGCAGAAACTAGCAAAATACACAAAGCAATCACTCATATAAATGCATCGGCTACACCATTGCAATTTCATAACCACTTCTACAACCCCTTAAATCACATAACATCAACAGACACAAAGAAAATAAATTGGAAAAAGAAAACACTACATGGCAAGCACCCGTATCATTTAACACAGCCACACATCGATCAAGACGCATCCAACACATGGCTAAGAAAAGGCAATATATACAGTGAGACGGAAGGATTCATGATTGCAATACAGGATCAAACAATAAACACCAGATATTACAGCAAGCATATTATTAAAGATCCCAATACCACAATAGATAAATGCAGACTTCGCAAACAACAAATAGAAACAATAGATCACATCACAAGCGGATGTACAATACTAGCAAATACAGAATACCCCAGAAGACATGACAATGTAGCAAAAATAATACATCAACAGCTTGCCTTACAACATAAACTTATAAAACAACACGTTCC
This sequence comes from Schistocerca piceifrons, assembly GCF_021461385.2. Classification (NCBI taxonomy): domain Eukaryota; kingdom Metazoa; phylum Arthropoda; class Insecta; order Orthoptera; family Acrididae; genus Schistocerca; species Schistocerca piceifrons. The sequence continues at coordinate 403,012,758 of NC_060144.1, read as the reverse complement.
CACATACAAGTATGCACCATAAAGTGTACTGGAGAATGATGAATACAAATTATACTGGAACAGAACCATTATAACAGATAAAACAACACCACATAACAAACCTGACATCATACTCACCAATAAAAAGAAGAAATTAACACAACTAATCGAAATATCCATACCCAATACAACAAATATACAGAAGAAAACAGGAGAAAAAATTGAAAAATACATCCAACTGGCTGAGGAAGTCAAGGATATGTGGCATCAGGATAAAGTTGACATTATACCAATTATACTATCAACTACAGGAGTCATAGCACACAATATCCACCAGTACATCAATGCAATACAGCTACATCCAAACTTATATATACAACTACAGAAATCAGTAATTATTGATACATGTTCAATTACCCGAAAGTTCCTAAATGCAATATAACACATACCATACAGTTAAATGGAAGTGACGCTTGATCAAGGTCCGCGTCACTTTCCATTTTTAACCAGACTTAACGTCTGAGAAAGTAAAGAATAATAATAGTGATAAAGGTAGTAATACTCATAATACTATCTTGAGTTCGTACTAGATTAGTTTCTTTCAGGTGTTGCTTCTTTCGTTTCCAATAAAAATTTGTGCATGTCAAAAATATTAACTTGAATTTTATTTAGAGTCCTCGTTAAACTGCAGGTTTCCCTATAAATGAATTCAAACGTCGGAGTAGAGCAAAGGCATGCGACCTCAGATAGGACAATGTCTAGAAAAACAGTGGGGGTGCTGCAACTAACATTGTATTGAGGACAGCTTTACGTTTCACTGTTGTTAGATAGGGACAGAGGAAGGAGTCGGTTTTGAATTATTAGTTGGAATTATCCGGGCATTCGGTTGAAAACGTGTGAAAAACTTCGAAAGACAAATCATGATATTTTGATCAGGTAAGCGAGGCAGAATCTTCTTTAGATCAATTTTTTTTATTTTTTAGATTTACAATGCAATGCTAAATTCTATGTTGTTGGGTTCCTTGCATGTCGACTGAAACATGAGAGAGCAAACAAAACGCATTTATCCATGGCACGAGAGGCACGCAATGCTGTCCAATTTCGTGTGTAACCGTATTACCGAAATTTTCTGTAGTATCCATGTTTGGAAACTGCGTAGTCCCTTTACTACTATTATCCAGTGAACTTCCAAGTCACTTTAATATAGCCAAAACGAACCGAGCTTGCAAATTTAGCCATACAGTGGATTTATGAACGGCTAGATCATCTCATCGTACTCACTGGTTCACGAGCATACCGGTTGCTGAGTCAAATACTTCTGGGAACTTTCCACAAGCTGTCGCAGCCGACTAGCAGTTATCGCGATCGCACTACTCCAAACTATTTCACTTACTGATATAGGGTTCTGTGATCACATATTATTTTGATTACGTATTTGTCTTCAAGATGTGTAAATGATCCAGCTCTTGTGAGAAGTTGTTCTTGAGATTTTTCCATTTTGTCGATGTCTGACTGATATTGAGATCCGCTCTAGATTAAATTTTGCACAGTATCTGTTATTAGCCACGTATACTTTTCTAGTATCGCATAGATATGCAACTGACTATAACCAAGCACGTTTAAACCGACACATACGGCGTGGTTGTAAAGTCAATAGCTATTTTTATTTTTAATTCTTCTAGAAAGCAGCATCAGCTCCTACTGGCGTGTAATAACGGCCACTAATATGAGTTTACCATTTATGTTTTCAGAGGTTGATCGAATGAAA